>NC_053165.1:2185945-2486570 GCF_016835505.1 Polypterus senegalus | reverse complement strand
CCGGTCATTGCTGACGCCTGTCATGTCCCACCAGGCTCCAAGGGGTTTGTGTCTTTGGTGTGCCAAAACTGAAGACGGGGTCTCCTGAAGTGGTGTCTCATTCCGCCTCTCTTTCTTGTTAGTGATGTCATCATAGCGTCAATCCTGTTGCCATGACAGCCAGCGTGGTGTTCACGGTGACAGCAGGCATGTCACATGATTGTTTCACAGGTGACTCGGTCTCAATGGAGTGGCTCCTCGACTCCACAGCCTCCCTCCATGTGTCCCAGACCACCACCCCCAATTCCAGCACCAGTGCCCCCTCTTCACCTACTGGCTGTATTGATGTATCACATGGCACTGGTCCTGCAAACCCAGTCCTGTTGGCGGTCTTGTACCAGTCTCTCTTTCCTCACATTCAGGCCCATGACATGGCATAGTGGCAGCTTTAGGACCCCCTCTGCTGACGTCACTGCCAGTCTGAGTTGTGAAAGCACAGCCATGTGAAATCAAATTAAAAGCAAGATGAGACTGTGCCCTCACAGGTGCAGCCAAAGTGGCAATGTGCCCACCTTTCCACGGCAGAGTGAAACAAAGTTGGCTTTACATACTGGTGCCACTTTGTGACTGGCAGCATTCCCATCTTGTCAAAGGCTCAGATAAAACATAATGCCCTGACAAGGCCTTGAGACCGCCGATGTGGTGACAAGTGACCTGGGTGTGGCTGAGCTATGCCACTTCAATTAGAAGAGGGGCAGGGGGGTCACATGAAGGGCAGAGCACAGAATAGAGGGACTGACTAGTGACAAATCAAGTGGCATTGCCATGAAAGCCGGGCTTCTGTTTTCACAATCGGACCCCTTAGCTGCCAAGCTGTTGTTTATTTCACTGACCGACTAATCGTCAATCAGGGGGGCTACTGGCACCAAGGGTGGCACTCAACCAGGGAGGACATGCTGGCACATGGCAGTTAGCAGTTGTACAAGGGGGGACCCAAAAATAAGCGTTGCTGTTAGGTTGGTACTTGCAGTACGTGCTTGGGCCGCCGGGGCGATCGGGTTTCACCCCTCATGAGTCAGTGTGCCAAGTGCCAAGTGCCAAGTGCCATCCGTCTGGGAGGTTGTGCTTGTGTTCAGAGAATTTTGTAAAAGTAGTTTTGTGCTGACGTCGTTTTTTTACGATGGCCGCTTCTCGTGAGCACCGCGCGGCAGTGAAATTTTGTTTTCTTCGTGCAGAAACGATTTTGATTGAAACGGTACGACAGCCCTGAAGCCCCCTATCCCCCCCACCGCATTTAGCTGCGTGTCATTTGTTTTTGTTCCCTCGGGTGACAGGAAGGCGTCTTGTGACGTCGAAGAGGCGAAACCAGAATCGATCAGAGCATTAATGGGCTTTACTTCAGACGAACAATGGAGCACACGGTTAGATGAGTGAATCTCCGCCAATGCAGAGGACTTTGAAGGAGACTAATCGTCGATGCCCAGACAGACGTGAACTCATCGGTAGCTTTAAGAGTCAATGGTGGGCTACGTCTGCCTCAGGTGAGCCTGTCAAGCCCATCTGCCCATGCCCACCTCACCTTCTTTGACAAGACGTTCAATAGGGGGCAGCCTGGGGGAAAGTGCCGGGGCCAGAATGGTCAGAAACTGGGGCTTGGACACTAAATCCCCCCAACCTGGTTACACCTTTTAATGGTAAGGGCCATCAGGACTGGCATGAGGCCATTCAGTGCCCTCCAGCCCCAGCCGTTGCCACCATTTAAGTGAAGGACCCCATGAGCTGCCTGAGTTCTAGCCTGGTATTATTAGAATTCACCCTCAGTAAAGGGGGCTAAGAACCACGGGGCTAATGGACACCCACCTGAAAGACACGGGTTCGAGGCCTATGACAGGACGGCTGACCTCTGTGTGCCTCCCCCCAGGCTCATTGCTGTTGGCATCAGGGCAGGCCATTGGATCAGAGCTGCTGGTTCAGATGGCCTCCTCCTCCTCCTCCTCTTCCTCACGTGTGTCCATTTTAGTGCAGCTCCCCTTCCTGCCTGGTCTCCTTCACCCCATCGCTCCTCCTCTAGGGACCCTGGTGCCCCCTAAAGGACGTGCGATCAGATGATGGGTGGCCGACTCATGATAGCCCTGAGCCACTCACTTTATTAAGTACAAGGCTTTGGGGTCCTGGGCTAGAAGGGGTCTTTTTTTAATGTATCGGCGTCTCCGAGCAAAGCTGTCACCGAGGTGGCACATTTGACAGCTGCTCTGTGAAGGCTGGCACGGCATGTAGGCGCTAATGAGAAGCGTGAGTGGAAGGTTAGGAAGAATGCCAGGTTAAGAGTCCAAGGTGCTGCCACTTTTGCCTCAGGGGCAAACTGATGTAAATGGTGGGAGTTGAGAGTCCCCACACCTTGTCACCAGTGTCTTTGGCACAGACAGAGGTGAGACACTTGACCTTAGTGACGTCAGGCTCAGTAAATACCCTCCCCCATTTTAACGTGGTGTGTAAGGCACCATATCACTAAGCTGGCATTCACTTCTATTAAAAACGAAGGATCACCCCATTCATCAAGACTGGCACAGGCCACTAGAGGGCAGCAATTAAGAGAACTTTGGGAAAGCAGAGTCATTGAAGGCCTGCAGACAGCTAGTGGCCACTAGAGGGCACTCCAGGCTTACGGTGCTGCAGGACGGCCAGAACGTGACTGACACCGAAGCCAACTTGGGCTCATTTATACTTCACGCTCAGAACGCGTACGCGCCCGCATCATGGCTGCCACGCGTTCCCAGCGTTCATTTCACGCGTCCCCTGAGCAGGTCCTCAGAAATTAACGCGACGCGTGCGCGAGTTGCAGTACCAGCAAAAAGTCGGGGGGCGCAGTGTGCTAAAAGTCGGAACGTGACGTCAGAGTCTCTGTTTACTACCTACATGTGACAGCAAACCTCTCTGGAGATCCTTCGGGGATCGACGTGCGCGCTTTGCTGTTTGATGAATGGCTCAAATACAGCGCTATACATCATGTAGCCGATGTGCAAAAAAAGAGACGGCACAAAAGATGGAATGTGACACTTTTAAAATGTATCGTGTCATTTATATATGTCCCTTTTATCTTTTAATTTTTGCAACTTAACAACAGCAACATAATGTATAGCGTTATATTTGAGCCACTGAGAAAAAAATAAAGGAGACGGTGAAAACGTGTATTTTGTGATTAAAGTGGAAATTTCGGCTTTAATCTCAAAAAGTCCACTTTAACCTCGTAGTTTACTTTATCATTAAAGCAGACGGTCGTAAACGTCATCCCAGTTTTTAATCGCTACGAGCTTCTTGGACCTGACAGCAGGTAAAGTAAAACAATAAAAAGTAGACGGCACAAAAGATGGTATGTGAGACTTTTAACATGTATCGTGTCATTACTGTCGGGAATATGCGACGCTTGAATATAAAAGCACCACGAACGCATCTGTATGTCGGCATTTGGCTTCAGCAGCGGAAAGCAGCAATAGATCGCCAAACAGACCAAATTAAATGTCTGATATTCCAACTCTCTGCACATTTAGAATCTTTAGATTCATACTTGATATCACTTTCATGATGAAACGCATTAAAGTGTGTATGTTACATTTTACATATATTTTCGTTTAAATAATGAATACTGTTAATAAATACACACATCGGGGTGTCACGGTGGCGGGGCGATAGCACTGCAGTCTCGCAGGGAGTTACGTTGCTGGTATTCCCTGCTTGTATTCCACACTGCGCTCCGGTTTCCTTCCAAAGATAAGCAGATTTGGGGATTTGGTGCCGCTAACATGACGCCAGTGTATGTGTGTTGTGTTCACCTTGCGATGAGCTGAGGCCTCGTCCAGGGACTGTTTCTCACTCGTGCCCAATGCTTCCTGGAATGGACACACACCCCTGGATCGATGGATTTAATCAATAAACATCCTTTTCAGAGATACTGCGGTAAGGTGTTATCGGAATTTAATTGGTGTTTCATGCAATTCACAACACAGAGAAGCCGAACATGTTCTCACCACGATAATACCTCACACTGCCACCTGGTGGACTCCTCCAGATTTACGTAAAGTACGCGCGCAGGTATAAACACTACAGCGCTTGCGTAGCAGGAGCGTCCGCTGCAACATGCGTCGCGTCCGGCCTAAGGGGCACTAAAAGCCAGAGGATGGCAGACTAGAAGTGAAGGTGACACCAACACAGGCTCCGCCCAGGAGGGGCAGCACGGAGGTTGAATCCTCTTACCTTTGCTCCTCTTTGTCCCAATTTGTCTTAGTTTTTGTACCCTGGCACTTTTCATTCGGGGGTCAGAGACCCCAGTTACAGTTTACCAGGGTCATAGGTGAACATTTGGATTTTTGATGAAGTGGCACTCACTCCTCTGGAGTCCTCTTCTGCCACCTGGGCATTTAGGTGGGCACTGCCCAGACAGAGCATGTCCACCCTGTTCTGGTCCCTGTGTTTACTGAGATTCAGTGCCGTCGCTGAGGGTGGCCTCCAATGGCGCCTCCTAGGGGTACAAGTTGAATTGTTTGATTTCACTTCTTGTGTTTAAGTGGAGCCTCGTATTTGTGCCAACTGCTTGTGTTCTCCTCAAGTCCAGCACATAGGATGATACGGAGAGCAGCAGGGGGCACTGTGCCCAGTAAAAGCCCACTCTCCGATGCCAGCTTATCTTCTTCTGGGCTGTTGGTCATCAAGTTTCATATCTTTTCTTTTTAAATCACTGGGCACTGCCATGTGACCTTGCTGGGCAGAAACAAAAGGATATAATCTATGGCAATACCTGAATGACGGGCATGCACAGAATAAAATATTCATGAATAAAGAAGGTCAGCTGGCAACAAAAGATGGTGCCCAGCCATCTGCTCATTCACCTCCTACCTGGTCACTCCAACTGTGCCCATCAGTGACTCTGCCAAAACCCAAAATGTCGTGGCACTCACTGGTGAGGTGGCATCAGATTGGGACAATTACACTGCATGGCACCATCCTGGAGTAGCAAATCATCAGGGTGGGGGTTTTATATAGCGCCTTTCAGGGTCATCACACCACTGCACTGAGAAGTTGAGGTGTGTTGGCAATTTGTCATTTTGAGGTGCCAGGTGCACATTCAGGGCGAGAGGGTCAGCAGTGGGCAGCATTACACTTGGAGTAAAGTGCAAGTGGACCTGAAAAAAGGCCTGCACTGCCCCCTGCTGGCACAGTCACACCAGAGCTGCCAGCAGAGTCGCTGTCCCCTCTGAACCTCCCTGTGTAGGACTGTGGGGGCACACGCCAATACAAAAGGGGCAAGGCCTACCAAGATGTCCCCCTGCCCTGGGAGGACATGCAAACCACACCCTGACATTAACTGGGATGGATTTGAACCTGAGACACCAGAGCTGAGAGGCAGGGACACTAACCACCATGCCACACCATGCCACAGCAGGCCACACCAGGCCCTTGAGTTGTTTCATTATTTCGGAAGATGGCTTGAGGCTGGCATTCAGCAGCCAGGAAGGTGTTTTTGAGAAGAAGGGTCCATAGTCGGGCATCGAGACTGGCAGGTTGAGGAGCACATAGATCAAGGAGATGCCTGCCCACAATGAGTTAAACTGATGGGGGGCATGGTCTTCTATCAAAAATATGGGCATGGGAAGGAGTCAGAAATGAGAAGGATGCTTCATCACCAGTTAACTGTGCCCACACCTAGCATCACTAGTGGCACAGTGCCACCATCTCCCCTGTCCTTGTCATGTCAGCCAATGCTGTGATGTCAGGGTCTCAGCTGTGCCATGTCACCCTGAGTGACCAACCTCACCAGCAAAATGGAGCCAGAAGTGTATGTCACACTATGGAAAGGCACTATATAAAATATAGGCATTTGGGACACCTGTCACTGTGGTCCCCAATGGTCCTTGTGTTGCTCGACTTGCCACGTGTTGACAGCACCTTGGCATTCACCATGAACAAGTTTGCCAAGTCCTGCTGTTTGCTGTCATCTTTTGTGTTGAGGAGAGAAATGGCAGGCACCTCGGTGACGTCACCCTGTCCCCGCACTCCAGCCACTTTGTAGACACAGCAGCATTCACGGACCTTTGGACCCCCGATACATCCGGCCTCGACTGCTATTAATAACCCAGCACGCCCCTGGCACATGGCAGAGCGGGCTGGAGGTGACAGAAATGGGTGGAAGGTAGGAATTCACTTGGGAAGGGCGCCGAGACTGGAATATGCCAGCCTTTTGAAATGCTTAGCTGAGTGGGCAAGGTACAGCAATGCCATCTGAGCATGACGCGAGTTCAAATGGTGCCACACTTGACTATGGCAGAGCACAGAGATGAAGAGCTGCTGACTTGTGCAATATGGCACAGTGGAGGAGTGTAAGACAGCATGGTGGTCCGTAGTTGCGCAGGGCAATGGAGAAGATGGCACCTCCCAATATAAAAGGCAAAGAAGAATGCAAAGACACACACACACACACACACACACACTGTGTGGGCATCTCCAACAGAACAGCACGGACGTGTGACCCCAGACCACCCAATATACACACTGAAGAGCTTGGGGACGGGGGACGGGGTCTGACACAAAGGAGCCTCCTGTAACCCTCAGCTAAAACAAACTCAAAAGATTCCATTGACTCTGGCAGTGCCCAACACTGGCACATCACGTTCTCCTCTCCTCTGTTTATGTGCTAGTATTCCTACAAAGAAGTGAAGCTCTGCATGTGGATGACAGTAAAGTGGCCTTGCAGTCACCGTGTGCTCAAACCTGCCAACCCAATGTGACAGGAAAGAAAGAAAGAAAGAAAGAAAGAAAGAAAGAAAGAAATTCCAGAATGGAAAACACAGCTCTGGGGACATCTTAATACTGCTGCTGCAAATGCTGAGTGCCCACCCAGAGTGACACAACTCTTAGACGTGTGACAGCAAGACCACGCCAACTGTGTGCCAGACTGATGTTTACATGTCAAATGAAGAGATGGGGCAGAAGAACATGTGGCACTCCCTACACCTCCTGGGGTTCAGGTGTTTCTACAAACTGCTGCCAGTAGACAGACAGACAGACATATATTGTAGATAGATAGAAGTGAAAGGCGCTATATAATAGATAGATAGATAGATAGATAAACAGATAGACAGCGTAGTTGGCAGGATTAGAATAGATAGAAGTGAAAGGCGCTATATAATAGATAGACAGATAGACGTGAAAGGCACTATATTGTAGATTTTAAAGACTTTAATTTACCAGAGAGGCCACCTCAGTAATCTGGCCCGATGATCTCAGGGGATCTCATCTCGGTATTCTTGGTGCCTCTTGCATGACACGACACCCAGAGTCAGAAGTCCTGCCTTGGAGACTTTGTTTGATTTCAGTTGCCCCCCTGTGCCCCCCATGTCTTGTAATTAATCAAACACCAGCCCCGTTTCCACAGTTTCTCATTCCAAACATTTCTTATTGCTTGGCGTCAAAAGCCTTTGCCTACAAATTCCCCGACGCCCATTTTCCGTTCCCTTTGCCATCACCAACTTGTCCTTTTTAAAGGATGCAGCCCCTGCAGGCCAATCCCCCCCACCCAAGCTCAGACCTTGCCCTCCCAAACTTCTACAGTGCTGGCTGATCTCCTCATCAGGCCCATGGGATGCCACCGTGTTTTAAATGAACTCCTCCGGGATCTGACCGGGAATCCGAACCCTCTGTGTATCCCATGTACCGTTGATCCCGGGGCTGACGGTGGCACAGCTCGACTGAGCTTCAGCCATGCAGCCAGACCTTTGCAAGAACTGATGGACGTTCTCGTGGACGGAGCCTTCACGGCTGGGCAGGCCTAGCTCTGATGGATCAGACACGTAGCATCGCCTGAGCTTTGCCAGTTCCTGTCTTATCTGCCGATTCAACAGTCCATAGAGAAAAGGATGCAGGGCAAAGGAGGAATACGCCAGCCAGAGGGTGGCCGTCTCCACACTGCCTGGGACTCTGGACTCGCCAGCCATGAGGGAATGGAGGTGCATGGTAAAGTAGGGGCACCAGCACAGCAGGAACTGTCCCACAGTGATGACCAAGGTGAGTGCCGCCTTACTGCTCCCTAGGACTCGCTCTGCAGACAGTCGGTGTGGGAAGCTCCGTCTGGCAATGATGGTTGTCTGGCTGTTGATGGAGTCTGAGCGAGTCTTTGGGGCAGATGCCCAGGAAGGAAAAGGGCGGCACTGCTGAGCTGCCAGTCTCGCCACCTTGAAGATACTGTAATAGACGACCGTGAGGATTACAACTGGCAAGAAGAAGCAAAAGATGCTGAAGGCCACAATGAAAACTCTCCTGTAATCGGTGGAGCGCCAGTCCAAGGGACAGTGATTGGCGTTTGTGCCATTTTGACTTTTGGAAGCCGGAGAAGTCAGCAAAGGAACAGAAGCCAATAAAACCGACTTTATCCATATGAAAATGATGATGGTGACAGCGAGCCGGAAGGTCATCTTCACCTCGTACCTCATCGGATGGATGATATAATAATACCTCTCAATGCTGATGGCGGTGACAGTAAGGATGGACGCACATATCAAGCAGACATTTAAGAAGATGAAGATCTGGCACTCTGGGAAGCCAAACACTGTGTCACGGAAAAGTGGCGAACTGGAAACAACGGCAAGGGGCATGAGCAAGATGGCAGACAGGAGGTCCACCACACACAAGTGGCACACAAAGGCAAATTTGCTTAGCTGTGGAGATTTAAAGGTGACCATCACCACAGCCAGGTTAGCCAGGATGGCAACGATCCCAATGAGTGCCATAAGGCCAGTGCCCAGCAGGTCCATGGCTCTGAATGGCTTGCTGGCCAGCATTTCCAGTTGCACAGAGGCAGCGGCGGAGTGGCCCATCCAGAGCGGAGCACTGTGGTTCTTGCTGCTCCCATCACTCAGTTGTCCCCCAAAGAAGCTGCAAGTCTCCATCCTCTGGTGTCTCCCTGTGCCGACTCCTCATCAGCTTCGTCATAATCAGGTACTGGAGAAGAAAAGGGAAAACGGGCAATTAGTGGCCTAACAAAAGACTCGTGCAGGATCCGAAATGTCCAAGGCGGACCTCCAGCAGGCACAGCGACCTCACGTGCCCTGAGCGGCTTGGCTGTGAATCATAAGCAACGCGTTGGGCACATTGGGCTCATTTGTCATGCTGTTGTTCTGGCATGCCATTGTGGCGGTGCCATTGTGGCTCCCGGGTTGTTAGTGGCGGTCTGTGCTGCTGGTCATTTGATGTCAAGGTGGCGTTTCAGCAATCCGTCTTGAACTTTGTGGACATTTACAATGGATTGGGACAAGTCTGTTTAGAGGTCGTTACTGCATCGCCAGTGCTTTAGCATGGACACTGAAATGTGACAATAAATAAATACAAGCATAAAGAATTATTGTCAGATTTGGAATTTGAAGGTCTCACCGGCATTGTGGGTCCTCTCCTGATTTTCTGGGTTTTGTGGCTTCTCTTGCTTTGTTTTTCAACACTGATTCTTGGGATGGGGATTAGTCTCATTTTAGGCAAACCCTCTGTTTTGTTCCTTTCTTTTTGACTACTTATACACTGTGGTAGATGATGATGATAATAATAATAATAATAATACATATTATTTATATAGCGCCTTTCCCATACTCATGGCGCTTACAGAATACAAGAAAGAACAGCCGGGTATACAGCATATAGCATTGGACAAACCAAATAAATGAATAAAGAAGATTAAGACAGTAAATTCAGAGAAAGCCTAACAGACAACATAACTGGTGGTCTCACTCTCTCTCACACACACACACACACACACAGGTTACCTGAGCGTCTTGACATGGAGGTAAACTGAGAGAAGGGGAATGAAGTCAAGTGGAGCTGAAGGCCTTCCTGATCAGATGAGTTTTAACAGAATTCATGGAGTCCGCTGACCTGATTCATTCATTTCGGGAGGTCATTCCAGAGTCGGCACTCACTATGCTGCTGAAGGCCCTGCTGTCACCCATGGAGTGTAGATTAGTGGGGGGCACAGAATCAGAGGACCTTAGTGGGTGGGCAGGCACATCGTGATGGAGAAGGTCACTGATGTAGTGTGGCACGAGGTTATTTAAGGCTTTGTAGGTTAGTAGTAGGATTTTATATTCGATTCTGTAAGACACAGGGAGCAGTGAAGACGGAGCAGGATGGTGTGATGTGCTCGTTGCTGCTGCTGGTTCGACTCTTACAGCCGAGTTTTGAATAAGCTGGAGCTGTGATATAAGATTAGAAGGGACACCTGCCAGCCGCGAGTTACAATAATCGATGCGGGATGTGATAAAAGCAGGGATAAGTGAAAAGGAGAGGAAGGAGCGAACACGGGATACGTGACGGAGGTGAAAGTAAGAAAGTTTCTTAATGCGATTTATGAGAGCGGAATAAGAAAGGGAGGAATCACAAACGATACCGAGAGTCTGTGCAGGAGAGGCAGGTCTGATGAGATCACCGCCAAGATGGACTGGGAAGGAGCTCATTTTATTAAGTTGCACTTTAGTCCTAATTTGCAGGAGTTCAGTTTTGTTGCAGTTTAATTTTAAAGAGTTCTGCTCCATCCAGGTTTGAATTTCACTAAGGCAGGTTGAGAGCTGAGAAAGCTCTGATGAAGTCGCACTTTTAACATTGAAGTAGAGTTGAGTGTCACCTGCATAAAAATGATAACTCAGTCCATAGCTACGAGTAATATGGCCGAGGGGAAGCATAGAAATACAGAAGAGAAGAGGGCCGAGGACGGAGCCCTGAGGAGCTCCTTGTGTGACTGGCGCTGAGCTGGACCTGCTGTTGTCTGTCAGTCAGATAGGACTTCAACCACTGGAGGGCAGTGCCAGAGATACCCATTGGCATGTTCTCCATCCTGGACAGTAGAATGTCATGTCTGACCCGAGTGTCAAATGCTGCCCTGACGTCTAATAGAATGAATATGCTGGCTTGTCCAGAGTCTGCTGCCATAAGCAAATCATTGGTTACCCGTAGCAGAGCAGTTTCACAGCTGTGCCGCACCCTGAAACCCGACTGAAAGGGTGCCATCAAATTATTAGAAGTTAAGTAATTGGTGAGCTGGGAAGCTACAACACGCTCAAGAGCTTTTGACAGGAAAGGTAAGTGGGAAATAGACCAGAAATTGTTAAGATTGTCAGCATCCAGACCAGACGTTTTTAACATTGGGGTTACAGAAGCGATTTTAAAAGTGAGTGGCACAGAGCCAGTGCCAAGGGAGGAGTGTATTATTGTTGTAACAGTCGGGATTATGGCATGAAGGCAGGATTTAAGTAGTGTGCTGGGGACCTTGCCCCACTGGGACACCTGGAGAATGGAAGGACCTTGAAAGGGGCAATATCTTCCCCGGGGCCGAAGTGGGCAGCCCCCCTGGATTACATCAGGGCCACGGATTGGGAGCTTGGAAGTTCAGTCCTGTTGGGGTCCATGGCCACCGCCAGGGGGAGCCTGGACAATCCCGGGGCCCTGGATGGCAGCACTTCTGCCACCCCAAGAAGTGCCGCAGGATGTTCATCTGGGCACACTTGGAGCACATCCAGGTGCAACATAAAGTTGGGAGGAAGAAGAGAGGAGCAAATTAAGGCTGTTTAAGTGCATTGTGTGGCGCTGTAAAAGGGCAAAGAGAACTAAAGGTAAATCTGGCTGTCTGTCTCAGTGTCTGTCTCAGTGTCTGTCACAGTGTCTGTCTGTGGCCAGGCTTCTGTCATTATACATTCTTTAAAACAGAAGTTTTGTTTTGTCCTTCAAACCAAAAGGTTTAAGTTTCTCCCCTCTCTTAAAGGGTATCTCATATGTTTGCTTTTTAACAGCTTGTGCCCTGTTTTGGGCCTACCCTTTGAATCTGGGCTCCGGCACACTGGCAAAGTCCTGGCTGGGATTTTTCTTGTATTTTTGAGGTTTGCTCCCCATTTTGCCATTTGGTGTTACGGAGTCACAAGACCCCTCAGGGTCGGGTCGGCGTCTTGAGTGTCTGCTGTGTTCATGTGACCTTTGATGACTGAACATCTCTGCCCAGTTGACTAACCAATCAAAACACAGTGCATGCTAGAGCCCGCCCTCTCAGCGATGATGCCTGAATATGACACTTGCCATTTTGAGTCGTATTTCACGTCACACTCAGTGTCACCAAGAACAAACAGATAAATCAATTCATAACAGCTTAAGCATATTGAGTGATTTACGCTGGCCTACCACTCTGTTACGACTTCATTACCATCATACTCTGCAATGCTTTTATTTGTTTATTTACATTTGCACCTTTTCAAGTTTTTGCCTCCATACATCACTGTTAGATGTTTTAAAGGAATTAAGGCTTAAAAAGACGGACACTGGCACAAAAACACCAAGCGAATGGAGAAGGAGCTCCAAACTGGCACTATGGGGCGCACAAGACAAAGGTGTACCAAGGCTGAACAGGTAAGGAGGGCACAAGTGTGCAGGTGAGGCCGTCATCCTGATGGTGGCGCTGAAGAGCAGCGAGGGAGTGCGACACGCGCCGTTACCATCGACTGTATCTACGATTCACGGCCTTTCCTCCTCTGCCTGCCTGTCTGTCTGCAGTTGTTCTGAATGACGCCGTAATGTCTTCACGCCGAATGTAACGTCACCCTTTTAAAGTCCGCCGGAGGCAGTTTTCGAGATTTATTAAATCCCAGTTTTCCACGACGCACAGCCCTTTCTGCCCTTTCTGTTTCCCACAAGTGCGCCTTTTTTTACCGCCTTCACTCGCGACCAGAACGGGGTTGAGTCGAGTGGGGTGTCCGCACGTGTCACTTAAAGGTTTACCTTCCACCCGACGTAATAAAGACGGTGAAACTACCAGGCATTGCGGAGGACTGCGTCATCTTTATACGCAATTAAAAAGAAAACGTACCTCAAAGACCGCCGCCATCCCGCGCGCCTATTGGGGTTCAAGTGCAAAGCAGGCAGGTTCTCGCGAGACTGCGAGAGGCGCGCTTTTCGGCTCGGCGGGACGGAGAGAATGATGGGGGCGTCCGGAAGTGGATAGTCGCGAACGGCAGAAATCGGACGAAATAACAGCTGAGGCGTGGGACTGTTTGAATCACTGGACTGTGGCTTGGTGAAGTGTGCTCGGCGTAATCACAGGACAGTAAGGACACATCGGGATGGCTGCGTGGCACCTTCGGATAGACGCCAGTCAGGATTACAGGTGTACGGGCAGACGCCGGCTACCAGCTGGCCTGCCGGTGAAATAACAGCGGGGCGGTCAAGTTTGAAAACGTGAACCAAGGAGACAAGGTAAGATGACCTGTTTTTAATCAGTGTCTAATATCAGTGCAATGATGGACGTGTCCGTCATAGCTCGGCTTGTTTTTATCTTCTGTAAATTATTATTTTTTACAACTTGTGAGGCGACGGCGACCTCCCGCCCTAAAAGCCGATGCGTTCTTCATAAGGCAAGAAAATCAAATAAACGAAACGAACGTGTGCAGTTTGTAGAGTCGTTTTATGTACGTGAGCCCCGGGTGTCGTGCTCGTTACCCTCCCACCGGTGAAAGGTCTGCAGGACACCAGCGGGACAGGACTGTCGCAACACCACCGCCGACACACAAACCTTTAAAGGCCGACACTTCCGAGAGTAGCGATTTCTGTGCCGTCCGCGTGGGCAGCGTGGCATAATGAGCTGCCCACGTACCCACTTGAAGGCTGTTTTTAAGTAAGATCTGAGGTGCACATTAAAGCGGGGTGACCCACTCTGGCTTGTTAACTTTACAGTAACTGCAGATCCTTGATTGTCTTCATACCTGCAACGTGAAGGCTTTCAGTTTGCTCTCAGGGTTCAAAGGCTTGCATTCTGCTCTTTTCAGGTAACTCTAGAAATGCCAAGGGTGTGTGGCAGGACCCCCCTTTGATGGGCCAACATCCAGTCTAACTTGGGACTCTTAACTTGTATGTGCAGTTACTGGTAAAGGCTGTGGTGAGGAAGCTGAATACCGCAGGTAGGTTGATATTTATTTATTTATTTATTTATGTGTGTGTGTATGTGTGTATAATGAGAAATTAAAATGGCCAGTCTCCAAGAACTACTGAGTGACACTGAGCTGTAACTAAACGCACACGTCTGTGCCAGGAATTAGGGAGCGGACGGTTTTTGAGGGATGCATTTCTGGTCACTTCTATGTGCTTTATGAGTAAAGGGTCCTCTTTGAAAGAAGTCAACATTTCATTATTTTTATATTTGTTTCTAGTTTTCTTATTTTCACCACATACCTCCAGTATTAGGTGGCCAGAGGCAAATGCCAGAAGTAAAATAATAGTTTTTACAATAAAATCCAAAAGCTGGCACAATCTAGGATGCAAAAGGTGGTGGTATTATTATTTCTTCTTCTTCTTGTTGTTATTGATTTTTTTTACAGAGAGATCTTGATATATTCAGCATATGAAATACAATCAATAGGCTGTGATGATTTCTTTCAGAAAGTCTAATGCACAAAGGTCGTATCACTCGCTTGTTAGGCACGCTTATCCTAACACTGAGTGGGCCTCCTTTTGCACTCAAGTCAGCTTCAGTTCTTCGTAGCGTGGATTCTGTGAGATTCTTTTGAGGTCCTCTTCTGTATTGGCATGAATGTAATGTCTGCAGAATTGTGAGCTGCACCCTCATGCTGCCAACCTTCCGTTCCCTCGCGTCCAAAATGGTGTTCTACTGCATTCAGATCCAGCGACTGGGAAGGCCACTGCAGAAGACTGACCTCATTGTCATGTTCATGTAATCGGTTTGCTTTATGTCATGGCACATTATCATGCTGGAAGTATCCAAAGAAGAGGGGTGAATTGTGACAATGAAAGGACGTGTACGTAGTCGGCGATGATACACAAATAGGCCGTGCCATTCAAGCAATGATGAATTGGTGTTATTGCCCACACAATGGCACATCACCACCAGCCTGGACTGTTGACACAAGGCATTTGGATTAATGGATTCATGCTGTTGGCACCAAGTCCAGGCCCTGCCATTTGCATTTTCCTACTCTTCCACAGTCCATTTCTGGTGAGCCTGTACCCCCTGCAGCCTCAGCTTTTGTTCTTGCCTGACAGGAGTAGAACCCGATGTGGTCTTCTGCTGCTGTCGCTCATCCGCCTCAAGGCTCAAAATGTTGTGCTTTCTGAGGTGTTCTGCTGCTCACCACAGTTGTACCAAGTGGTTATCTGAGTTACCATGGCCTTTCTGTCGGGTCGAACCAGTCCAGCTGCTCTCCGCTGACCATTCCCATCAACAAGGCCTTTCTGTTCTCAGAACTGCCATTCACTGGATGCCTTTTGTTCAGAAGATCAGCAGTTACAGAAATGCTCAACACTAGCAATCGTGCCAAGTTCAAAATCAGTGATCACTTTTTTTTTTTTTTTAACATTCTGGTATTTGATGTGAACATTAACTGAAGCTCCTGACCGGTATCTGCATGATTTTAGGCCTAGTGCTGCTAATTGCATGGCCTAGCAGGTGTGCAGGTGCTTTTATACCTTTGCTCAGTGAGCGTACCTTACCAGATCATCCGTTCTAGTGGCTGTCTCAATATTTGACCCACAACAGCCACTTTACTGGCTGAGCAGGGGATCTTGTATTTAATGTGCTATGATGTGAACTAATGTTGTTGACACCCATGATATTGGAGCACTTTGTTGTTTTTTTTTTTTTTTTTGTTCTTTTGCCTTGTTAGGACGATTTATATTACAAAATAAAGTGCATGTGCTATAGCGAGGATGTCATGTCTTCTATGATAATCTGACATAATTAACAATTGTAGACAAACATTTTTTGCCACCGCTGTGAATATTATAATGACTCTGAAGTTACACCCAAAGTTTCAATGGAAGTCAAAACACAGAAATAAAAGTGGCCACTAAATTGTGTCCAGGATTAAAATGTAACAAATCTTGTCCTCAAAGGCGACCCTCTCCTACTCCGAGGAATTGTCCACCATAAGGTCTGTGCAACCACTGCTACTACCTATCATATACAGTATGTGTGTGTGTGTGTGTAATATAATATACGAGGGGGGGCCTAAAAATAACCGGAATCTGTACCTGCTGCGAATGTCACCATTAGGTGTGGCACACTTGCAGTATTCTGTGCCAGTCTGCCAAGTGGCGGTGCTCAGTGTGTTTGTACGCCATTCCGTCTCGGTTGTTCTTGGTGCTTATTAAACGTGTTCTATGATTATAAAGAGTAGCGAGTCTGCGTTAAATTTTGTTTTTTCTTAGGGAGAACAGCTGCTCAAACTGTAGTGAGGCTTGAAAGTGCATTTAAAGAGGAAGCTTTAAGTAAAATAGACGGGAAATGTCACTTGAAGACCATCCGAGATCTGGCCGACCTTCCACAATTAGGAGTGACGAAACACCGTGAAAAAGTTTGCAATTGAATTTGCGGAGATCGTCGTCAGACTATTGAAGAGATTTCTGAATTGACTTGTGTGTCTTGGAGTTCTTGCCACCTTCCCTACTCGCCTGATCTTTGCTCCATGCGACTTTTTCTTGTTCCTGCATATGAAAAAAGAACTCGAAGGAAAGCATTTTTGTACCGTGGAGGAAGTCAAAGAAAAATCACTGCAGGCCTTGGACACAACGCTCCTCTTCAGCAGATCAAAAAAATGTTTCCACCAGTGGGAAAACCGTGGGGACGAGTGCATTCATTCACATGGAGAGGACTTTGAAGGAGACTAAGTTTCAGTAAGTAAAAATAATTAAAACTTTTCTTCCAATTCGTTATTTTTGGGTACCCCCCGTATGTGTGTATATAGGGTCGTTCTACTCACTAGTCATGGCATCTCAGAGTGGTGACATGCAGCACATGCAAGTCCTCCACACACAGGACATTTCAGGCTCTTTTGAGCCTGGCAGCCTGATTACGGCTCAAGTATGGTAAGTGGTACAAAGTTCAAGTCGTGAGGCCAAACGTTGGCGTTGCCCTGGTCATTTATTTAACGAGTGCTGCTGCCACCATTTTGGAGGCTTACACTCCGTCAGTGGTGGTCCTCGAGAGTCTTTGAAATGCCAGTGGGCCGCACCTCAGCAATCCATTTTGCTGGACTTGGTGGTGGCACCTCAGTTTATCTTTGAGATTAAAATGCTCAACATGTGCAAAGGGAGACTTTCAAGCCTTTAAGTGGTGAAATTGTGGGGACTGCACGTATGTGTGTTGCGATGTGAGTTATGTGTGCGCAGACCCTCCTCTTGCTGCATTTCCAGTGAATGGTTTATTTTAGTCACATAGCCCAGCAGAACACGTGGGACATCTGGGCTCTGGAGCACCCATTAGATATAAAGTTGGAAAATAAGGAAATGGAGCTGGGAGTACTAATGGAGTTCTCGGTGTCCACATGCGAAGGCCAACTGGTGGCTTCACCTCCGCTTTCTTCTACAGCACTGCTAATGTGACTGATGTGCTCACATTTTGCTGGGCAAGCACCACCTGTTCAGATCCGGGGTACTGGGGGCATTGAAAATGACAAAGCAGACATTCTGGTGTGTGCAGCAGAAGCAGACACGTTGGCTCTAGTTGTTCAAATGTCTACAGAGTGGCTTAGCAGTCTGGGCGCTGGCCGCACACCAGTAGGCTGCTGGTTCAACTCCCCCTGACTTGTCTGCTCCCATGTTGTAGCCACTCTCTGAGCGAGGCCTCGTCCCTTACAAGGAGGTACAATGGCAGGTGGGCCCCAGGAGTGCAGAGCTAACCTTTTTAGGAGTCTGTGTGTTTTAAAGCTGACATCTGAATGGAGTTCTGACTTGCAGGGGATGAATAAAAAAGAATATTAAATAAAAGAATAGGTCCCTTTCCTGAACCCATTTATTCTACAAATCTAGCCTGCCATCACTGGGTGCAAGTGCCAGTCCATTATGGGGTACACTGCTAGCTCAGAGCCACCATCTAAGGTGTCGGGAAGTACAAAAAACAAAGGAAAAGCCACATGGGCACAAGGAGAGCGTGCAAGCCACACACAGACAGGACTAGTGAGGCAGCAGCCATTGGCACTGTGGGTGGGGTCCATGTAAAGTAACCCTCACACAAGCAGCCCAGTGCTCTAATGAGTGGACAGCTCGAACGTCTGATGAGAGAAGAGGCAGTGGACAGAACGCCATTTAGCTCCGGCCGTCGTGTGTGTTAACTGTACAAATGTCTGGCAGAAAAATATTTTGAAACCAGAAGGTGGTTGACCTTCAAAATCAACAGCACTGGTGGGCAGGCGCACTGCTTGTTTGTAAGACTTGGCCTTACCAATGGAGAATAACAACACCTTTAACCTGATTAGAGCATCAAAGCAACGTTTACACCCACCTGCAGTGCCAGGCAGAAAAAAGGAGCATCAGTCCATCACAGGGCACATGCCCACACCGTCAACTAATCTGAAGTGTGCATCTTTATGGCTGTGCAGGGGGAACGTGGCATCAGCGTCATACACTGGCATCGGGGGTTCTTGTGCCATTGTGTTCATGCACCCCATATGTTACCCACTCTGTCACTCATGCCACGGTACCCTGTAAGCTGCCCATTACTGCTTCATGCTGTAGTTCCGTTCAGCTCTGCGTGGCTGACGTAGGCTATGAAAAGAGATGAACAGATAGAGTGACAGGCAGGAGGATGGATGCTGAATGTTAGAAGGTCATTTAACACGGGACTGGATAAAGATGAGTGGCCTCGCACTCTGCCAGTTTCAGTATTTTATATAGTGCCCTACATAGTACCCACAACCCAGAACTGGCTGAGCAGCTTAGGAAGTGGATAGCTGGCTGGTGATTGAGTCTGTGAAGTGCAAGCCGGAGAGGGTTACTGTATATGTTAATGTTCTCCTACAGTACAGAGTAGCGCCCCCGTGTGGTGCAGTGGATACGCAAATGTAAAAGGGCCACTGATCCCTGAAGGGAATAAGGAGCAGCGTATGGCCTGGCGCTCAGTTTATTTGTTCATTTTATACGGTGCCCACAATAGTGAACAGAACGACAAAGGGTGCACGCTGACGAGAAGATGGATGGATGCTCTCCATTATATACAGTACATACCCTTGATACCCGTACTTGAGAAGGCCTATCAGTGCCAAGGTGCTCTCGGACAGGTTGACCAGGGCAGTGATAAAATGTCATCGACAGATGCAAGACGCGCGGGGAGTCTTTCAGAAAGTCGTCCACTTTGACAGTCTGCGGGGCGGTAATGTAGAAACGTTTACCTTTTTAAAAGTTTCGATAAACTAAAGAGGACTTTCCGTAAATCCCACGTTGGAAAAGTGAACGAGGCGTCACCGAGCTTTGTGTCCGGTGATGCTGATGCGAGCTTCTCCTTGATTTTGTCATTGATTCTGTTTCCCGCGTGCTGCCCCCGCCACCTTTCATTTAAAGTGCCTCGCGTTCTCCGCCTACCTGGACTCCGAGTCAGGTGCGCTCCCGGTCCGTCACAAGTGCCGGAATGAACGTAGACGGTCACCAGTAGCTGCCGCTGCTCTTCATCTCCGTGACGGTGGTGCTGGGCTGTCGCGTGTGGCGCCGCCTGTCACTCATTGTGTTCGCTCGCCCCGCCCCTCTGTCGCCCGTCAAGTTCGTGGTGGGCGACGCCGCGCTTCGGGGTCCTACTGCGAGTCAACACTCCGACTGGAAACTGGAGCAGCTGACTAAGAGACGAACGTCCGGCAGCCCATCGCTCCGAATGCAGAGGACTAAACCGCGGCGTCCCCAAGGTCTGGTGATCGGTGAGCTGCGTTTCCACAAAGTGCCCACTTGAAACAGGCGCTCCAGCTTGGCCTCTTTGGACTTCCAGCTGCTGATTCGTTCAGTTGGGTCTTTGTCGGTGCAGCCAGCCCACTGAGCCTGACGCCGTCGCCCCACCACTTACTGTAGCCCACCATGGGTGTCTTTGGATGGTAAAGAGCAGCCCCACAGAGCATACCTGGCCTAGTTTTTATTTCGTTTTACATTTCTGTGATTCCCACCTAACCTGTGCCTTTTGGGCTCCATCCTTTATTTGCACCGTTTCTGCAGTTTTGCGCGTGTGTGCGTTTTCTTTTTTTCTCTGATTGTTTTCATCAGTGGGATGATGTTGTTATCCCCACTGCCACTTGGTACTCTTGTTTCTTTATCTTTGCTGCCATTTTGTGTCAAGCTTTTGCATGGATGCAGTCACCTGAATACCATCATAGTGTTACATTTTAGCTTCTTATCCACTTCATTCTTCGTGATCTTTTGGGACTCACACAATTTTGATTCTTATGGGGATTTTTGAATCTCCTGGTTTTGTTAATCACAGCATTTTAATTTTGGGCCATTAGTCACTTTTTGGTATTTTTAACAATCACATCCATTGTTGGCACCCTTTGTCAGGGCAGCATGTCACGCTAGGGGTGTCTCCTCAGAGGAGGTGACCCTTAGCAACACCTTGGGTTAAAATGTCACTTCCTCATCAGCACTGCAGATTAACAAGAGCCATTAGTTTAAAAAAAAAGGCTTTGCTTTTGACTTTGCTTTTCTTCAGTTTTACTTTCTCTTGTTTTGGCTCACAATGTACTCCAAAGCAGTAGTCCAAGGTCCGAGTTGAAATGACGTGCAATGGGCAGTTGCACTAAATGTCTTGTGCTCAATCCAGAAGCCTGGGCTACCATCTTAGACAGGAAGCTAGTCATGTGGCAGCAGTGGCCTAAGCAAGCAGAAGCAAAATGGCCACAGCCATGAAATTGCTCATCAAATGGCAGCGTCAATACAATAATAATAATAATAATAATAAAAAAGAAGAGGAATTCTAATAAATACGAAATGAAAAGAAATTCAAAAATACACACAATAACATTTTGTATCCGTAAAAAACTCTGAAGTGCAACAGTTGCTACACCAGTCACATGACATTGTACAGACTGTAAGCGTTTAGAATGAAAATGGCCAGGAAAGATGAGACGTGGGCAGGAATAAACCAACTTCAGTGCCCGAATCCTTGAAAACCAAATTAGGCGAAAGGATTAACCAATAGGACGAGGCTCAGTCGGCTGGTCTTGACTGACAGGTGACAACTGAATCCTGGTGTTAAACGAGAGCAGCCCTTAAAAGTAAGGCCTCTGTGAAGTGAAGCCCACAACTTTACATTGAACAGGACGATATTACTGAAGCGAAATGGAAAGATGCGGTCGCGATATACAGTAGGTGATCTTCACTAGATATACACTCCATAGCCAAATGTTTGTGGCCATCACACCTCTGTCAGCCAAGGGACCCCCAGAATGCCCTTGGCTCTTGTTTCCACGTCTGTGTGAATTTGTGGTCATTTGTTAGGTCAGCCAGTGATGTCGAATGAGGAGACCTGCCTCACAGCTGCCATTCCAGTTCATCCCAAGGTGTTCAGTAGGTCTGAGGTCAGAGCTCTGTGCTGGAGCACAAAAGACCCTTCCAGAAGATCGCATTGACCTGGCACATCCTAACCCACATTCACTCATTAGACTGCGCGATTCATCACTCCGTGTGTCCAATGCTCCAGAGTCCAGTGGCGCTTGGCATTGTGATCCTCGGCTTGGCTGTCAAAATGCATTTCATGAAGCTCCAGACGCCCAGGTCTTGTGCTGATGTTGCCTGCAGTGGCAGATTGGCACTCTATTCTCAGTGATGCCACAGAGGCACTCTGTGGCTTTGTGTGGTCTGTCACTTTGTGCCCCTGTGCACTTCCCAATAATGACACTTAGAGTTGACCAGGGCAGATCTCGCCCAGCAGACTTGTGGCAGAGGTGGGCATCCTATGGCAGTGCCAGACTTAATGTCAGTGAGCTCTTCTGTACGACTTGGTGTTTGTCAACGGAGACCACATGGATTTGCGCTTGACTGGACGGACCACCTGGGCTCGGTACGTTTGGCCTTATAGGATATAATGTTCTGATTTAATTTGACACAAATTGTATTCCATCGTTATTTGCTTTAAAGGCTCCTCTCCTCAGTTGCCCCCCATGATGCTGACCTTGTCTTGGTTCCTCTTCTGTGGCCTTTCTCTGGGCACGGCTCAGGACTGCACACAGTACTCCAGCCGAGGTCCCACTGGTGTGTTAAATAACTTGAGGACAATGATGGGCGCCATATAAGCTTATTATCCTGTTCACCTGTCTGATTGTTTCTGCCCACTGCTGGTGTAAAAAGTGCCCAGTCCACATTGACTTTGCATGAGGGGTATTTTCCAGTTTCAGACCTCCCACTTCCAGTTCCCGTCTAGAATATTTCACATTTCCTTAATGTCATCGCCACAAACCCACCCAAGCCTGTATGTTCTTCTCCGCCACTCTCCACTTTTGTTTAAAATTTAACATGTCATTCATATTGTGGCCAGGAGATGGCACCATGTTTCCTTACAGCTCCTTTGACTTTTTCCATTTCTCAGTCGGGTGCTGCCACCCAGTTTGTTTCCTAGTGGTGCCATCCAAAGCCCCCAGGCTTCTCCTGTTGTCCCCTGACAGTCCACAATTTATGAGTCTTGACCCAAAAACCAAAAGGCAGCAGACTGACTTCCAGTATTATTTATTAAGCTCAATTTAGTAGGAGACAGAAAGCCAGAAGCAGAGTGAGCCAGCCAGCCCATTGTTTATTATGACATGTTAAACAAGCAGGTGGTCCTCAGCCCCGCCAGTTTAGGGCTTAGAGCCACAGTATCCACGAGTGTCTGCACGTCTCAAGGCGTCACAGCAAACGCGAAGACATCGAAGACTCTAAGAGGATGAACGGTAAACCAAACGAGGCCGACGTGTGCAGATGTATGGCATTTGGGAATTGGATAGCCAGCCGGCCCGCCGCCCGTGTATTCCGAGTTTTGAGGCTCATCTAATGGCCAGCTTGCCGTTCTTCTTTCCCTCTTGATTGTGCATTACCAGTATGTGTTTTAATGTCAAACCCGAGTTCAGGACGGCAATGTGAATTTGTGCTCTTGATTTACTTGATCAGCGTCTGCTTTACTTCTCACAAGCTGAGACTGAAGGCCGTTTCTTCATTTATGAAGAGCTAGAAGGTCAGCAGCGTTTCCACATTCCTAATGCTAAGCGTTTGGTGGTCCTTAGAACTTTAGCTGCAGCAGGTAGCGGATACGGCACTGGCTCTCCTTGTAGATGACGTACTCACTCTGAGAGAAATAGCTGGTGCTGTACTTTTTCTGTGACCGCGGCTTCCCCTGGGGAACCATCACCTTCTTGCCATCCAGTATGATGCTCGTGTCCTTGGAGGCATCTGAAAAGAAGGGCAGACAGCGGTGACATTAAAGTCTCACAGTGAACACGGGCAACTAATGGAGGGACTATTTAATGAGACCAAGGCCCACTTGCACAAAACTAAGGGTCACCACCAGACGGTCACCACCAGACGGTCTGCAGGAACCCACCAGTGACTTCCAGGGCTACTGTCTCCATCTCCCTGGCATTGCCATGTGCTGGCCACCTGAATTCCCACCAAAGCACTTGCTGTAAACCCAGGCAGACTGCTTACTTGGTTCTGTTCGACCTCGTGCCACAACGCAGTCATAGCCATTTGGTGCCCGTACTAAGGTGCTGTCATCAGTGGTGATGGTGTACTCCTTACCCAGAGCTACTTCATTAAGAAACATGATGCCAATTCTGTTGGAGGTGCGCCACACTGAGGGAACAAAAACAAAAACGTCAGATTGAACTTGCTGAGGCCTCAGGGTGGAAGGTGGACCAAAAGTCCATGCCGTGTCACCAGGTCTGCCTGTAGCCTACATGCCATGGTGTTCCAGAGGAGTCTCGGGTCCCACAGAAGTGATCAACATTCCTGTATTTGCCCACGGCTCTTGGGCTTTTCTTTGACATTACTTAACCCTGAATAGAAGGAGCAACCTGAGAAAAGAAACCCTCTGAAAGAGCAGAGCCTAAAAAGATCATCAAGAAGTAAAGCGGGCACTGCCACCACCAGACAGTCTCATGTTCTCTCACTATCACCAGTCTTCGGTTTATTAAAATGTATATTAAAAACAATATGGATATGTGGGCCTGTGCCATGATGGAGGCGCTGACCACAGAGGTCCGCTACCATCATCTGCTTTGTTTAGCATCCAAGAGCATAAAGCAAAATGGAACGGACACCAGAGGTGGCTGTGTGTGTGTGTGTGCGTGTGTGTGCTGGCGTGAAGGACCATCTTCAGGACACCAAAGGTCACATGTGAAATTGGTCACAAACCTGGACATCAACAGGAGACGAGTTCCGTGATCACACAACTGAACGTGTACTGGGGGTGGGTTGCCAGTCAGAACTGGACCAAAACAGAAACATTCACACATGCTGGTCAAGAAATGTGTGGGGGCTACTTGAGGGGATGCAACCGAAGGAGGCCGGAGATGTTAGGTGGATGTGTGAAGACTAAGGAAGGGTCATGTGGTGGTGGTGCCACGTGGAGATGGAGGTGCCAAATCAGTAAAGTCGATGGCACCGTTAACTGAGAAGTTGGTGATGCCTGTTGAGGGCTGGGCACTGGATGCATGCTGGACGGTCTTTTCCTGCCTTGCTGTGGGATGGACATTTGCTTAGCTGGCAAATCTGTGAGGCCTTACCACAAGGGTGGGCAATCCAGGGCTATGGATGTATGGATGGATGTGTGAGAGAGCTGGCAAAGGTCTGCTGACAGGTGTGTCAAACAGCCTCATTCGGGGGCTCAGGAGTACATGAAATGTCAATGGGGGGCTCCATTCAGAAGAATCTGAAGCACGTGAATGAGGACCCACAGAAGAAGGTGAGGCTAAGGGGCCTGGACCACTGGTACGGAGACCGGCTTGGCAAGACGGGTGGTCTGCTTGGCATTGACGTCGGGCAGTAGCAGATGGCTGCCTGTAATGTCACATTCTATTTAAGTGGTCCTCCTCCACCAGAGTACCCTGAAAAGGGCCCTAATGTTTGAAAGCCGTGACAGTCGGGTTTGGGCCTCCCCTTTTCAAATCCCCCTGACATGGAGAGGCTGGCTGTGAACACGGGGTCAGAAGCCAGCACTGTGTGACTTTGCTGAAGGGAATCCATCAAAGGGGGCCTGTGGACATCTGTATGATGGTGGTGGGCTGCTTCTGTCGCGTCCTGTTTGAGTGACACAAGTCGCCAGATTGCTGCACAACTGTGGTTGAGTACGACAGGCCAGAGGAGTCTTTGTGATGTCACAGACAGACCACTTCATCAAGCGTATTTGAGTAGTGTGGGCAGACCTGTGACCTGGCGTGGCATCGGCAAGTAGCCAATCAGAGTGGGAGAGGAAACGAGGGGGAGACGCTTCCATATGGTGCCAGTAAACTGAGGAGAAGTTGGCAGGCCCACCTTTCTGCCTCCCCATTTTGTCTCAAAGTCACTTGACTCTGTAAACTTCTTTTCGGTGACGTCATCTTAACACAAACTGACATGTCTCGCCTGTGTTTTCAAAAGACAATGGAGTTTCACAATTCGATTGGCACAGCAATGGGCAGCTTGCCCCCCAACCCCTTTGCTGTGCCCACCCACAGAGCTCTGAGGGCCCATTCAGCTTACCAAAGCTTTCCGACTTAGAGTACTCTGACGCAAAGTAGATGCCCTTCCCGACTCGTCCTCCAGAATGAGGCATGATTCTTAGGCCACTTTTCAGGATTGCTGCAATGGAGGCCATTTTGGTGCCGTGCCACAGTAAGCGCCGGTTTTCTATGCCATCGTGGGTTTTAAAGCGCTCGTCCTGTGGAAGAGAGAAAAGGAGTCACAAAATGAGAGGCAGCAGGCACACCGGGTGGGCTGCATTGGGAAGCCTGAGACTCATCACCCAGTAGAAGGAGACGTGCAAAGAAATACAACAGAAAGGCACTCGGTTGGCACAGCCACACTGCAGTAGTGAAGAAGCTGCTGTAATGTCTGACAATCCCTGCCAAAATGTTGCTGTCCCTGAACATCCTAACATGCAAGGCAACTCGTAGATCCTCATCACTGTGCTGAATGTGGGGGGACGTGTGCAGGGTGGGTGCTGAGAATCGACACATTTACAAAACAAAAGCACTGATCGGCGGGGAATAGGTGAGGTGGCAAGGGCATACCAATTTCCTCATGTACGTATATCAGGAAAACCAGGCTGTTCACAGAGAATGACGTTTTTTGCAGGCTTTTAGGGAAAGTAGTTTAATCAGGCCTTGTAGGACTTGTTTAACAGGAAGCTCATGTAGGGTACACGACAACCTGGAACATACAGAAGATCTAAAACAGCAGGGGGGTCTTAACAGAATGGGCTGACACAGGCGGGGGGGACACGTCTGAGTGACCCACCCTGATGAAATTCCTTCTGTGCCTGCCTCAGAACTGTGAAGCCGTGTTCCTCAACCTTCTAGGTGTCACAACACACTTTTTCCTATGTTGTGTTTTTTTTTTTTTGTGACCCACTTGGGTATCCCTTGGTTATTCAAGTGTGATTGTCAGATGGAGGAGGAGGAGGAGGCCCTTCTTGCTGCTTCGAGCACAAATATTGGATCTGCAACTCACTGGAACCCACTGCCATTATGAGCAAAAAAACTAACTTGTGGCCCACTGGTCGTCTTAAACTTTAGGTAAAGGGCATGTTTGTGACGGGTCAACACCAAGAGCCAATTCTGTGCCAAGTGAAATACCTCCCTCTGTTTAGTGTGCAAATCAATGGCGTTAACACATCACAGAGGTTTGTTTCTCTGGCACAAATAAAAAATGCATACCAGGACATCAGGTACCCTCTTACTACCAGTGAGACGACACAAATAAGTGAGGGGTGAGAGGAGGGAGAGACATAATGTGGTTGTGAGGTAGATTGAAATGTTGAAATGACATTAGTGATGTGGCACAACAAGGTGAACATTTTTGGAGTGTCACGAAGTGCGAGTGAGTACAACTGGTTATTTATGTCGATACCAATCCCTGTTTCCTGTGGTCAATGCTTCACTGTCAGTTTGCCGTTCTAGCATACGTTGAATTGCAGACCGTTGCAGAGTCTGAGGGATGTGTTTATTATTCCACCGAAAACCTTAAGGACCCCCAAACTATGACAAGGCGACTTGGGAACATTGAACACGGGACCCATTCACCAAATTATTCCTCAGGGTTCATTCAGACTTTCTTTACTAAGTTTATTGAATTGTTAAATGACGGCACAGGGCTGTCCGCTGTATGTAATTCATTGAAGTTACTTCAGATAATGACTTTCTCGTTCCCATTGACTACATGTGTTAGGATGTCACACCGCAGTCAGAGTGTTTTCTACCCGTCTTGGGGCGGTTGCCATGACTTGCTCATCTCCCCAAATCCTTTTAATCCTGAAGACGCTGTAGTTTTACTTTCCCTGTATGCTGTTGAATGACAGGAGGTAATGTCCTGTATAAAGTTCTGCCCCTTTTGTTGACCAAGTGGGACCCACACAACTTTGTAGCACCAGGAAGAAAGACAAAGTCTTTGAGTAGATGAATTTTCTCCCCAATGCTGTAGGTTTTGTGTGGCTGTGGAAGACGATTTGTGATATTTTTATGCCACCCTTCCAGCACCATACATTAGAAAGGCATCTTGTTCTTTGTTTCCAGTCCAAAACTGTAATTTGTGTTGACTACACAAGAAGTGCCCACCACAGACTGAATTAGTACGAGTATACGTAGCCAGCTTGAATTTCATTACATTGTAGTAAAGTAAACGCAATGGGAACATATTATGACACCTAAGTAGGATTTCATCCATTTAACTGGGAAAATTTGACACAAAGAAATAAATTAAATCCAAAGATTTATTTTTGAGTTGTGATAATGAGAACGTAATACAGGAGATCTAGAAATGTGTTTTAAATTAGGACCAGTTAATTTCATGACATGATTAAAAACATCAACAGGTTCTTTTTTTTTTTTTTTTGCAAAATGCTTTCGAAATACTGAATGCACAGTTAATGGAGGATGTCATCGCTATTTAAAAAGACGTACGCAAGGCCAGGGACACGAGCTTCACTGGTTCATTGATTTGTTCTATCAGGGGACTTGTGCTAAGTGCCCACGCACACCCGTTACAAAGTGACTTGCATGTCTCTCTGCTTTACACTGGCAGTGACAGACCTCTGGAATTTGGGGCCCCTTTGAAATGACAATTGTTTCATTAACAAGACGTTTGCTTGGTAATATTCATGTGGGATATGCTTGAGCAGAAACAAAAATGTATGGCCGTTGTTGTTTTTCTGATTATGGCTCTGCTGTCACTATGGTGGTAATCCTCATCTTGGGGTTCATTTTCTTATTTGGATCTTCAGGATTTTAAAATGTAAAACAATCAGACAGTGCAGGGTGTCACTCCCACCAGCAGCACAACCTGGCCTAGCGTGTGACACGGTGTAGATCAGTGAGTGCTGTGGCTCTTACAGGGCGCCACACTTTCTATATCATGTCCACCCCAAAGTGCTTTTCTTGGCTGCTAAGGCCAGTTTGATTCATCCTGCTTCTCTCCAGACAAATGCGTGGCCTACCGGTAAGGACACATTTCGCTGGACACGTGACAGTCATGACTTGGTCATTTGAGTTTTCACTCTTGTGACATAAATCAGACAATCACATCTACGCACACACACAGTTGTGTTGCCTACCGTACCTGAGCACCAGAGCCACTGTGGGCAGGTGGTGAGATTTGAAGCCGTGACCTTGTGGTCTCTATTGGGCCACTCGGTATTCTATTAAGTCGTTCCCTGGCACTGAATGTGTTTGGATTGTACACCAGGTGATGCATGGTTTAAAAACGGGAATTACAGAGAGCCCAAAAGTTACCACTGCCCTGCTTTCCTATGGCATGATTGCCCAGGTAAAATAAAAGACAAGGTTCCCTACAGACTCTTCCTGTCCTTTGTAGCCCGCGTTGCCTTTTACTACCACTTTAAACACCAGATAGCCCCCCCCACCACTGTCACAGACATTGTCACTGTTAAATATGGACAGTCAACACACCACCTGTGTCTCTAGGCACTCCTACATCTTCTCTGCTCTCTGTGTCTGATGTCTGTGAACCCAACTTGTCTATTCTTCACCCGGGACACTGCCATGGCTGTACCCCTCTATGACTTTACATTGGCAAGAGTGCCCATGCCAATATATCAGTTTCTGCGTGCTAGCTACAGTTTGGTCCACACAATGCCACTGCACCACCATGAGGTAAAAATGAAACACCCTCCAAGATGTTGCTCATGTCATCAAGGAGATCCTAAAGCTCAAGATGCCCGCTCCCAAAACAGTGCCAAGCAGATCAGCCGCTTCATGCTCTCAGACATGGAAAACCTGACTATTTCCACTGACTGGCGAACAAGGTAAGCAAAACTTATTTTTAAATTCACCAATGTTTTTCACCAAACAACTTATTAATAAAGGTGTGCCCATGGCATGCTACATCCCAAGGTCACATGGTCAGGCGGTGTCATGACATGTCACCCTGCAGCGCTTCCTGAGAGGAGGCTGCAGTGTATTTTATATCCAATCATTGGAAATTAACTATAAGTCCAGATATCTTTTGAAGTTCTGCTAGCACATTTAGGTCTGCAGGCACAGTATTTTGATACACAGAACCATATCAACTGCATTGAGTGGTGTTTTCTGTTCAAGTCCTTCTCTGAAACTCCACTTTATCTCAGAAACATTTTGAAAGTGAACAGCCAGTGGCTCAATGGAGATTGCAGATAGCAGTGGCGACAGGGGCCATCCTAGTTCGAAGGAGTCTGAAGTAACGTCGTTAATACAAGCTGAAGCTTCCGGACTGGTAAACAGTAGTTTGATCCATGCACAGATGTTCAGGCCAAATCCAAATTTGTGAAATGTAGTGAATAGGTGGTCCCATTCAACCATATCAAATGCTTTTTCTGCATCCAGAGATAATAAAATCTCCGGGGTTTTAGACTTTATGGGTAAACATATTACATTAAACAGGCATCCAAGACTGGAAGTGAAGTGTCTGCCTTTAATAAATCCAGTTTGGTCTTGTGCTGTTACTGAAGGCAGCACTTTCTCAGTCCTTCTAGCTAGGACTTTGGAGAGTATCTTAACATCATTGTTCAGAAGTGAGATTGGTCTGTATGATGCCCATTGTAAGAAGTCTTTTTTTTTATTTTTAGAAAAGACAGTAATTGACGCTTAGCGAAAAGTTTTGAGGTAGAATTGTATTGTCTCTGCCTCCTATAAATGTTGCTAATAAAAGGGGAGCTAAGTGAACTGAAGTTTTTCTAAAATTCAGCAGGGTAGCCATCATGCTCTGCAGCTCTCGCCCTCTGAAGTGAGTTTATAGCGTCTAGTAATTCGGAGAGTGTCAGGGGTTTATCCAATTCCTCTGCACTGAGATTATCCCGCTGTGGTATCCGTAATGCTTTGAAAACAGAACAGAAGGACTTGTAGTAGGCTCTAAATGTGTGCCTGATATTTCTATGGTGTATTTTTTTTGTCTCCATCTGTGTTGGTAATTACTGGGATTGCATTGCAAACTTCCTGCTTGTGGATTTGTTGAGCTGAGATCTTGTTCATAGTAAGGATGATGTTGTTGTTCAAGAGGCTGAGTTCTGATTGTAAAGCCGGTCTTTTCCTGTAAAGTGCCTCATTAGGACACCTGCCATGTTCTGATTAAATTGGAAACCAAGAAGGCTTCAGAGTTCTTTTCTGGGAGAGATATGAAATAACTAGCCCTCTTAAAAATGGCTTCAGAGTATTCCTGCAGAGACCTCCAAGGATGTATTTGTCTCTAAAAAAATCAATTTGCTTCGATGTAATTTCAAGTGCAGTTCTCGTCGGCTAATAAAAGGGGATTTCTTGCAGGTGTTTCTCTTTATTCAAGTAAAGAAGATCCCAGTGTGAGGAGGTGAGTTCTGCTTTTGTGCTTGGATTTGTGAAGAGCTCCGAGTTCCTGATTTCCTGCTGCAGCTCCTCCTTTGCTCTCTCAGGCTTTCCCTGCTCCCATGCCATTGTCGGAGGGCTGCCCGGTCATTTCTTGGTTGTCTAGACGTGTGCACAGCTGGGCACATTAAGCCAGTCATTTTCAGTTTGCCACTTCCTTTCTACCACCACAGATATCAAAATGAGGATTTTGAAGTAAAGTGCAGACTCCTTGGTCACTGTTGTGCTTGGCCATCTAAACTGACCTGACTGTGTGTGGCCATTGAATGTGTTCAGTGATGGAAGCTAACAGAAGGGCCATGGGTGGCCTAGGTCACTGCTGCTCACCTCTTTGTGCCGGTCCACCTCCCACACACTGAGAAGCTCCAGTGACGGCGATCCGGTGGCACTGAGGTACGTCTTGATTATCTAATGGGAGGTAAAAAAAGAAGAGGAATTACAATGGAGGCCCCCTGTGACCTTTCAGACAACAACAACATAACCCTCAAGTACATCAGGGTCTGCACAATCCCAGGGGGTCAAGCCGGCCACTTGTGAGTGACAGCTGGCATCATTGCCCTACTGGGATGCCCTCAGCTGGAAAGAACCAAGGAAGATGGCAGGACATTATCTCCCCTGACCACCAGATGGCAGCCCCCTGGGTTGCAATGGTGCCTCGGATTCCCACAGGGAATCATAGGACTTGGAGTTTGCCGATCTGAGCTCTGTTGGGTTAGATGGGTGCTGCCAGGTGGTGCTGCAGGGACTGCGGAGCCCTCCTTCGTTGGTTTTCCGCCCCACCCAGAAGTGTTTCCAGACCGTGCTAATGGGCCAACAGAAGTACTCCTGGGTGCAGCATAAAAGAAGCTGACTGCCTTCATTCCAGGAGCCAGAGCTTGGAGAAAGGAGGACAAAGCTTTCCAGGAGGAGCAGAGGAAGCAAAGGGGTGTTGAAGGCAGGGAGAAGAAGAGTTGCTGTGTGCTGGCAGTAAGTATTGTGCTTGTCCTACAGAGTTTGTACTTGTGCTGTGGTGGCAAACACTTAGAGGGGAAGAGCTTCCCACAATAAAAACTCTTTATTCGTTTTATACTGGTGTCTGAGACTCTGTGTGTCAAGTTTGGGCCCCTACACTCGACACACTCTTTACCTCAGTTTAATTCAGTTAAAGCTTTTGGGTGCAAGGACCTGTGATGATGTCCTCCTCATCTGCTCTTTTACATTCATTGTGCTTATTGGCACTTCATGGCATTGTGACCAGTAGCTTCGTATGGTCACTTAGGAGATTCAGGGAGCTTAGCTCAGTAGGCACCAACCCTGGGCACCAGAAGACCACGCAAACTTCAGACAGGGTCAAACCTGAACCTATGAGCGCTGGTGGATCTGGGCCAGGCCTGGTCACGAAAATGGCCCACAGTCTGAGCTCCATTTTGATCTCTTCACTCTGACCTCGAGGTGGTGGAGAGAATATGGATACGAGAACATCTGTATATATAAATACATCGAAAATAGTGCTGGCAGCAGGGGTCTTGTCAGGCCCGCGGGTCTGTGGACTGGTTCTCCATCCCTGGGGATGCTAACATGAAGCCTTTGGCGAGTGGAGACACAATTACATGTGGTGATGATGATGATGGAACCCAGCAATATTCTATAGACCCTGCATAAAGAGGTCCTGGTAGAAGTAAGGGACGTTGCCAGGCCTGATTTTCCTTGGATTTTAATTTTTGGGGAAAAAAAGTTCTGAGTAAAACAACTCCAGACATTTTTTTTTAAAGCCAAACACAATAATTTGAAAACGTACTCGGTGGTCTCGACATTTTCTAAGCTTTGTGTATGTTGGACAGAAGAGCCAAACATAAATCGTCAATGTTTCTTATTATCTCCACTGAGAAGCTCACTGGTATGGAATTCATTTGGACTCATCCCAGGCGTCGGTTTGTCTTTAATTCTGGATTCTTAAAGTGGGTATTGTGTTTGATTTTTCTTCATATGAGGGGTGCTGATGCCCAGGGGCACTTAGTTTGTTAACCAGCTCTGCTGTTCAGTCCAGGTGCCTCTCTGTTTTTGGCCCTTCCCTTGGTAATCACTTGGGTGTTACAGGTGATGTCCATTAGGGGTCAGTGCAGAGCCGCTGCTCTTTATAATGCATGTTAATGGCAGGAGAAGATTAGAAAGAAGAAGCTCCTACCACAATAGGCGGCCTGGCAGATAATGAAGAAACCAAAAGGATCAGCGAGCAGATTTCCAGATGATAGAAAGGGTGACACTGAGGAAAGATAAATGTAAGTTCAAAGATAACCCTCATGAGGAGGTCTAAGGCGTCCGGGTGGTCTGGTCGCCATCTACATGCAGACAGAGCACAGAAGGGATTAGGAAGACTAGTAGGTTATTTAGTGTCCCCTGTGTGTGCACTACAAGTCTCTTCATCGAGGAGACATGAGGACACAAGGGCACAAATATTGTCAAGGTGTATCTTCACAGAGACATGAAGTAAGTGACCAAGTAGTGTGGTGAACAGCAGGATATTTTGGAGATTTGGGGGACAGGACTGGTGAGTTTGGCCTGTTATCATGGTGCTCTGTTTCTCATCACAGCTGAATAACTTCTGGACCCTTGGCATCCATCTCAAGGATGATGCTGAGCACCATGGGAACAGAACACACAGAATCACCCACTCAAGCAGGTGGCAGCACTTCATTGCTCTTGAACTGACTGGTAACATCAATGGGAAAGATGACAGTGTGGGCCACAGAAGAGTCTGAGAGCTCGTTTCCCTCCTTCAACCTTAATGATGCAAGAAAAGTGACAATGACATGGACGCCATTCAGCTGTTTTAATGTCTCAGTGTGGCGATCCGTACAACTGGAGGCAATCTGAGGACTCTCCGTCAGCATTTCTCCAATGCCTCCCAAGTGATCCTACCCTGCAGCAACCACTTTACTCACCTCAACAGTCACAACTAAGATTCTTCACCATTGTTTTAAGTCACATGCACCGCTCCATACGACTCGCACCCACCTGGTAGTTTTCTGACTTTTCATCTAGTCTCTTAAGGCTACACTTGAGTAGCTTGTAGTCCTGGTCAATCGGGTGAGGAATCTCCTCCACTTCCAACTCCGCCTCTGCCTGGATATTCTCAGCCTGTTGAATATCAGCAAGAACCTGGAAATGATTTGAGAAAAATGATCCAAACATCAGTAGGCAGACTCGTCAACGGAGTGTAGAGTCGACTGTGGGATGGGCAGACCCCCCCTCGGCCCAGGCCTTTATGCCTTGTGTTGGAATTTCACTTTATTGATGCCCCACTGTCTCTCCTTTGCGAGATCTCCCATTTACTTATATTCTGACCACAAGAGGATGGCACAGTGAGCTCAAGTCCTGGCCTGGACACTCATCGTGTTCTCTCTGGTTTTATCCCACTGACTATAGACGTGCCAGTGTTGGCCCAATCATGTCTGCAATGGACTGGCACTCGGTTCAGGAATGACTTCAACGCTCCATTTGATGTCATGCAACTGCCATGACCCTCAGGCTGAGTAAGGGGCATCAGACAATGGGCAGATTGGTGGGAGAACCTAATGGATTTACAAAAGGCTGGTGGTCATTTGTCCTGCACAGTCTATGGGATGATGTTTGTACTTAAAGCTCAGATAACCCTGAGTGGACACACTGGCTTTCTGAACAGCAGGGGCATCCAGTCCTGGTCCTGGGGTGGGCTTTAATGGCTCCAGGCTTTCATTGGAAAACCTGTGCCAGGCCTCAAGGGGGTGCTAGTCACTGTTGGCATTCATTCACAAAGTAACATTATGGTCACAGCCCCAGACAGGGCACTCTCGCACTTGACTAATTTAGAATTGCCAGAGGACCTGAAGAAACCCCACAGAGACTTGGGGAGAAGGTGTAAAACCACAGCCAGAAACCAAATGGGTGAAAGATTTGAAGCCGGCTGATACATGGAGAGACGGACACTACACCAGAACGTTCTCAGACGTGGCCACCAGGGAAGGGGCACGTCAGTCCAAGATGACGTCTTTGTGGTGACTACCTGAAGCCAAAGCTCATGGGACTGAGACAAGTAGGAGGAGGGCAGAAATTGGGGTGTCCAACAGAGAAGAGTACCCAGGAGGTCAGGTTGGGATCAATAAAGGCCGAGAGGTAGATGCCGCCAAACCCCCACGATCCTCACTTACCATCAGTATTTTCTTCTTGACTTGTATGATATCTCTGGGGCTGATGACAGACAGCCGCTTATACCCAATTTTGCGTGAGATGATGGTGTAGAAGTGGAAGGACAGCGTCCTGAGCTTTGCCTTGGAAGATTTCTTCTTATGTGCCTTCTCCAGCTCCTCGAGGGCCTCGAGCCCTTTCACAAGTTTTGTCTTATTCAGTCTGCACAGGGCCAACTTCCGAAAGTCTGCATTGGAAAAAGATGGCCATCATTAGGACTAGCGCTTTAATCTAAAGTCGGCTCTTTCACTTCCAAACATTCACTGAAGAGAAGAGATGACTGAAATGCCAAAGTCTCCTGGTGGTTGTCCCACAGTTGACTCGCTGTTACAGGGAAGACTTTCAAGGGTACACCAGGGAAGGACTTCGGAGTGACGTGGCAAGTTACTTGAGTGCCAGGAACAGGAGCAGTAACCACACCCCTGACTCCTCCCCTTCCGCTCCAGCCAGCCAACAGCAAAGCGATGTCACTTGGAACGCCCTGGAGAGAGAGGATGAATCTAGCGGGCATGGCGATGTCTACATGACTGTGAGTAAGAGAGACTGTCAGTTTGACACCACAAACCTTTGTGGAACTGCCGAGTTCGATTTTTACAGGAGACAGCTGTGCAAGGCGCCATATAGGAAGACTTACTGACCCCAGGACACCTCAGCATGGCACAGAAAACTGAGTAGGACCAGGACTGGCCAGTCTAAGGCAGCACAACTGACTACTGCCAAAGCAGAAAAGTCCTCACCAAAAGGGGGCAGTAGTGCGTAGTGTGGCAATACTACAGGTGACAAGCAATGGGATGAGAGGCTTGAGCTAGTGGACCAGCTGGCAGCAAGATGGTCTCGCATGTTGTCACCTGCATAAATGGCAGCCTGTTGGACCATACTGACAATCAGCAGATTGTCCTACAAGTGGCTTCCTCCTGGAAGTCTTGAGCAGGCCAGCAAAGAGAGGAAAATGTGTGCAACATATGATTGGGTAGTGTTCACTGGCATTTGCATGTGCCACCTCACCTGGTAGACCATGGTGCAACTCCTGATTAACTGAGCTCCGTGTGCCACTCAGGGGTTTGCTTTGTTTCTTTATCTCCCCCTGCCATTAGGTTCTTTCTTTGGTGATCCTTCCGGGTTCAAAGGCCAGCTCAGGAGTGCCGCTTACTGACCACAGGATGAACGCATGGACAATTGATGGGTCATATGATTCTCAAGACTGTTCAAGGCACTTGAGGGAAAAGCTGAAATAGCACCTACCTGGTACAGCCTGTTCACGACATTCACGTGGCACGCCAGTCCATCAGCACCCGTAACTTGTTGAAATACTGTGCTGACATGAGGGTCCCAGTCTGCTCTGCCTCTTCCATTTGGGCTCTAATCTCCTTAAACTGGTATGGAGGACCCAAACGCTTCACTCCACCATGTGATTGAAATGGTAGACCTCAGCAGGATGGGTCCCGTCCCACTGTCAGTAAGCAGACTGGAGGTTCTTACCGAGGTTCATCGTCTTCTTGGTGATGTTGAACATGTCTTTGCTAACGATGAGGTGGATGAGCTCCTGGGTTGGCTTGTCCAATGTGCACGGCAGAACCCTCTTGACTCTTCCATCCACGGTGTCCCTCTGCAAGTAGAGAGAGCTTGTCAGTGGCCTTGAATGTCCGCTACGACACCCAGCAGGTAAACCTGCAATGTCTCGTCACTTCTGGACACAACTCGGGCTAACAGAAACCTTCAAAAACAAAGACTGTGAGAAACTGTCACATACTGTGGACATGGTTGGCTTTAGGCCATTGAGTGTCACACCACAAGTGATGCCAAACCACCATGGTTTAGGATCAGAGGCTGGGCTGCCCCCACTCCTCATGGACATTTGTGTTTGCCCAGAAATATGCATAGATTGGTCACGTCCTTGAGACTGCCCTTCTGTTAAGTTCAGGTCACATCAAGCAACAGTGTCCTGGACATGCAGCCATGATGGGAATGGCAAAGGGTCCTCTAGCTGGTGTCACCACCTCCAGTCTCCTCTCGGCACACAAAGCAGGAGCAGACCTGAGGTATGAAGCGGTGGGTTTGAAGGCCCGGCTGGCCGCCCACCCGCCTCCCGTCATCTCACTCACTTGGCTCTCTGACGCCACAGTCAACTGTCAGGTGGGTGTTTTGGGAACGTCAGCCTTTAGAGAGTGACATGAAAACGTTCTGCGCTTGTAGGTGAGACAATGATGGACATTCATGCCGACTTGTGGACTGAACGTCACATTCTGAATCTTCTTTCCGGCAAGCCCTTTGTGGTTTCATGCCATTCCCTAAAGAGAAGTCGCTAAAGCCCACCCTCTGGACACTTGGACATTCCAGATGTTCCTTTTATTCTCAGGGCAGTTTTTGAGTTTGCAGGACCAACAAAAGTTCAGTTCCTCATTCAGTCAACAACACCCATCAGGCCCATTTGACTGTTGTGACTGTCCGGCTTTTCAGGTTGGTCAGCCACTGCTCCCCACATTGAACATGAAGGCCCATTTCATTTATTCATTCATTTGTATTAAGCCCAGCTGATTGAGGTGACCTGTTTGGCATCCAAACAAAGGTCTATAAACCTTCTTTGTACCTTTTTCACTTTACAGTATGCCAATTTACCACCTCTAGCTGGTGGACATGGCAACATGACAAGAGGACCCTGTGTGATCAAGAGGGTGTGGGACAGGTCCAAAGCTAAGATGCCAGTTACTATTAAGAGCAGAACTCGGTCCCCAAGAGGCCTGAGCGGCGATGTGCTCACCTTGATGCTGCTCACTCGCCCCACCTTGCCCTTCATTTGGTTCAGCGTGTACTTCCCGGGGTGCGCTTTGAAGTTGTCCTTGTTCTTCCAGTCATTCTTGGTTTTGTCCTTAAACTTCTTCAAAAAGTCTGCTTTGGCGGTGACCAGCTTCCTGTAGGGTGACGACAGTTTGGAGTGGCCCACCTGACCCTGGAGAGCAGATAAAGAACAACCTGGCATCAGGAAAAAGACGACACAAAATGGTGCTGCCCACGTGTCAGCAAATTCACAGATTTGGGTAACATGACGAGTCAGATCCTTGGTGACTGTCAATCGGTCAAGGGGCTCTGCCAGTGTGCCACATGAAGGTCATCCAAGCCAACATCGGCATGGGACTTGGTCAGAGCAACAACGCTGGCTAAGTGAGTAATGCCCACCTTTGAGTAGTCAGTTCCAGGCCACATGAGGCCTTTTTGACAACTCGGAAGTACTTCCTGGCTGGACGGCCAGTGGCCCAGGGTCACTCTTCAAAGGGACCTCCAATCCCTGAGCCCCCTGAGTAAAACAGACGAGGACTCAGAAGGACTGAGCAGAGGGGTGCAGTGGGTGCCTTTGTGTCTTTTCTTTCCATTTTATCCCACCCTAAACACCCCCCAACTCCCCCCAAACATTCACCTCAGTTATTAGGCTCTGATTTTTCTGAGGACCATCATTCATGGTTAGGAGTTGCTCTGGAGACCCCCAGCAGGTGCACTTTGGGTGGGCCGGACTTGGATTAGGACAGGCTATTCAGGCTTGAAATGGCCATTTTCTGAGTGCCCCCCAAATCCAGGGGGTTTGGGACCTTTTGAGTGGCAGACTTACATACCAGTATGTGAACCCTGAAAGATACCTACACACGGGGAAAAAGGGCAAACTCATGAAGGCCGAGTGCTGCCAACAAGGGGCACCTCTGACTGGCAGCTGTTTAAATTGTGAGGCCTCAAAAGTGAAGAATCTCACAAGTAAGGAGAACAAATTCCAAATACGGTGCCCATCTACCTGGTCACGCCACCCTTGTGCACCTGCTCACCTCTTTGATCTGTAAAAGACAAGTGAAGTGGGCACCACTAGCAATTAGTGACTATTCTTTAATGCCACTCAGGACTTACCACATTGCCCCAGCGGTTCCAGCAGTAGAACAAGGTGCCCACCTTGATGACTTGAATGATGTAGAACTTGTTCTTGTTGCTGCCAGTGTTGGTCTGATTCAGTATGCAGGCATAGTTGGCATAAATCTGGGAGGAAGGGAACACAAGAAGACACATGGCTTCTCAATCGGCCCACCATACTGAAGGACCAGCCAGCCCACTACAGCCGGTGAGATGGGTGCTAACTCAGTAAACAGGAGATTACAAAAAGCAGAAGTCATCTTGGCACAGAAGCCAAAACACAGCTTGGGAAAACATGAATATCGGAGAGTGCAAATAAAAAATAGAAATTCAGACACATGTAAAGAATTGGCACCTGGGTAACTCAGTCCCAGTGTGGATGTCCTCTCTGCCTTGTCCTTTCTTGTTTGATGCCCCAAAATGGCACACCAAAGGGGCAGCAGTGGCCTGCTGAGAACCCACACTCATGCCCACACCTCCTTGCCTGCAGTGGGGCCTTAAGTGCACCATCTTAAATGAGTGGATGAGTGATGTGTGCCATTGTTATATTTACATTTTTTAAACAGCTGTTTAGGGCACCTCAGGCATCCAAGAGAGTAAGGTGACAATGACACCCAAGGGTACAAGTCACTGCTTGGAAAACAGAAATTCAGATAGTGGGCAAGGGGTACAAACATCAAGTAACAGAGACTGGCAATTGACCAGGCAGAGTGGCACGGTGCCACCTCCATGTTTCTGTCACTAAACCACCCTCACTTGGCTGTGGGCCCTGAAGTGATGAGATGACATCAAGAATGTCACTTGCAGTGGCTTGTGAGCTCCAGCCAAGAGCATAGGTCTCTGTCACTAGCAAGGAATCGCTCAAAATGATGCCACACTCAGATGGCACAGATCAGACAAGGACTCGCAATGCTGGGGGTTACAAAGTGCCAGGAATTCTGTCTCAGATAGTGCCAGGCATAGCCCCTTACAGATGGCTTTCTTCTGCTTAGCAGCTCTCTCAGCATCTCCTGCGCAGGCTGCCAGCCACAGTCTCAGTTGCGTACCTTGGCATTGATGATGACCATTACAGTGACCTACCAGCGTCTTTCAGAGGGTGCAGGGTGGCAGAGACCTGGAGCCTATCCTAGTATTACTGGTGTCCAAAGCAAGAACTTTGTCTGGAGAGGGCACCAGTCTATTAAGGGGCACACTCACTCAGTTCAAAGTCACAACATACATGGCAAACCCATAAAGCTGAGGCCAGACACAAGTGTCTGTCATCTTCAAAATGGTGACTTAAGGGCAAACATTAATAGCCTGGCTGGCACACAGAGGAATAGACTTTGATCAGCAAGCGAGTGCCCCTTGGGCTGGCTAGGCAGACACTTACCTTGGCATTACGCTTTCTGCTGAGGTAACAGGCCGCGTCCACATTGTTGGTGCCCCCTCCTTTGGGCACAGACTGCAGGACCTCCTTGGCCAAACGGAAGGCATCCTCTGGCTCTGTTTTCACTTTCTTTGCACCTTTGGTGCCCGCTACTGCTTTTCGTTTAGGTGCCATTCTGCACACTTCGGTATCTAAAGAGTTTGGAAACACGAAGCAAGTCATTGAGGGGGCAAGTGCTGACTGTGGCCTGGCAATTTACCAACTTACTAGGGTGGCACACAGATCCGAGGAAGAAGAAGAAAGGAAACAAAAAAAAAGCTTCTTTGTATTGTTAAACATCAAGAGCCTTGGGGGTCTTAGACTGGCCACAGGCTGGCACATGCTAACAAAGCTTTCCCTACCCACCAAAGAAGTGGGTATTTGGGGGTATAATGGGCATGGCAGAGAGTTAATGACTGGGCAACCCTTTAAGCACATTCAGGCTTTTCACAAACAGCCGTCATCATGTGGGGGTCTGTTCAAGTGCCCTCTGTGCCATGTACAACTGTACCAATTACTGTGCTGTGGTCATTCTATGGAGAGAACATTGCAGTGTCATTACTGCCACAATACCAGTGCTGCAGTGTGGGGGCTGTCATGAGATACTTCTGCCCTGTTGGCACGGTGAGTGGCCAAGCATGTGTAGTCAGTTAATCGTTGGGCCCCATGAGTAGTGTGGCATGTGGGTACTGTTGGATTAATAATACCCTGGCAGTGTCTGATAAACATGACACCATCTAGGTACCGATGTCCTCTGCATTCTGGAAGCACATGGCAAGTGAAAGTGTGCCAGGTGGGAAGTTCTGTGTTTTAAATCATTGTGACATCAGAGACTGGCATCAAAAGCGGGCACAGATGCAGGCAGAGTGTAGTGTGTAGGTTTGGATTTCAGTGGTCAGTCAGTATGGCTGTCCATCCATTACTGCACTGGCATACATCAGTCCAAACACAGGCCCACCCTAGAGGGGGTGTGCCAGTCCATGCAAGGGTACAATCACATTGGGCTGATTTACAGTCGCCATGTCAACTTGAGAGAATGGAAAACCAGGAATTGAGCCGAGGTAACCTCTGTGCCACCTGAACTCACAAAGCTCCTGCATGGGAAAAGATAAAGTGCCAGTTGGACGGACATTCGAAGATTCTGTGCCAGTAGTTTGACTTCACCTGCCACCCTTTAAGGCGCTATATGAGTATCCTTGTGTGTAAGGACCCCCGAGGCGCTTATGGACCCCACAAAAATACACCGACGGGAAATGGCCGCTCGAGAATAGGCTTTTAGATTGATTATCGTCGTATCTGGGGACATTAAATGTCCTTGTCATTCGGTCACAGGTGTCGGCCGCGCAGAGGAAGCCCCGGGGGTCTCTCGACACAAACCTGCACGCGATGTCTTGATACAGAGCCGGAACTGACGAGGTGACAAGTGCCCCCTACAGGTTTGAGCCCCCTTCGCCTTGACTTTTTAACTTCCGCCTCCGAGTTGGCACTGCCAGCCGAGGGTGTCCAGTCCGGTCAGACCCTGAGGGGGTAGTGGTGGGCGGACAGTTCACTCGGGCACAGGCCGGGGTTACTTGTCAGGCATTTCGGGCCCAGGCAGGAGCGAAAAAGAAAAGTGGCAGAGGAAAAGCGAAACAAACTAATAAAAAAGACAGAATGTCCTCCGAAGAAATGGCAGCCACACTTCCCCCGACCCCGCGTCACTCACCGGGATGCCAACGCGCTCTTCGGAGGAGGACGGAGGGGATAGGGGCGGGACGGGGCTGATCGGGAACCGAAGAGCCGCAGCCGACCGAGGCGAGGTGACGATGAGCTCACGGGACGAGGTTCTGCTTCGTAACGCTGGCTTGTTGGGCACACGGAGGGGCGGACTGGCAAGAACGGGGCACGAAGCCGGGGGTGCAGACGGGCAGGTGGCTGCCAAGATGACGCGGGTCGGTTAGAAGACACCTGTCCAAGTAAAAGTCACCTGACACTCGAGTATCAGCCGGGAGGCGAGCGACAAGCACAAGGCTGGAGAAACGGCGGCGGCGCGTCTGTGCAGAACTGGCGCTCCGAGGGCTTTAAGACAACCGGAAAGCCAAACGAATCCTAAGCGGGGGTGAAGGGAGAGAAAATGAGGACCGTCAAGGCGCTATAAACGACTGGCAGGTGGCAAAGGCGACCTGCCACGGCTAGATAGGTGAAAGGCTCTTAATGTGAGACCGGTGGGCACACGAGGGCGCTGTTTGACCGCTTTCATTTATCTGCTACCCCCCACAGTGGTCCATGCGCTCCGGTCCCGGGGGGCTGAAGTGGCTGCAGGTTTTCATTCAACGCAAGTTCTGATTCTGTTTTAGGGTGCGTGGGTTTCATTTCATGTTCCTGTAATTCCGTTCAGCGAATCAACAAATCGGACTGGTGGGGTTTAGAGCCCCTCAGCCCCCTCTTCATTTCGTTTATTCAGTCCCGCTGCTTTATGGCGAGCGGCGATTCAGCCGCGGTCTCCGTTCTTGTGTCCAGCCTGTAAATCCCAAGGATGAGTGAAAGGGGAAGTGAGTGGGAGGAGGACGGGCAGGAGGTGCAGACCCCGCCATACGACATGGGGGGCACTTCTGGAGCCCGTCCTGCACAGACGTTAATCAATCCGAGGGGCATGTTGGCGCAGCAGTTGACGGACTGACCTTGTTTTTTTTTTTTAATGCCTGAAAATAATAAAAGAAAAGTAAAAGTGCCGGGCTGACCCTGAGGCGAGTCCCCCGGGTGTTCTGTGTCTTCCCAAAGACCCTCGGGATGGCCTCCCTCAGTCAGCGCCTTCTGGGTGGGCTTTAGAATCCCACCTTTTGACATTCAGTGTGCACCTGTCAGCATGCTAAGATGCCGCTTGTCCTCACACACACCACCATACTAGATGTGCCCTTTGTGCTGCCCATTCATTAAGTGTGGCACTAGGCAGACTTCACCCATCAGCCTGACACGCCTGTCCTTTGGGTGTGTGATGCCACCTTCGCAGCGCAAGAATAGTCAGGATGACAGTGGATGCCACTGCTTAGCTCCAGGCCCTTACTGTGGGTTGTCAAACGGGCACTGCAGGGCACACTGGTGGGTCACAGGTTCAAATGCCAGCCTGAAACAGACTGGCCTCCCATTTAGGGCTTGGCTGATCCAGTTGGCCTGACACAGTGACTTGGTCTAGCCCAGCTGGCCTTTGGGTGTGAGGATCACTTTGGTCTGAAATTATGGCAGCTGTAAAAGAAATGGCTGGCACGGAGAGCCACTGATGAGTCCCTTATGTGTGAAGAAAGTGTAAAAATCCAAGCAGGTGGCCTGCAGAGTGACACCATTTATTTTTAGCTTTGTGTTGTGGCATCCGTCCAGTGCCACCTCCTGCCTTATGCCCAGTGCTACTAATGTGCGCTCTGTCCTGATGGTGACTGTGAGCCAGATGAAGTGGGCTTTGAATGGAAGAATAAAGTGAGGGTCACCGTGATGCCCTTTCTTTAGGATTGCCAGTAATGTTCATGATCGGTGGTCTCACAGTCATTAAAGCTGAGTTGTGGCACTCTGGTCCACCCAAAGGCACATCAAAGTCCCAGCAAGGGCTGACAGCATGCTGAGCATATTGTGGGGTGGCACTAACTAAGGAAGCTGGGGTTCAAGACCCTGGTGCACCCTGTGTGGACTTTACATGTTCTCCCTGTGTGTGTGTGTGTGGGTTTCGCTCCCACAGTCCAAAGACATACCAGGCAGGAGAACTCATGTTACTGAATTGGCCCTGATTTGTGTTGGTCCTGTGATGGATGGCACCTTGTCCAGGGATTGATCTGCCTTGTGCCCACTGCTTGCTAGATGAGGCACCAGCTGCCCTGGATAAGCAGGCTATGAAGATTCACTTTGCACTTCAAATCCACTTCAGGAGGAACAGTTGGGTCGTTTTTAAAGCAGTCCGCCTCACGTCGCTCATAACTGACGTGTGATGCAAAGTGACAACCTCGTGAAGAATGGCGCGGAGCTGCGAAGGTCTGCAGGACTCTCCAGTGCGGAACCTTTTTTTGGTCCCCTTGTTGCTGAGACTTGCCTTGACTTAGTCCACATTTCCCAGTCGAGTGTACCAGCGGCCTCTTTTGTTTAACCAATCAGGTCGTTCTGCTAGAATGTGGGCTGTGCTTGTTCCTGCTTTTGTCCTATCAAGATGCGCTTTGCTGGTGCCCCGCCCTTCACCGGAAGGCTGCGCACGCACACTGGCCACGTGGGTACAGCGCCGCTGTGTTGTAGCGATGGCGAGTGGATGTTGCCAAGGATACCAAGTGAAAGTCTGAACATCTGGAGTAAATTTACGGCGTGTAATTCCAAATGAGATAATTGGCTATCATGGAATCTTTTCCTTTTTGTCCGCATTTATGTCACCAACCTAGACAGCATCCCAGGGTGCATTTTTCCAGTTTATTCTCTTTTCATTTCAAATAGGAATATAAAGTCGATTCAGTGACTGAATTTCGCTTATATTTGGAAAAGAAAGGCTTATCATTGACAAAAGCAGCTCTAGTGAAGGATTATCGAGATGGCGGTCTGCAGGCCATCGACTTTGATTGTGTTAACGGAACTTTAAAGGTCAAATGGCTAAAATGTTTTAGAATAAATTAAATAAATAAATTAAATAAATAAATAAATAAATAATGGTAGGCTTTGCCGTTGTGTCTCGAGAGTAATAGTCGAACAGCTGGTGGTATTGAGTTTTCATTGCATTGCGTCTTCTCCGTTGTAAAATGACCTATGAGATTATTGTCCTTTCACAGACACTTGTTGTTGTGCTGGAGACTTTCATTCAAGCAGAAGTCGCGCATTGAGTCTTTTTAGCAATACTTCTGCATTTTGTTTCGCCCTTTGATGTATTTTCTATCAAATGAAACTTAGCCGCATAGCCAACACGATGAGCTTATTAGGATCATCTCAACCTCTGAGGATTAAAAACACCTCGCGGAGAAACAGCCCTCATCTTCCACCTTTACCGACGGATGATTGTTATGTTAGAAATAAGTAACATTTGGCCAAATAAATAAATAAATAAAGTAAATGTGCACAAACAGTTGTGTCCTTTGCGATTTTGTAGAAACTCCTTTTCTTTCGTCTTCAGTCTGCTCGTTTCTTAAGTCAGCTTTGCCTCCGAAAGCTAAAGAGGTTCACCTTCAAGTATTTCAAGATGTTTACACCTGAGGCACCGATGGACTCTTCATTCTAACGAGTGTGCAGGTCGCCTGCTGGGGACTTTCAGACTCCATTTGGCAGCGGCCATCCCTTCGCTTTCCCGTTTGAAATGATGTCATGTTTGGGGTTCCATATGAAACTTGTGTGTTTGTTGAATGTCCTCCTTATTTTAGAGAAAGTAAACCTTCATTGTTATCCAGGAATTTGCATTGTGCTGTAAATCATTAAAATAGATGGAAAAATGGCTAAATATTATAATGATTTTAAATGACATGTACTCTCTTTCTCTTGTATGTGTTTCTCCTTTGTGAGCTCTTGTTTCAATGTGAACATTATATTTGGCTGTATTGTTGTACTGCGTATGTACTTTTGCGATTCATAGATCGATAAGTCACATTTGAATTGATTGTGACGTGTCGTGCGTGTCGTGTCGTGCGTGTCGAGGCTCCGAAGCATTTGACACTCACCTCCCTAGTGCCACCTCCTGGCCACTCGTGTCAACAGCACATCCCCGACATTTCCATGTCTGCCAGTGAAACAAATCGCGGTCGAGTGCCGCCGCAGGGCTGTGCGGTTGTGATGTCCGTCCTTACACGGCAGCATTGGCACGAATTCTAAGATTCGGCGGCGCACGCCTAGCAAGCAATGGCGCAGCGGGAGTCGGGCCGGCGTCTAACGTACGGCGCCGGGTCTCGCGTTCGTGTCCGGAGGTCGCCCGGGAACCCGCCGCGTTTGACTGAGAGAGGCTGGGGCGTCACGTGGTGCTACGCCAGCTGCGACCTTTCGCATTGGAGCCCCGGAGGGCGCGAGACTTGGCGTCGGCACTTTAGGGCTGCCAGTCACCCCAGCGCCATGGCGTGGCATGTACAGTATAAGAACGAAGGAGTGACACGTCCGTCCCAACATGTCACTGCACATCTTACAGTAACTTAGTGGCCCCAGTCATTACGGTGCCAACCGCACAGTCCACTGTGAAGCAGGTGCCCTCAGATCTGTGATGAGCCCATGACAGTCCATTACAGAAAAATGCCACGTTCCGGTCTCGTGCCATGTTGAATGCAGAACATAAAGAAATAAAACGTGTCACAGTGATCTGAAGAACAACGTACTCTGCGATTTGTTCAGACACTAAGAATGGCAGGGCATTGCATTCAGTGTGACCCGGTGGACATTTTAGGGATTTCTTTGTTTCCTTTCTGGAATTGTTCTTTTCACTGAGTGGCATTATTACTGAAATGTGTTCTGAGGTTTCATTTCGGTTATTTAGCTGTTTTTGGTTTTGTGTGTGGGTTTTGTAATTTTTCTGGAGTGACGCTCATCACCATCACTTGGAAGATCTAATTTAGCCTGTGCCAAGTGTGCCAAGTGTGCAGCCGAACTGGCAGGCGGGAGGGCCAGCAGTGTTTTGTGGGCGTGGGACCCTGGTTTGAACTCGGGGCTACTGCGTGCGGGTCCCTGAGAGCCCCGTGCATGGCACCGATATGTACCTGGCGTGTGTCACTTTGATCCCCACTGTGCCCGAGGTAATAACTTCACCCGCATGTTAGCCTTATTAATGACGAGGATAATATCTCAGGTGGTTCCCAATCTCATGGGACTTGTTTTGTGTTGTTGGCAGGTCGCTTATGGCCAAGATGACAATGTGCTGTTGACAGAGCCGCGCTAGGAGACTCGCATGAAACTCGACATCAGTTGTGAGCTGCACATTTTACAGTAAAGCTCGGCCATCCCAGTAACACATCTGTGTGTCACCGTTTGACGTCCATAACAATCCCACTGTGACAGAACCCATCAAACCCAGCTGAGGTCCCATACAGGAGCCCATAACACAGCTGGGATACATTCCTGTCTGTGGTACTGAGACGTCCCTCCAACATGAAGACCTGCTGGTGCCCTGGCACTGTCCATATTTCTAGTCTGTTTACTAATCACGTACTCAAAGCAGATGCCGATTCGCCGGGATAGCGGACTTCATTCAAAGTGCCAAAGCTGCCGTTCACCGTCTGGCAATGACGAGCCATGAACCCCTCGGTCAGACCCCACTTGAAGGTCAGCCACATGACGCACATCTTCACTGGATACATCGGGATCGCCATAGCAGTGATGACGAACACGATGAAGAAGAAGCGCATACAGAACAGTGTAGAGCACGCTGTACATGAGCACACACCAGACAGACAGACAGACAGACGTTGATGTAAATATACGCGGCTCTGAGGATGACGACGATGATGATGATGATGATGATGATGAAGGACGTGTCGTGAACCGTGTGAGCGCAGCTCCTCTTTACGGCCCATTCGAGACTGAACTTGGTAATTGGTGCTGACGTCACCCGCCGACAGTCCAGGTAGCTGCTGACACGTCATTACTGGCCTTCCTTTGTCTGAGCGTCAGAGAGACGGTGATATGACGCAGTGACATAGTGAGGGGTCTCAGTACAGAGAGATGCGCCTGAAGACCCTGCTGTCCGAGTGAGTGTGCACTTCGACTACTCTCATGACAGACTACTACTGTCCAATGTTTCAGCCAATCAGTGCCTTCCAGACCTGCCACATGACTTTGTCAGCGGAGCGCTTCATGAACGTGTGTGGAGCTGCTGGACTCTTTCTTTACTGCTTGGCTCTTCAATCGACACACACTCAAGCGCTGTGTCCGTTTAGGATGGCGTCTCTGTGACGCATTTCGGGTCCCTGGCGCGTCTTCAATTAAACGTGAAGTGGACTTGTCACGAATCACGGGGGCTCTGACGCCGTGCTGCATTATTATTATTCAGATTATGTGTTTGTGACACCGTCTCAGTGGAGAGGCTGTGCTGCTAACAATGCTCGATGGCCCGTAAATGACAGACAACTCACGAGCCTTGTTGGTATTACCTTAGGGCCAATGAGATGTTTAAATATGTTAGCCCAGTAGTTATGGCGCGTTTGTATTTGTGACGTTTCAGCGCCGAGTCGATTTGCTCCACGTCTGAAGGCGTCAGCCTCCTTCGTGGCATTTGGTGTGGCACTGTGATGCGTGCCAGTGTGGCTGATAGACGGAGGGGCGCCAGATGAGCCTTGCAGGCTCTTCTCATAAATACGTATTCCCTTCTTGTGCGTTTTCTTTGATTAATATTGGATGTGTCTTAAACGTATGACAGGGAGGCCTTGACGATGGGTGACAAGTGACAGCAGGTGCCTGTTTGGGGTGACACGCCAGGAAAGGAGCAGGCAAACGTTAAATGTGTCTGCTACTGGGAGATGCGTTAAGAATACAGAATGACAAGAGCCGAGTCTTTTAATCAGAATCAGAATCTTTATTGTCATTGTAACAAAAACAACGAAATTCAGTGCAGTCCCTGCGGTTTCAAACTACCATTACGTCTAAAGTACAAAAGGATAAGAAGAAATGAGGAAGGAGACAAACATTCAACATAAGACCTTATTGCACAAGATGGCATCTATTGCACTGGAGGTGATGGGGTGGCACTCAGTGCCCAATAGATAGCCACTGGCATTCAGTGCGGGTGTGAGGAGACACTCAAGATGTTCTCCGCTGTCCCGATCGAGGCAGAGAGAGCCGTGCACTTCATCCAGAGAGCGTAAAGGGCAGCCGATGATCTGCTGGGCTGTCTTTCCGCTCCGCTGCCGCAGAGGCCGTGGCCCAGGATCCTCTCGATGGAGCGGCGATGGCCGTTTTGGGGGTGTTGTTACTCTCTGCTGAGACCTCCTTCGCCAGCTCAGCTGTGTTCACACCCCATGACGTGGACTCATTATTAATTATTATTGCCATTACTGACATGGTGTTAACAAGTCTCCGTGTAGCACAGGTCCGCCGTTTAAGATGTCGCGCCTTTATTACAAACAGCAGATAAATCCAAGGCTTCTGTTAGGCGTGAATGGACTTCAGAATGTGCAGAAACCCAAAACCTCTCAAGAACTGGCAATAAAACAGAAAGAGAAAGGACAACAGGGCAATGACAACGTATAGCGAATCAATCTGACGATATCGTGGAAAGAGTCGACCGGACAAGCGCCATTCTGTCTACAGAACAAATTAGTAAAAACACCTTGATATATACACTGGAAAATAACAGTAATGTTATATTAACGCTAAAAGATGGCAGCCGTGCTGTGTAACTTTGGAGTAAATAACAGCACATTCCAGTAGAAGTGAACGTTTCACCAACCCTAATGTGATATCCATGCATTGTAATGAATATTAAGAAACAGCAGCACACAGTCTGCACCATAAACTACCAACCACCAAGACGGATCATTGAATTATATTCAGTGTTTAAGACATCGGCTGGTAGAGAAGTCCTATTGGTGGGCCGGCTTGTCGAAATCAGCCTCCTTAACCTCCAGAGCCCTCGGCATGCTGGGTAAACTACGTCAGCTAACTCTCTGGGGGCGTGTCCTTCTGCTAATAGCGCACCTTTACCGTTTTCCATTTTACGGTTGTTTCCCTTCGCTATTTAACAGATTTACACTCACATTACCTTACCAGCCGTAACTGTAACGTGTCAGTATGCAGCATGTTTGGAAGGCAGAGAAATATCAATAGGACAGAACTTGGCTGTGAAGAATAATGAAACGTATTGTTTAAGATATGCGGGGTTTGTTCAGTAGAACATGAGGGGTCTCTCCTCTTTTTCAGAAAAGGCGTTTTACTCAAGGCTGCCTGACGAGCACGGGGGTCACAGGCTAATCTCTGTATACTCTTAAGACCACCCTGACTTTATTTTCACCATTTACAGTAGTTTACCGTTAAATGTACTGACTGGTTTGTTTTTTTTACAGTGTATATACACATCAAGTCCCTTTAAGATAATTAAAAGTGAACATTTGAGGCCCGGACTTCACTTCCTTACTCAGCACCCGGTTAGCCGATGCTCTCCTCGCACACCACCTTACCCACAATCCACAAGTACAATTCGCCCCCCGTATTTCTCAGTCCCACACTCTGCATGTACTTCAGCGATCGTTTCTGCGGTGCTGCAGTCCTCTCATTTCCTGACCCCTCGCCAGCCTTTCACCAGATGCGTTCACAGGGGACGGATGTTACTGACAGCCAGGCGCCTTTTTGATGGTTTGGCTCGAGATGTGCTCATCCAGCTGCTCCTTCATGCCAGTACTCGGGTGACCTTTGTGCCCACCTCTGGATGAATTCCCAAAATGTCTTTACAACGTTTTTGTGTCTCATGAACACAGAAGTCCCGAGGCTCGCAGAAGAGGCTGTTGATGACGCGGCTTCTCTCACTTGTACTTAGTAATACGGCGCGCACGTTTACTCGCATTGCATTTTGGGAATCGACTAAACACGTCAGCTACAGATCACTGAGAACTTTTACCGCGTGGACTGTCGTGATGTCCGCCTCCCAAACCCGGTCCTGGGGGCCCAGTGTGCCTGCAGGTGTTTGTGCCAACCTGCCTCAGTGTTTAGTTGGACTCCTTAAGTGAACACATGACAATAAAGAATTGAAATCGAACTGTTATTAGCCAAGTTCTGTGTTTTGGGAACAATAGAAAACTACGTTTGGTAAAAAAAGTATATATATATATATAAAATGTACCAAGCAGTTATATGGGAATAAGGCATTTGTTTTACTTTTTAACTATATTTTCATCTTGGTTTTCATTCTACTCTTCCAGGTGTTCTAATTGTTTAATTAATCCATTATTTACCAATTAGTGGCTCTGATACTTTGATTATTGACTGGCCGCTGTGCTCATTTTTAATTGTCATTAATAAGATAGAATAAGAAAAACAAAAGCGAGTTTAGCATTTAAATCGACGGCAAAAAAGAAATATTTCTTGTATATGTCGTATAAATGTAAAAATGACGCTGCTGTGCAGGACCGTCTCCGACACGATCGCCATGGCGCAGAGTAGATGAGAAACCCGCTCGTCTTCATTAATGACAGATAAATACAATGTGGCATCGATGATAAAGATGGATGGCCTAACCAGTAGAGGGGGTTCGGGGGCTCTTTAAGTGGTGAGCCGGGTGCCGGCCGGCAGGGAGTGAAATCTGTGCCTTAAATGTTCGCTTTTATGTGCTAGATTTGTGTCACTTTGAAGGGACTCTTAAGTATTTCTGTGTGTACTGAGAGTGTTTTTAGATCCAATGAGGTTTGTCACGTTTTTTTTTCTTTGTCCTTTTCTCGATGTCGTATTGTTCGATTGACTTGCTCGGTCTTTTTGCTGCACTGTTTGTTTGTAGATTGTGATTATTTTTCCCTGTTTATTGTAGTTTCACTATTTATTATTGGAGCTTTTGGGGGTTTTATTGCATGTTACGAAGTTCATTTGTATTCGTAGAAGCCTTGCCGAGTCGTATTGTATTTAATTACGGTACCTGATGTCTGTAATAAATGTTATGTATATGACTCTCTGAGGACATTGTTTTAAACTCCGGACACTGTTTTAATCTATTGTATTTTAGTTACGTGTTGTGTATATTCCTCCATGACTGGCGCTACAACCACATAACTGTTTTAATTTTTTGCTGTCTACGGACGCCGCTAACATTCGCGCGACAGTCAAAGGCCGCCGTTTTTTTCTTTTTGAGCCAAACAAGACCCGCCAGAGACTGGCTGACCAATAAGATCTTTTGACTTTCAGTGACGTCATGGCGCGAGCGTGCCTCATGAGCACGTGACCGGAGTGTTCGCAGCAAGCCTCAAAGCGGCGCTTCCAGCTGTTGAAAGCCTTCTCGGCGTGTAGTCACCACGCTTGGCGAGCTCGACGTGTCAGGAGTGCGCAGCCCATCGCTTACTTTCAGCTCGGCGGGACTGCGAGAATAAATACGGTGTCCAAGAGCGGATAGCTGTGAGCCGCTTCCGTCATCAGGCAGAAATCGTGCGAAACGGCAGCTGTTTGAATTACTGGACTGTGGCTTGGTGAAGTGTGCTCGGCGTAATCACAGGACAGTAAGGACACCTCGGGATGGCAGCGTGGCATCTTCGGATAGACGCCAGTCAGGATGACAGGTGTTGGGGCAGACGCCGGGGACCAGCTGGCCTGTCTGTGAAAGACGAGCGTGGCGGTCAAGGCTGGAAACGTGAACCATGAAGACACCAAGGTAAGATGACAAGTTTTAAAATTTATGTCTAATATCCGTTCAGTGATAGACGTGACGTCACAGCTGAGCTTGTTTCTTCTGTAAATTAAATGTTGGTTACCGAGTACTAACCGGACGGCAGTGAAACCACCCGACGGAGCCAAATGCTAGAATGGGTAGGGAAAACCACCTGCAACCTCCCCTCTTCAACTACGTGGGGCGGCGGCGACCTCCCGTCCTAAAAGCTGCTGCGTCCTTCATAAGGAAAGGGCAAAAAAAAAAAAAAAAATGAACGAAACGAACGTTTGTAGAGTCGCTGAGTGGCGGGACTCGGGGCTGTACGTGAGCCTTGGGTGTCGCGTTCGTTATCCTCTCACTGGTGTGTGTCGCCATTGGCCCGCGATGAACCCCTGCAAAGTCCGTCATCTTCCAGCCCGCTCAGTCTGGTTTGGGATCTGCTGGAGCCTATCCTACCCCAGCTAGCAGATTGGGCGCAAGGCAGGAACAAATCCTGGACAGGGCGCCAGGACACCGCAGGGTGAACAGTCGCCCACAACCCAGCCACTCGCTAGGGTCAGCTTCGGATCTCCAGTTCACCCAACGCGGCCCTGAGCTAAAGTATGTCGCTTTGTCGTGAGGGGGAACGAGGCCCCCGTCCGTCGTGACACTTGCAAAACGACCCCTGCTTATGTCACAGATGTGAATAATAAAAATCTAATACTTTTTAAAAACCTTGCTTATATTAAGTTCCTCATCACTCATAAAATAAAAAAGTTGGGCGCTTTTCAATCGACATTCAAAAAACATTTCTTATAATCTTTTTACGAGTGATGCATTTTTTTTTTTAAACTTTTTAGTACACTTTTCAGATTATATATACTTTTTAAAAAACCACGCTTATAATTTTCAACTTTTTAGTCTTGGGTTTGTTTAGGTATAATTTTGTAATCAATATTTTAACAGTTCCTTTAATATTTCTGTTACTAGCGCCATCTATTGGTGAAATCTTGAACTATTATGAACATTTCTTTAATTCACATGAATTCATTGATCAATTAGTGAAACTGATTATTGACTCATGTATTGTTATCGGAAGTGAGTAAGTGTGCAAAATTTGAAGTCATTTAGACAATAGAAAGTGGGTTAAATATCGATTACAAGATTTGCACCAGACAACAAACAGGTGAAGTTAAGAATAGGCATGGTAATAATAAAAAAATCTAAATAATCAAAGCTTCATAGTAAACGTAAAGTTGAAGGGCAGAGCGGCTCACGTACCCACTTGAAGGCTGTTTTTAAGTAAGAGCTGAGGTGCCAGCACAAGTCCCGGAGCACATTAAACCGAGTGTCTGTCTGTCTGTCTGTCTGTCTCTCTCTGTCTGTGTCTGTCTGTCCCCCCAATGGTGTACAGATCTGTTATTTTAATTTGCTCCCAGAGTTCAAAGACTTGTATTCTGTTCTTTTCAGGTCCTGCAGATCCTATGGGTGTCTGGTGGAGCCCATTGATGGATCAACATCCAGTCTAAAATGCGGTGAATGGCACAGGCTCTGGTGAGGCAGCAGGATACAGCAGGTAGATTGTGTATAATAATAATAATAAAAATGGTGTAATTGTAAGAATGAAATGTTTATTAAGAAGTGAAGCACATTTTAAAATGTTGAAGTGCATGATTCTCATTGCATTAACAGTACATGTAATAACTCTGTGATGCAGCAAAGCCATTTCACGCAGTATAATGAGACATTAAAATGGCCAGTCTCCAAGAACTACTGAGTGACACTGAGCTGTAACTAAACGCACACGTCTGTGCCAGGAATTAGGGAGCGGACGGTTTTTGAGGGATGCATTTCTGGTCACTTCTATGTGCTTTATGGGTAAAGGGTCCTCTTTGAAAGAAGTCAACATTTCATTATTTTTATATTTGTTTCTAGTTTTCTTATTTTCACCACATACCTCCAGTATTAGGTGGCCAGAGGCAAATGCCAGAAGTAAAATAAGAGTTTTTACAATAAAATCCAAACTCTGACAGTCGAGGAAGCCAAAGGTGGTGAGAAGATGGATGGATGCCCTCCATTGTATACATACCCTTGATACCAGTACTTGAGAGGATCTATCGGTGCCATGGTGCCCTCGCCCAGGTTGCCCAGGGCAGTTGTAAAATGTCATCGACAGATGAAGACGCACTTAAATGATCTGGAGAATCTTTTAACCTCTTATACCCTGGGGGTATTTTTCAGCAGTCGCCCCCTAAAGGGGAGTACCCCAAAATAAAACCTTAATATTCAAAAAAATAAAGGCAGGCCATTCCATGTTCTTCACTAAAACCTGCCAGATGACTTCTCAAAGGTGATGGTGTCTGTGTCTGTGTCCAACTGAAACGTTCCTTTAAACGGTCATATTTTCAAACGTCTGTTTTCTGGTGCCGTGTGTCTCATGTACAAGTCATGCCAGGGCTGCTTTTCCCCAACATGTCTGCGTTTCCTGTTGATAACACACAGAAATGAAGAGTTGCAGCATTTGGCCCCATTGGCTCCCCGTCCCCTCTCCGAACACAGAGGACCACTCGCTGTGCCTGGGACCACTGGCTGGGTGTGATGCTCTCGCAGGTAAGCTGGCCAGATGTTGGTGGTCTGGCGCCATGTCCAGACGCGAGGGAGGGTAGCGCTAAACTTGTTTTCTGTCCTCCCCAAACTAGTCCCTGTGCAACCATCAATTTTACAAACCTATTTTCAAAATGCTGTAAAAGGACGATGACACTAAGGACGGTGCCAACAACTAGACACACACACACACACACCCCAACCGTTTTATGTAAAAAAATAGAAATGCCTTTGTGTTGACAATCTGACACAACACGGAGATGAAGAGATCTGCAGTGTGATCTACGTACCGATTATATGGAGTCTAGAAATGTACATCATGGCTGCTTGCCGGTGCCATCGTCAATAAGAGAAGAGTTTAAGTAAGAATGATCCGCACCAAGTGAAGCGAAACTAAATCTGGATGACCTGCAGTAACAGTTCAGGTGTGGTGCTCTGCTCCTGTGTGCCGATGTGCCATTCGTCTTGTAGAGACGACCATTACGCCCGTCCCAGGCGCTGTCTCGTTCTGTTCATATGTGGACGTCTGTGTAGCGTTGGAGACGTCCGTCTCTGCCAGGAAGTGCTATGACCTTTGTGAGTGTGCGCCCTCTTGGGACCCAGAGATGTGAGGTGGGATTTGACGAAGGTGACCTCGTATTTGGAGGATGTCTCGTGAGTGACGCACTGTACGATAACCTGCGTGGACTTGTTTTGATCGGGAGAATCCACTGTAAGTGCTGCGATGTCACTTGTAGATAATATGTGAGCGCACATGAGCAATCGGAAGAGCGTGGAACGTTGGGAGGGTTCACCGCATTGCTTGACCTTTTGAGTGATGTTCTTATACAAGTTATGAAACTTTTATACCAAATTCAAAGTTGACCGTAAAGATTGTAACAGGAGTGTGAAGCATATGAGGTGAGGTGTGTGTGTGGTGAAAGATTTTATTTAACAAGCGCTCCACCTGGCAACTTTACATTGAACAGGACGATATTACTGAAGCGAAATGAAAAGATGTGGTCGCCGATATACAGCGTCATTATATACACACACACTGTAGCCAAGTGTTTGTAGCCATCACACCTCTGTCAGCCCAGGGACCCCCAGAATGCCCTCGGTGTTTGTCAACGGAGACCACATGGATTTGCGCTTGACTGGACGGACCACCTGGGCTCGGTACGTTTGGCCTTATAGGATATAATGTTCTGATTTAATTTGACACAAATTGTATTCCATCGTTATTTGCTTTAAAGGCTCCTCTCCTCAGTTGCCCCCCATGATGCTGACCTTGTCTTGGTTCCTCTTCTGTGGCCTTTCTCTGGGCATGGCTCAGGACTGCACACAGTACTCCAGCCGAGGTCCCACTGGTGTGTTAAATAACTTGAGGACAATGATGGGCGCCATATAAGCTTATTATCCTGTTCACCTGTCTGATTGTTTCTGCCCACTGCTGGTGTAAAAAGTGCCCAGTCCACATTGACTTTGCATGAGGGGTATTTTCCAGTTTCAGACCTCCCACTTCCAGTTCCCGTCTAGAATATTTCACATTTCCTTAATGTCATCGCCACAAACCCACCCAAACCTGTATGTTCTTCTCCGCCACTCTCCACTTTTGTTTAAAATTTAACATGTCATTCATATTGTGGCCAGGAGATGGCACCATGTTTCCTTACAGCTCCTTTGACTTTTTCCATTTCTCAGTCGGGTGCTGCCACCCAGTTTGTTTCCTAGTGGTGCCATCCAAAGCCCCCAGGCTTCTCCTGTTGTCCCCTGACAGTCCACAATTTGTGTCTTGACCCAAAAACCAAAAGGCAGCAGACTGACTTCCAGTATTATTTATTAAGCTCAATTTAGTAGGAGACAGAAAGCCAGAAGCAGAGTGAGCCAGCCAGCCCATTGTTTATTATGACATGTTAAACAAGCAGGTGGTCCTCAGCCCCGCCAGTTTAGGGCTTAGAGCCACAGTATCCACGAGTGTCTGCACGTCTCAAGGCGTCACAGCAAACGCGAAGACATCGAAGACTCTAAGAGGATGAACGGTAAACCAAACGAGGCCGACGTGTGCAGATGTATGGCATTTGGGAATTGGATAGCCAGCCGGCCCGCCCGCCCGTGTATTCCGAGTTTTGAGGCTCATCTAATGGCCAGCTTGCCGTTCTTCTTTCCCTCTTGATTGTGCATTACCAGTATGTGTTTTAATGTCAAACCCGAGTTCAGGACGGCAATGTGAATTTGTGCTCTTGATTTACTTGATCAGCGTCTGCTTTACTTCTCACAAGCTGAGACTGAAGGCCGTTTCTTCATTTATGAAGAGCTAGAAGGTCAGCAGCGTTTCCACATTCCTAATGCCAAGTGCAAATCAGGAGCCCATCAGTAAAGGCAACGCAAAACAACGCCAACGTTCAATGAAGACCACTGAGCGCCACATGTTGCAGCCAGAATCAAAAAGCCACTTCCCTGAGCCATGCCGTACCACAAGTGGAGGACCAGCAGTGGCATCCATTGGGCTCACCTCATAGGGGTACTCGGCAGGTACCTTCGTGACGCCAGTTCAAGTCCAGCTCTTGAATGGCCTTCACAGATGGGACTGGCTTCACCAATTATCGCAGTCTTGGGGACTGACCGAGGGGCTGATGGCGGCCTTAACTGGTTGTCACACACAAGCCTCGAGGGGCCAGGTAGATCCACACGGGTGGAGGTGTCGTTGGTCTGAGATGGACAGGGACAGCTGCCACCAGACGCAACTCTCAACTCCTCGCCCATTTGAAATCGAGAGTCACACTAAAGCAATGGGAGGAGCCAAATCCTGAAGGGCAGTGCCATGGCTGTGGGTCAGAAGCAGGCAGGCTGGGCCCCAAGCCACACATTCATTCATCACCACCTCGCTGTTTTTGACATCGAGTGCTTAACTCGGTGAGAAGCAATGCGGTGATTGGGGTGACTGAGTGGCATGGGGCCCATGTCAGTGTTTGTCGTAAAAGGCACCGAGTTTGCTTGAGGTTACAGTGTGGGAGTTGGGCAGTGGGCACAGTCATCTAGCAGCATTGCCTTATGGGAGCACTTGGCTCCTAGTAAGGCTGTGGGTCAGAGGCCCGGTGGCCACTTGAACCCATGCTTGTAGTGTGGTCGGTCAGTAATGAGGCGTCTGCTGTCACCCATGCCATACATGCACCCTGTGATCTTTAGCTGACCACCTCACAATGTAAACGCTTGAGATCAGGGCACCAGAAACGGGCTGTAAAAGCGTGAGTGTGCGTACATCAACGCGATGAGACTGGGAGTGAGCTTGGGTCTGGTTTTTCGATCATCAGCATGCCGTTGATAGTCAGGGGATTGAAGGAGTGGCACAACGGTCAGGGCCCTCTAATGGGCAGGCCCCATTTAAAAGCAAGTCGACGCATTGTGCCATCTTTCAATAGCCAGCAGTGCCCTCTCCTACGGGAGCTCTGAGTGAGCCAACGCGGCCATTTTCATAAAAATCCCAGTGACGTCACAGGTTTTGTAGCCAATCAGACTCTGCCACGAAATGCAAGTCCAGTACATCCTGGTCATTTGAAGGTCCAGCTTAGGGGATGGCTGGCCACACCGATTCTGCTGGCCACACCGATTCTTGGGACGTCACTGGGCTGATCTTCTCTGGCGATTGTTACTCAAGCGACCGCATCATTTCACATGGCCATGTCTTCAAAGCTCACGTGACAGAGCACTTCTGGCATCCCCTTTAACCGCGTCCTTTGGTGGTCCTTAGAACTTTAGCTGCAGCAGGTAGCGGATACGGCACTGGCTCTCCTTGTAGATGACGTACTCGCTCTGCGAGAAATAACTGCTGTTGTACTCCTTCTGTGACAGCGGCTTCCCCTGGGGAACCATCACCTTCTTGCCATCCAGTATGATGCTCGTGTCCTTGGAGGCATCTGAAAAGAAGGGCAGACAGCGGGGACATTAAAGTCTCACAGTGAACACAGGCAACTAATGGAGGGACTATTTAATGGCACCAAGGTCCTCTTACACACAACTAAGGGTCACCACCAGACGGTCTGTAGGAACCCACCAATGACTCCCAGGGCTACTGTCTCCATCTCCCTGGCATTGCCATCTGCTGGCCACCTGAATACCCACCAAGGCACTTGCGTTAAACCCAGGCAGGCTGCTTACCTGGTTCTGTTTGACCTCGTGCCACAACGCAGTCGTAGCCCTCCGGTGCCCGTACTAAACGGCCGTCGTCAGCGGTGATGGTGTACTCCTTACCCAGAGATACTTCATTAAGAAACATGATGCCAATTCTGTTGGAGGTGGGGCACACTGAGGGAACAAAAAAAAAAAATGTGTTGGCATGATGGGCCATGTATAGGCCACCAAAGGTCACAAACCTGGGGCCTCATGTATAACGCCATGCGTAGAACTCGCACTATAACATGACGAGAGCACAAAAGCCGAAATGTGCTTACGCACAGAAAAATCCAGATGCAGGAATCTGTGCGTACTCCAACTTCCACGTTCTTCCACTACATAAATCCCGCTCAGCGTGAAAACTAACACTCGTGCACGCGCATTATGTCCCGCCCCAACTCCTCCCAGAATTACGCCTCTTTGAATATGCAAATCAATATAAATCACCCTTAAGCTCAGCCTTCTGTGAAAAGACAATGGGAAAAGCACGGGGGGAAAATGGAAGAATTTCAGCGAATACCAAGTGGAGGCAAATGAAAAACATACAATTTGTTCAAATAAACCGTGGGATAATCAACAAAAGGAAGTTGATCGAGTGACATAGCGTGTCGGAGAAACTTGGAAGCTCACATTCACAAAGTCGCACAGCGCCGGAAATAAAAAAGAAGTCACATATCAAAGTCGCCGTGAAAAGAAGAGTTGTAAGCCCACCGTCTGAGTGTCACATGAAAGATTATTAGGGTACAGAGAAAAAAAAAAAAAAAAAGGCACACAGTGGGGAAAAGGCACGAAATGTCCACTTCAATCTCGACATTTCCACTTTAATCACGTAGTTTATTTTGTCATTAAAGTAGAACGTCATAAACTTTATCTTAAAATCATTTAATTAACCAGTTTCTCAAATCCCATCGTAATTAAAGTCGCACGTTAAATGCTTTGTTTTGTATTTGATCTTCTACTCGTATGTGCTCTGTGTGTGTGAATCACTACTTGCTTCTTAAACCGCTCTCTTCCTCCAACTGGACACAGAGTCCATGACATTCGTGATATTACAGCTCTCTGAATAACTCAAATACTGAGATGTATACGTGATGTCATTTTCATGATGATAGGAGTTAAAGCACGTTATTAAACATGGGTTTCACTTTGATGAAATAATTTATTGCAGCAGTACTCGGGGCGGCTCTAGGCTTGTGGTGGCAATGGGCAGAGGAGGAATCAGTGGCTCCTTCGCCCGCCCGTCAGTAAGGTAGCTTATCACGGTGGATGGCCTCGTCCGTTGTGGACACTGCATAGCCGCCTCGTGCTCATGACACAAGCATTTAACTTTTGTCGAAATTTGTCGCTGCGTTTTTAGCTGTGTTGTTATTTTCTCTTTCTGTTTTATATTCAATATATATTGGCGTAGCCGTCACTGCAGTCCTTGCTTTTCTTTCCCCAAGTAACCGATCGCCACACAATCAGCTCTGTAATAGACGTTAAGCCATCTGTAAGCTTAGCGCCGATTCTTCAAAACGTTTAAAGAACATTGAAATATCTTCATAGTACATGTTTAATTATTCTATCCTCCACGACACTCCTAGTGAAGAATATAGATTATTTAAATGAAGTTAAAGTTTTATCTTTATAATTTAACAAACATATTTTGCTGCATTTCATCTTAAAAATGATCTCGTCATCATATGTAAATACGCGCTTTATAAAGTGGCTCAGGTTGTAAGATATTATAACTGTAGTGCAAGTTTACAGTGAGGTGATTGGACTTATAAGTCCTAACAGTTCTACAAGGAGCATTGAATGGACTGTTTAAAGTTCTTGGGATGAAACTGTTTGTGAACCGTGAGGTCCGTACAGGAAAGGCTTTAAAACGTTTTGCCGTGGCTGAGACAGCGTGTCCATGTTGTATCCTGATAATTCTCTTTACGATCAGTTGCTGCTGTGATTCACACTCAGATACTGTGATATAAATACTCCGAGTCGTGCAGTGAGAGTAATATGGAGAAAGATGATCTGCTGTGGCAACTCCTAACGGGAGGAGCTGAAAGAAGAAGAAGTGAGAGTAACAACGCTAAAGCAGTTATGCTATTTGGAATACTATGGCTATTCCGTGGACCATTATATTGTTACGAGTTAATTACAATCAGATGCGTTACACTAATAAACAATATGCGGTTAGTTTCAGTGTATTTATAAAATAAGGAGTAACCACACAGGAACAGTAGCACTGCTTTGACGCTGGGTGCCGCCAGTCTGCCAAACCGAGCGGAGAACTTGCGTACAACAGGGTATGAGGTACCGTGGAAAAGTGCGTGGCTTTACGCCAAGTGTAGGTTTTATACATCGCGATTTGAACGTGGAAAAGTTCTTACGCAACATTTCTGTGCGTACGCACCGTTTATACATGAGGCCCCAGGACATCAGCAGAAGAGTTGTCTGGGATACAGGAGACGAGTTCTGTAACTCGACCAAAATGGAGATCATCACATATGCTGGAGAAGGATTTGTGGGGGTATTAGAAGGAGATGCAACTGAGGGAGAGCAGAAACCTCAGGGGGACTTGTGGTGGTGGTGGTGCCAAGTCAGTAAAGTCGATGGCACAGGTAACTGAGAAGTTGGTGATGCCTGTTGAGCGCTGGGCACTGGATGCATGCTGGACGGTCTTTTCCTGCCTTGCTGTGGGGTGGACATTTGCTTAGCTGGCACATTTGTGAGGTTTTCTTCCATAACTGCTCATCATGAAGGAGGCCTTTAAAAGTCCCCGTCTGTGGAAAGTGAAGCCTTTGGAGCCACACTTGACCATTAAGACCAGCAGCTGCATGACAGAGCACCTCTTCTGTCTGACCGAACACAACGTCATCGACTGTCCTTACCTTCTTCATTTTAAAGTCCCAAAGTCACAGGAGGCCTTACCACAAGGGTGGGCAATCCAGGGCTATGGTGATGGACGTGTGAGAGAGCTGGCAAAGGTCTGCTGACAGGTGTGTCAAACGGCCTCATTCGGGGGCTCAGGAGTACATGTCAATGGGGGGCTCCATTCAGAAGAATCTGAAGCACGTGAATGAGGACCCACAGAAGAAGGTGAGGCTAAGGGGCCTGGACCACTGGTACGGAGACCGGCTTGGCATTGACGTCGGGCAGTAGCAGATGGCTGCCTGTAATGTCACATTCTATTTAAGTGGTCCTCCTCCACCAGAGTACCCTGAAAAGGGCCCTAATGTTTGAGAGCCGTGACAGTCGGGTTTGGGCCTCCCCTTTTCAAATCCCCCTGACATGGAGAGGCTGGCTGTGAACGCGGGGTCAGAAGCCAGCACTACGTGACTTTGCTGAAGGGAATCCATCAAAGGGGGCCTGTGGACATCTGTATGATGGTGGTGGGCTGCTTCTGTCGCGTCCTGTTTGAGTGACACAAGTCGCCAGATTGCTGCACAACTGCGGTTGAGTACGACAGGCCAGAGGAGTCTTTGTGATGTCACAGACAGACCACTTCATCAAGCGTGTTTGAGTAGTGTGGGCAGACCTGTGACCTGGCGTGGCATCGGCAAGTAGCCAATCAGAGTGGGAGAGGAAACGAGGGGGAGACGCTTCCAAATGGTGCCAGTAAACTGAGGAGAAGTTGGCAGGCCCAGCTTTCTGCCTCCCCATTTTGTCTCAAAGTCACTTGACTCTGTAAACTTCTTTTCGGTGACGTCATCTTAACACAAACTGACATGTCTCGCCTGTGTTTTTCAAAGACAATGGAGTTTCACAATTCGATTGGCAGACTGATGTACTGCGATCTGCTGGTGTAGCCATGTGGCATGTCATCACTCCACAGGCTTCCTGGACACACCATTGCCATTAATAGACTCCTTTGCTGTGCCCACCCACAGATTGCCCGTTCAGCTTACCATAGCCTGCTGACTTGGAGTTCTCTGACGCGAAGTAGATGCCCTTCCCGACTCGTCCTCCAGAATGAGGCATGATTCTGAGGCCACTTTTCAAGATTGCTGCAACGACCGCCACATTGGTACCGTGCCACAGCAAGCGCCGGTTTTCTATGCCATCGTGGGTTTTAAAACGCTCGCCCTGTGGAAGACAGAAAAGGTGTCACAAAATGACGGTGGCAAGGCTTCCCAATACAGCCCACCCAGTGTGCCTGCTGCCTCATCACCCAGTAGAAGGAGACGTGGAAAGAAATACAACAGAAAGGCACTCGGTTGGCACAGCCACACCGTGGCAGTGATGTCTGACAACTCATTAGGACTTGTTTAACAGAAGAGCAGAGGACATGACAACATGGAACATAGAGAAGATCTAAAAGAGCAGAGGGGTCTTAAAAGAATGTGTCAATGGCCGGCACAGGCGAAGGGGGACACGTCTGGGTGACCCACCCTGATGAAATTCCTTCTGTGCCTGCCTCAGAACCGTGAAGCCGTGTGTTTGGTTTTTTTTTTAAGCTGCTGTTTCTCAACCTTCTTGGTATCTCGACAAACTTTTTCCCACAGGGTGCCCCTTGGTTATTCAAATAACTGGTGGGATACGTTTGTGATGGGTCACCACGATTGTGGATCTCATCCAAGAGCAAATTCTGTGCTGCGTGAGGTGATGCCCTGGGGTTGGCGTGTAAATACACGCCGTTAATTCATCACAGGGAGTTTTCATTTCTATGGGACAAAAAACTCGAAAGCATTCCTCACGACTCCAGGTGCTCTCCTACTACCAGGCGTCTTGAGACTGCAGCCGCGCAAAGGGGAGACAGGAGTGACATGATGAGCGACTGCAGCGCTCAGTTGAAATGACATTAGGTGATGTGGCACAAGAAAGTGACGATTTGTGGAGTGTCATGAAGCGCCAGTGACTATGATTGAAATTGCACTTGGTATCGACCTATATAACCAGTTTGGCATATGTTGAGCAGAGGTGCCAGGAGGATTGATTTTGTGTGGCATTTAATGTGGCAGTAAAGTGGTTCAATAAGTGGCCATCAGCTGGTAGTGTGAAGGACTTGTTTCTTAGACCACTGAGAACTTTTTAACAAGGCCACAAACTGTGAAAAGGCTGAGACAAGCTGCATTGCTTCAGGACGATGTCACGAGGGAGCGCTGACCATTTCACCAGATTATTCCTTAAGGTTCATCCAGTCTCCTGCCCGTGTTTGCCCGAGCCTTGACTTCAGGATGCCCTGCTGCTGGTTTCTTTGCTCTCTCGGGCTTTCCCTGTTCCTATACTGTTGTTGGAGGGCCTTCTGGTCATTTTGTGGGCACATTATGCCAGTCTCACTTGCAGTTTGTCAGTTCCTTTCTACCACCACATCTCCGAATGAGGCATTTGAAGTAAAGCACCGACTCCTCGGTCACTGATGTGCTTGGCCATCTGAACTGACCTGACTCTGTGTTCAGTGATGGACGCTAACAGAAGGGCCACTGCTGCTCACCTCTTTGTCCCGGTCCACCTCCCACACGTTGAGAAGCTCCAGTGACGGTGATCCGGTGACACTCAGGTACTTCTTGATTATCTAATGGGAGGTAAAAAAAAAAAAAACAAGTAGAATTACAATGGAGGCCCCCTGTGACCTTTCAGACAACAACAACATAACAACCCTCAAGTGCTTCTGGGTAAGTGCAATCCCAGGGTGAAGCCAGTTGCTGTTTACCTCAACTGTGCAAGGAGCTGTGATGATGTCCTCCTTATCTGCTCTTTTACATTCATTGTGCTTATTGGCACTTCATGGCATTTGTGACCAGTAGCTTCTTATGGTCACTTCGGAGATTCATTCATTTTGCAGACTTGGGTTCACTGAGGCCAGGGAGCTTAGCTCAGTAGGCACCAACCCTGGGCACCAGAAGACCATACAAACTTCAGACAGGGCCAAACCTGAACCTGCGAGCATTGGTGAGTCTGGGCCAGGCCTGGGGTCTCGTGTATAAACGGTGCGTACGCACAGAAATGTTGAGCAAGAACGTTTCCACGTTGAAATCGTGATGTATAAAACCTACACTTGGCGTAAGCTGCGCACATTTCCATGGTACCTCATACCCTGGCGTACGCAAGTTCTCCGCTCGGTTTTGCAGACTGGCGGCACCCATCGTCCAAGCAATGCTGCTGTTCCTGTGTGGTTTATCTTTTTTTCAGGTCCACATCCCTGACGCGGCTTTATAAATACACTGAAATTAGCCGCACATTGTTTATTAGCTTAATGATCTGATTGTAATTAACTTGTAACAATATAATGGGCCACAGAATGGTCAAACTATTCCAAATACCATCACTGCTTTAACGTTGTTACTCTCACTGCACCTTCTTCTTTCAGCTGCTCCCAATACAGGTTGCCACAGCGGATCATCTTTTTCCATATTGCTCTCCCTGCACCACTCGGAGCAGCTGATCAGAAAGAGAATTATCAGTACACAGCATCAAGCACACGCTGCCTCAGCCACGCTGTGTATTTGAACTGCTTCTCACGTGGCAAACGCTTCAAACCTTTCCTGTACGGACCTCGCGGTTCAGAAACCGTTTCATCCCAAGAACTCTGAACGCACTCAGTCAGTCCATCAGCTGCTCCTTGTGGAACTGTTTGGACTTATAAGTACAGTCACGTCACTGGAAACTTGAGATAGTCAGAATATTACACAACCTGAGCCAGCTCGTATTTACATATGATGACGAGATCATTTTAAGATGAAATGCAGCAAAATATGTTGATTTATATTATACAGATAAAACTTGAACATCATTTAAATAATCTGTATTGTTAATAATTAAAGGACACGGTGTCGCTACGCTAGCAAGGATCTGGCGCTCCGCTCACGGATCATTTCTACCTGCGCTGTATGCTTCACTGGGACTGGCGTGAAGGACAGGATAATTAAACATGTACTACGAATATAAAAGTTTTGAAGAATTGGCGTTCTAAGCTTACAGATGGCTTAACATCTATTACAGAGCTGATTGTGTGGCGATCGGTTACTTGGGGAAAGAAAAGGAAGGACAGGAATTGTAGGCTAGTACGTTTGAAAGAGACAGGACTGCAAGGGCGGCCTTAGGCATGTCCTGTGCAAACTGTGCATGTGCACAGGGCCGTCAAATCCCAGGGGCCGCCATGCCAATATACTGTATATTGAATATAAAACAGAGAAAATAACGACGCAGCTAAAAACACAGCGGCAAATTTCGGCAAAAGTCAAATGCTTGTGTCATGAGAATGAGGCGGCTATGCAGTGTCTGCAACGGATGTGGCCATCCACCATACATAAGATACCTCGCTGACGGGCGGGCGAAGGAGTCACTGATTCCTCCTCTGCCCAGTGCCACCACAAGCCTAGAGCCACCCCTGATTGTACTGCTGCAATAAATTATTTCATCAAAGTGAAACACATGTTTAATAACGTGCTTTAACTCCTATCGTCATGAAAATGACATCACGTATACATCTCAGTATTTGAGTTATTCAGAGAGCTGTAATGTCACGAATGTCATGGACTCTGTGACCAGTCGGAGGAAGAGAGCCGGTTTAAGAAGCAAGTAGTGATTCACACACACAGAGCACACAGAAGATCAAATACAAAACAAAGCATTTAACGTGCGACTTTAATTACGATGTGATTTGAGAAACTGGTTAATTAAACGATTTTAAAGATGAAGTTTATGATGTTCTACTTTAATGACAAAATAAACTACGTGACTAAGGTGGAAATGTCGAGATTGAAGTTGACGTTTCATGCTTTTTTTTTCTGTACCCTATGAGCTTTCATATGACACTCAGACAGTGGGCTACGACTCCCCTTTTCACGGCGACTTTGATATCTGACAACTTCTTTTTTTATTTCCGGCACTGTGCGACTTTGTGAACTTGAGCTTTCGAGTTTCTCCAACACGCTATGTCACTCGATCAACTTCCTTTTGTTGTTTATTCCACAGTTTATTTGAACAAATTGTATGTTTTTCCTTTGCCTCCACTTGGTATTCGCTGAAATTCTTCTATTTTCCCCCGTGCTTTTCCCATTGTCTTTTCACAGAAGGCTGAGCTTAAGGGCGATTTATATTGATTTGCATATTCAAAGAGGTGTAATTCTGGGAGGAGTTGGGGCGGGACAGCAGGCGTGTGCACGTGCGTTACTTTTCACTCTGACCGGGATTAATGTAGCGGAACAACGTGGAAGTTGGAGTACGCATCGGGAACTGGAGTTCCTGCATCTGGATTTTTCTGTGCGTAAGAACATTCCGGTTTTTGTGCTTACGTCATGTTATACTGCGAGTTCTACACACAGCGTTATACATGAGGCCCCAGGTCACTAAAATGGTCCACAGTCTGAGCTCCATTTTGAGCTCTTCACTCTGACCTCGAGGTGGTGGAGAGAATATGGATACGAGAACATCTGTATATATAAATACATTGAAAATAGTGCTGGCGGCAGGGGTCTTGTCAGGCCCGCGGGTCTGTGGACTGGTTCTCCATCCCTGGGGATGCTAACATGAAGCCTATGGCGAGTGGAGACACAATTACATGTGGTGATGATGATGGAACCCAGCAATATTCTATAGACCCTACATAAAGAGGTCCAGGTAGAAGTAAGGGAGGTTGCCAGGCCTGATTTTCCTTGGATTTTGATTTTTGGGGGAAAAAAAAGTGCTGAGTAAAACAACTCAAAGACATTTTTTAAAAGCCAAACACAATAATTTGAAAACGTACCCGGTGGTCTCGCCATTTTCTAAGCTTTGTGTATGTTGGACAGAAGAGCCAAACATAAATCGTCAATGTTGCTGATTGGCTCCACTGAGAAGCTCACTGGTATGGAATTTATTTGGACTCATCCCAGGCGTCGGTTTGTCTTTAATTCTCGATTCTTAAAGTGGGTATTGTGTTTGATTTTTCTTCATATGAGTGGTGCTGATGCCCAAGGGCACTGTAAGTGCCGTTTCCCAGTTAGATAGGATATGGTAAGCTGATCCCCACAGCTCGGTACGACTCGCACCCACCTGGTAGTTTTTCGACTTTTCATCTAGGCGCCTAAGGCCACACTTGAGTAGCATGTAGTCCTGGTCAGTTGGGTGAGGACTCTCCTCCACTTCCACCTTGACCTTCTGTTTTTCTGCCTGGAGACTCTGAGCCACTTCAATGTCGGCAAGAACCTGGAAAAGATTTGGCAAATCGTTCACCAGAAATAGGAAAAGCAACCCTAACATTGGCGCTCAGAGCCCTCAACACCACGTAGAGTCGGCTGTGGGATGGGCAGATCCCCCTCGGCCCAGGCCTTTACACTTTGGGTTGGACTTTCTCGCTATTGACGCCCCACTGCCTCTCCTTTGCTCGATTCCACCATTTACTTCCATTACCATCACAGCGGGCTAAAGTCCTGGCCTGGACACTCATTGTGTCCTGTCTGGTTTTACCTCACAGACGTGCCAGTGTTGGTCCAGCAATGTCTGTAATGGACTGGCACTCGGTTCAGGGTTGACTTGTTTTCTCCATCTGGTGTCCTTCTACTCCCATGACCCTTGGTCCGAATGAGGGGCTTCAGGCAATGGACAGATCGGTGGGAAAACCCAATGGACCTACAAACGGCCTGCACAGAGTCTACTGGATGGCGTTTGTGCTCACAGCTCGGATAGCCCTGTCTAATGCCAAGTGCCTTCAGTGAATGGGCACGCTGGCTTTCTGAACAGCAGGGGCATCCCGTCCTGGTGGACTGCACCGGCTCCAGGCTTCCATCTAAAAACCTGTGCCAGGCCTCAAGGGGGCGCCAGCTAGCATGGGAATGTCTTCATAAAGTATGAGTCTCAGTGGGGCACTGGGCGTAGCCCCATACAGGACGCACTCACCCCTTACTAATTTAAAGTTACCAATGAACTGAACTCGCCAGAGGACCTGAAGAAACCCCACAGAGACATCAAGAGGGTGTAAGATTTGGACGCAGAGGACCCTGGCTGATGCATGTAGAGACAGACACTACAACCGAACACTCTTAGACATGCGTTACCAATCACTGTGGGCACCAGAGATGAGGCGAGTCAGTCCAAGATGGTGTCTTTGTGGCGACTACCTGCAGCCAAAGCTCATGGGCCTGAGATAAGTACGAAGAGGGCAGAAGTGCCTGTCTGCAAATCTGGGCGTCCAACAGAGAAGAGCACCCAGGGGATCAGCCTGAGAGAATTACGGCAGGACGCATCTTTCCAAAAGAAAGCCCTATGAGCCCCACTAAAAGCTGGTCCATGCTCGAGCCCACCCGGTGTCCCTCCACTTACCAGCAGCATTTCCTTCTTGGCTTGTATGACTTCTTCAGAGTCGATGACAGGCGGCCGCATGCGCCCAAAGTTATGGGGGATAATCGTATAGAAGCTGGATGAGAGCTTCTCGAGCTTCGCCTTGGAGGATTTGCTCTGAAGAGCCGCGTCCAGCTCCTCGAGGGCCTCAAACCCTTTGGCGATTTGCGTCTTGCTGAGCTTCCCCAGGGGCATCTTCTTAATGTCTGCATTGGAAAGAAATGGCTAGCGTTAGCAATGGTGCTTTTTTCCAACGTTGGCTCCTCCACTTCTAAAGATTCACCGAGTAAAACCCTGAAATGAAGGGCTGGCAACCAAAAGCCTCGGCCGCCAGTTCACGAGTCCCGATTGGCTCAGCACCATGTGCCATTCGGGGGTTTGCTTTGTTTCTTTATCCCCCCTCCCACCACCTCCCCCCGCCATTAGGTTATTACTTTGGTGGTCCTTTCAGGATCAAAGGCCAGCTCAAGAGTGCCGCCTACTGACCACAGGATGAACGCATGGACAATTGGTGGGTCATATGATTCTCAAGACTGTTCAAGGCACTTGAGGGAAAAGCTGAGATAGCACCTACCTGGCACAGCCCGTTCACGACATTCACAAGGCACACCAGTCCATTGGCACCCGTGCCTTGTTGAAATGCTGACATCTCAGGTATATTTGGAAGGTGCCAGTCTGCGCTGCCTCTTCCATTTGGGTTCTAATCTCCTTAAACTGGTATGGAGGAGCCAAACGCCTCACTCCACCATGCGATTTGAAAAGGTAGAGTGGGCATCGATGGCCCAGCATCAGCAGGATGGGTTCCGTCCCACTGTCAGTAAGCAGACTGAAGGTTCTTACCGAGGTTCATTGTCTCCATGGCGTTGTTGAACATGTCATTGCTGAAGATGAGCTGGATGAGCTCCTGGGTCGGTTTGTCCAAGGTGCAGGGCAGAACCCTCTTGACTCTTCCATCCACCGTGTCCGTCTACAAGCAGAGAGAGCTTGTCAGTGGTCTTGAATGTCTACTATGACACCCAGCAGGTAAACCCGCAACGTCTAAAGAGAAACGTGGGCATTTTTAAGGAATGCACGGATGGTCACTTCTGGGCACACCTCGGGCAAACAAAAACCTTCAAAAACAAAGACTGTGAGAAACTGTCACATACTGTGGACATGGGTGGCTTTAAGCTATTGAGTGTCACACCACAAGTGATGCCAAACCACCATGGTTTAGGATCAGAGGCTGGGCTGCCACCACTCCTCATGGACATTTGTGTTTGCCCATAAATATGCATGGATTGTTCACGTCCTTGAGACTGCCCTTCTGTTAAGTTCAGGTCACATCAAGCAACAGTGTCCTGGACAAGCAGCCACAATAGGAATGGCAAAGGGTCCTCTAGCTGGTGTCACCACCTCCAGCGTCGGCACACGTGAAACCGAGACCGTGCCAAGACAAAGCAGGAGCAGACCGGAGGTATGGAGCGGTGGGTTTGAAGGCCCAGCTGGCCTCCCACCCGCCTCCCGTCATCTCGCTCACTTGGCTCTCTGACGCCACAGTCAACTGTCAGGTGGGTGTTTTTAGAACGCCAGCCTTTAGCCAGTGACACGAAAACGTTGTGTGCTTGTAGGTGAGACAATGATGGACATTCATGCTGACTTGTGGACTGAACGTCACGTTCTGAATCTTCTTTCCTGCCAGCCCGTTGTGGTTTCACACCATTCCCTTAAAAGACATAAGGTGGAAAGGGGAGAATGGGAAGACCAAGGACTCGGAGACCACTCTGGATGCCAAAAATGGGCTTAATACAAATGAAATGGGCCTTCATGTTCCACCGTCCAATGGAGAGCAGTGGCTGACCAACCTGAAAAGCCGGACGGTCACAACAGTCAAATGGACCTGATGAGGGTGGGTGACTGAATGAGGAACTGAGCTTTTGTTGGTCCTGCAAACTCAAAAACTGCCCTGAGAATAACGGGAGCTTCCAAGTGTCCAGAGGGTGGGCAGATCTCCTTTAAGGGTTTTTGGTGTGGCAACTGACCGCCTCTGGCTGGTGGACATGGTAACATGACAACGAGGACCCCGTATGCCCAAGGGGGGTGGGACAGGTCCAAAGCTGAGCGAGAGGCCTGAGCGGCGATGTGCTCACCTTGACGCTGGTCACTTCCTCCCCTTCGCCCTCCACTTCGATCAGCGTGTACTTCCCGGGGTGCGCTTTGAAGTTGTCCTTGTCCTTCCAGTCATTCTTGGTTTTGTCCTTAAACTTCTTCTCAAAATCCCTTTGGGCGGAGGCCAGCATGCCGTAGGCTGACGACAGTTTGGACTGGCCCACCTCACCCTGGAGGGCAGATAAAGAACAACCTGGCATCAGGAAAAAGACGACACAAAATGGTGCTGCCCACGTGTCAGCAAATTCACGGATTTGGGTAACATGACAGATCAAAGCCTCTACAGTGTGCCACATAAAGGCCATCCAAGCCAATGTCCGCATGGGACTTGGTCAGAACAACAATGTGGGCTAAGTGAGTAATACCCGCATTTGAGAGGTCCGTGCCTGGCCCCACGGTAGTAAGGGGCACTTTGGGTGGGCAGGACCTGGACCAGGACACAAATTCAAGATGGGCTATACAGGCTTAGGATGGCCATTTTCTGAGTGCCCTTCAAAACTTGGGGGGTTTGGGACCTTGTGAGTGGCAGACTTAAAGAGCAGCAACACTGAAAGACAGACACCCACACATGGGTAGAAGTGCAAACTCATGAAGGCCGAGTGTTGTCAGCTGGGGGCCCCTGTGACTGGCAGCATTTTAAATTGTCTTACAACAATTGAACAATTCAAATATGCTGGTCATGTCACCCTTGTGCACCCGCTCACCTCTTTGATTTGTAAAAGACAAGTGAAGTGGGCACTGCTAGCCCCCCCCTCGCCCCTTAGTGCCTGTTCTTTAATGCCACTCAGGACTTACCACACGGCCCCAGCGGTTCCAGCAGTAGAACGAGGTGCCCGCCTCAATGACCTGAATGATGTAGAACTTGTTGTTGTTGTGGCCGATGTTGGTCTGATTCAACATGCAGTCGTAGTCGGCATAAACCTGGGAAGAAGGGAACACAAGAAGACCCACGGCTTGTCATTCAGCCCACCATACTGGAGGACCACCACAGCTGTTAAGGCACACCCACTCAGATCAGCGGCCTGGCACACGTGGCAGACCCACAAAGGCTGAGACCAGGCAGGGGTTTAAACTTCACAGGGGTCTGTCATCTTCAAAATGGCGCCTAACATTAATGGCCTGGAATTTTAGGAGGAGACCAGAATTCTTCAAACAGCGAGCAAGTTACCCTTGGGCCTACTGGCCAGGCGCTCACCTTGGCATCAGGGTTTCTGCTGAGGCAACAGGCCGCATCCACCTTGGCGGTGCCCTTTCCTTTGGCCGCAGACTTCAGGGCCTCCTTGGCCGATCGGAAGGCATCCTCTGGCTCCTCCGACTCAGTTTTCACTTTCTTTGCACCTTTGGTGCCCGCTGCTGCTTTTCGTTTAGGTGCCATTCTGCACACTTCGGTATCTAAAGAGTTTGGAAACAGGAAGCAAGTCATTGGGGGGCATGTGCTGGCTGTGGCCTGGCAATTTACCAACTTACTAGGGTGGCACACAGATCCGAGGAAGGAGAAAGGGAAAAAAAATCTTCTTTGGATTGTTCAACAGCAAGACCCTTGGGGGTCTTAGACTGGCCACAGGCTGGCACACGCTAACAAAGCTTTCCCTACCCACTTGTAAATTCAAACAGAAGTGGGTATTTGGGGGTAAAATGGGCATGGCAGAGAGTTAATGACTGGGCAACCCTTTAAGCACATTCGGGCTTTTCACACACAGCCGTCATCATATGGGGGTATGTTCAAGTGCCCACTGTGCCATGAAAGGTACCAATCACTGTGCTGTGGTCATTCTATGGAGAGAACATTGCAGTGTCATTACTGCCACAATACCAGTGCTGCAGTGCGGGGGCTGGCATGAGACACTTCTGCCCTGTTGGCACGGCAAGCAGCAAAGCATGTGTAGTCAGTTAATCATTGGGCCCCATGGGTACTTTCTGGATGAGTAGTGTGGCATGTGGGTACTGTTGGATTAACCTTACAAGACTGTGACACTATCTAGGTACTGCCCAATGCCCACTGCATTTTGGAAGCACAGGGCAAGTGAAAGTGATGTGAAGTTCTGTGTTTTAAATCATGGTGGCGTCGGAGATTGGCATCAAAAGCGGGCAGAGTGTAGTGTGTAGGTTTGGATTTCAGTGGTCAGTCAGTATAGCTATGACTCATGGATGTGACTGGCACTGTGCAATGTTGGTTGCCATGTAAGTGCCCACCTACCACACTTCTCCCTGCTCCCGTCAAGGTCCCACCGTCCTCATTGTTAGTCCCTGCTGGTGTCACTCAAGCTTTGGAATACTGGAGTGACTGGAAATTTGACACCAGCTGGACGGTGCCATCCTGGCCACGGGCCAACAGTTCCCAGCAAAAGACACAAGCAGACTGACCTGGGCATAAACCTGAAGTCCACCCATTGGTGGGCTCGAGGTCAGCTGTATGCCACACGGCTGTCCATCCATTACTGCACTGGCATACATCAGTCCAAACACAGGCCCACCCTAGAGGGGGTGTGCCAGTCCATGCAAGGGTACAATCACATTGGGCTGATTTACAGTCGCCATGTCAACTTGAGAGAATGGAAAACCAGGAATTGAGCCGAGGTAACCTCTGTGCCACCTGAACTCACAAAGCTCCTGCATGGGAAAAGATAAAGTGCCAGTTGGACGGACATTCGAAGATTCTGTGCCAGTAGTTTGACTTCACCTGCCACCCTTTAAGGCGCTATATGAGTATCCTTGTGTGTAAGGACCCCCGAGGCGCTTATGGACCCCACAAAAATACACCGACGGGAAATGGCCGCTCGAGAATAGGCTTTTAGATTGATTATCGTCGTATCTGGGGACATTAAATGTCCTTGTCATTCGGTCACAGGTGTCGGCCGCGCAGAGGAAGCCCCGGGGGTCTCTCGACACAAACCTGCACGCGATGTCTTGATACAGAGCCGGAACTGACGAGGTGACAAGTGCCCCCTACAGGTTTGAGCCCCCTTCGCCTTGACTTTTTAACTTCCGCCTCCGAGTTGGCACTGCCAGCCGAGGGTGTCCAGTCCGGTCAGACCCTGAGGGGGTAGTGGTGGGCGGACAGTTCACTCGGGCACAGGCCGGGGTTACTTGTCAGGCATTTCGGGCCCAGGCAGGAGCGAAAAAGAAAAGTGGCAGAGGAAAAGCGAAACAAACTAATAAAAAAGACAGAATGTCCTCCGAAGAAATGGCAGCCACACTCCCCCCGACCCCGCGTCACTCACCGGGATGCTGATGTGCTTTTCGGACGTGAAGGAGGGCCGGGCGAGGCGAGGCGAACCGGGAAACGAAAAGACGGGCGAGGCGACGTACGTAGTATGCGGCAGGCGACGATGAGCTCACGGGGCGCGGTTCCGCCTCCTAACGCTGGCTTGAGAGGGCGAGATCGCGAGAGGCGAGACGAGCGGTGACTGCGCGCCGCTGTGAAGAAGAAAAACAAAACCTCTGGCACTTGGCGACGACTCGGAGGGCCGGTGGCTGCCTAGACAACGAGAACAACAAAAGGGGCGGGGGTGAGCGTTACGACACCTGTCATCCAAGTAAAAGTCACCTGACACTCGAGTATCAGCCGGGACGCGAGCGACAAGCACAAGGCTGGAGAAACGGCGGCGGCGCGTCTGTGCAGAACTGGCGCTCCGAGGGCTTTAAGACAACCGGAAAGCCAAACGAATCCTAAGCGGGGGTGAAGGGAGAGAAAATGAGGACCGTCAAGGCGCTATAAACGACTGGCAGGGGGCAAAGGCGACCTGCCACGGCTAGATAGGTGAAAGGCTCTTAATGTGAGACCGGTGGGCACACGAGGGCGCTGTTTGACCGCTTTCATTTATCTGCTAACTCAACAGTGGTCCATGCGCTCCGGTCCCGGGGGGCTGAAGTGGCTGCAGGTTTTCATTCAACGCAAGTTCTGATTCTGTTTTAGGGTGCGTGGGTTTCATTTCATGTTCCTGTAATTCCGTTCAGCGAATCAACAAATCGGACTGGTGGGGTTTAGAGCCCCTCAGCCCCCCCTTCATTTCGTTTATTCAGTCCCGCTGCTTTATGGCGAGCGGCGATTCAGCCGCGGTCTCCGTTCTTGTGTCCAGCCTGTAAATCCCAAGGATGAGTGAAAGGGGAAGTGAGTGGGAGGAGGACGGGCAGGAGGTGCAGACCCCGCCATACGACATGGGGGGCACTTCTGGAGCCCGTCCTGCACAGACGTTAATCAATCCGAGGGGCATGTTGGCGCAGCAGTTGACGGACTGACCTTGTTTTTTTTTTTTAATGCCTGAAAATAATAAAAGAAAAGTAAAAGTGCCGGGCTGACCCTGAGGCGAGTCCCCCGGGTGTTCTGTGTCTTCCCAAAGACCCTCGGGATGGCCTCCCTCAGTCAGCGCCTTCTGGGTGGGCTTTAGAATCCCACCTTTTGACATTCAGTGTGCACTTGTCAGCATGCTAAGATGCCGCTTGTCCTCACACACACCACCATACTAGATGTGCCCTTTGTGCTGCCCATTCATTAAGTGTGGCACTAGGCAGACTTCACCCATCAGCCTGACACGCCTGTCCTTTGGGTGTGTGATGCCACCTTCGCAGCGCAAGAATAGTCAGGATGACAGTGGATGCCACTGCTTAGCTCCAGGCCCTTACTGTGGGTTGTCAAACGGGCACTGCAGGGCACACTGGTGGGTCACAGGTTCAAATGCCAGCCTGAAACAGACTGGCCTCCCATTTAGGGCTTGGCTGATCCAGTTGGCCTGACACAGTGACTTGGTCTAGCCCAGCTGGCCTTTGGGTGTGAGGATCACTTTGGTCTGAAAGATGGCAGCTGTAAAAGAAATGGCTGGCACGGAGAGCCACTGATGAGTCCCTTATGTGTGAAGAAAGTGTAAAAATCCAAGCAGGTGGCCTGCAGAGTGACACCATTTATTTTTAGCTTTGTGTTGTGGCATCCGTCCAGTGCCACCTCCTGCCTTATGCCCAGTGCTACTAATGTGCGCTCTGTCCTGATGGTGACCGTGAGCCAGATGAAGTGGGCTTTGAATGGAAGAATAAAGTGAGGGTCACCGTGATGCCCTTTCTTTAGGATTGCCAGTAATGTTCATGATCGGTGGTCTCACAGTCATTAAAGCTGAGTTGTGGCACTCTGGTCCACCCAAAGGCACATCAAAGTCCCAGCAAGGGCTGACAGCATGCTGAGCGTATTGTGGGGTGGCACTAACTAAGGAAGCTGGGGTTCAAGACCCTGGTGCACCCTGTGTGGCACTAACTAAGGAAGCTGGGGTTCAAGACCCTGGTGCACCCTGTGTGGACTTTACATGTTCTCCCCGTGTGTGTGTGTGTGTGTGGGTTTCGCTCCCACAGTCCAAAGACACACCAGGCAGGAGAACTCATGTTACTGAATTGGCCCTGATTTGTGTTGGTCCTGTGATGGATGGCACCTTGTCCAGGGATTGCTCTGCCTTGTGCCCACTGCTTGCTAGATGAGGCACCAGCTTCCCTGGATAAGCAGGCTATGAAGATTCACTTTGCACTTCAAATCCACTTCAGCCGCTTGTTAACAAGGAACAGTTGGGTCGTTTTTAAAGCAGTCCGCCTCACGTCGCTCATAACTGACGTGTGATGCAAAGTGACAACCTCGTGAAGAATGGCGCGGAGCTGCGGAGGTCTGCAGGACTCTCCAGTGCGGAACCTTTTTTTGGTCGCCTTGTTGCTGAGACTTGCCTTGACTTAGTCACACATTTCCCAGTCGAGTGTACCAGCGGCCTCTTTTGTTTAACCAATCAGGTCGTTCTGCTAGAATGTGGGCTGTGCTTGTTCCTGCTTTTGTCCTATCAAGATGCGCTTTGCTTGGTGCCCCGCCCTTCACCGGAAGGCTGCGCACGCACACTGGCCACGTGGGTACAGCGCCGCTGTGTTGATATGCGAGGAGTTGCGACGCGGGCTGGGAGCACACGTGTGTTGTTTTAATATCAGATTAACAAATTGTTCTTATTGTGTGAAGGCTTAAAAGAAGAAACATGTCGTCTTTCTTCATAAAGAAGAAAGGAAGCGCAAAGACGACGAAAAATAAAGAGAACGGTACTGCCCAGAAGAGAAAGGTAGGCGCTGCTCGTTCATTTCTGGAGTTTTCTAACGCGTGGCCCACAGAGACACGGCCTGCATTTGAAGGTTTGATGGGGAATTTTCTGCAAATGTCCGCCGTCCAAGTGGACTCCCCGGCCCTCACCATACCCCGTGCCTCTCGCCCGTGTGTGTTTTAGGTGAATCGCTTGAGGGAGTTTCTGGATTCTTCACCTCCAACACTGCTAATTCCTAAAGTGTTTGACTTTTTGTTTGTTCCGATTGACTTCCGGTGGCTCTCTTAATTAGTACCGTACGTGTTTCTGTTTTACATTCTGTACAAGTGTTCCAGTTTTTCAACGAGCAGGTAGTCGACCCTAATCGTTTTCTGTCCCTCTTGTTCATTTCAGCTCGCAGTGAGTGGAGACGCTAAACGTCCTCTTAAGACTCCCACCTCGAGGCTGAACGAAGAAATCTCCAGCGACTCGGACTCGGAAAGGTAAACGTGATTGGAAGGGGCGGAGTCGAGGTGCCCAGGTGGCACATACAGTGGCCGCACCTCCAGTGTCAGTAGGGCGTGGCTCTCCCTGGCATGGACCAGTGGACCCCCAGTGGGAAGGCTGGGCTCCAGCAATATCGGAGGCACACTTGGGCTTCTGCCAGGAGCTCCTTTGCTCAGTTGTGACTCTGGAATGAGTAGCTGGGGTTCCCGAGTAGATTGTTAAAGCAGGGAGGGACTTGTGACATCCCTGACCAAATGAAATGGCAGGTGAATGTAGCAGAGAGGCTGGCGCTGCGGGTAGCGCTGCTGCCTTGCAGTTAGGAGACCCTTAAAGGGTTCACTTCCCGGGTCCTCCCTGCCTGTGTGGAGTCTGCATGTTCTCCCCGTGTCTCCCACAGTCTGAAAACATGCAGGTCAGGTGGATTGGCGATTCTGAATTGTGCCTAGTGTGTGCCCTGTGGTGGGCTGGCGCTCTGCCCGGGGTTTGTTCCCTGCCTTGCGCCCTGTGTTGGCTAGGATTGGCTCCAGCAGACCCTGTAGTTAGGATATAGCAGGTTGGATAATGGATGGATGGCCATAGCAGAGAGAGGAATGGTGGAAACGGTGGGCAGGAGAGGAGTTCCATTTGTTTTTTTGATTTGGAGGACTGTGAGAATTTCTCCTTCAGGCCGTGTAGTTTATATTTCTTAAATATTACGCTTTAAAGTCTGAATAGTGCGTTGATGTGTCCGGTGGTTTCCGTGGGGACTTGAACACCAAAGTGCCGTGTATTCGTCTTAAAGTTCAACTTGAAAGTCTGCCTCTGCAGTGGCCTACGCAAACAATCCAAGATGTACTCCTGCTTCTCTCCCGTCGGCGGCTGTTGGTGCCACGTCTAAAAGGAATTGTGCTCGTGTTTGTGAAGAGCAGCGGTGTGGCCGCTTGAGCTCGATTGTCTGTCTGTCTCTCTCATTGGTGAGCGTACTCTGCCCAGCCTGCTTATGGGGGTCCGTCCCTGCCTCGGTCGCTCATGTTAACAGACGCCGGGTTTGGCCCTCAGATCCTCCTTGCGCTTGATGAAGGCTGCTTGTCGTCTCTCCATCCTGATCTGTGGGTTTGGTTTTGTTTGTGGCCAGCCTGTCCAGTGGCACGTGCCAGTTGTCAGCTGTATGTGGGTGGCATTCTGAGCCCAATTCAAGATTGCACAGGTCTGAATCTGAAGCATTGGAGTCAAGTGCTGGCAGTCCAGGGCAGAGGCCACCCAGTGACTTTGAGACGCGGCCCTTTAAAGCACAAGACGTGCCCGATGGCCCCTGAAATACACGAAGTGTGCGGGGAAGTCGCCTTTGAAGAGCAGGCTGATTGCTCTTCGTTATCCGGACGACTTGTGTTTAATCCTCGGCTGTCCGTTCTCCGACCGTATTGCTGATGTTGAAGTGTCCTTGTTAAGGCGTGTTGTCCATCATAAAGCTCTTTAAACAGGAGTACAGCAGATGGTGATGGACACTTTGGATATGTGATCAGTCCGAGGTTACGACTGAAACCAAAGCCACAACTCGGAAGAATTCGCACCGGGAGATTCAACGGCTCCATCGTCTTCACCTTTAAACTTCTAACTGCTGAAGGAACCTCGTGATTGGTGAGAGAGTCGGCGTGCGATCAGGAAATGAGCGCGTGTGTCGGGTCATGATGTGGCTGCTCTTGGAGGGTTGTGCCCACGCACTAGACACGCCAGCGGTCAGGATGGGGTGTCGGAGGGTTGAGGATCCTCCGTTTTCATGCAGAACGAGCCGCTGGTGGCCTGTTGTCTTTGTGACAACTTCAGATTCCTGCTTTTGAGTAGCAGGGTGCGCTGATGGAGACGGAGTGTGAAGACCCTGTTCTGTAGGTGTCCTGTGTGCCCACTAAAGCTGGTGCCAGTGATGATGGATTAAGGAAAGATGTCTTCAAGTTCAGCGCATGCGTTGTGTTTGTCATGAGGTGTGTGGGATGTGCACACTGGAGCATTCCTCCTATGGAGGCGGGCATCTGTTATTGTGGGCTTGGTGTCCTCTTGGAGGCTACTGAGGGTGCAGGCTGGCATCGCACCCGCCTCAATGTGCATTTCATCCTGCAAGTCCAGGATGTTTCTTCAGGCACTTTGCTGCTGCCAGTGGCATTGAGGTTGGTAGCAAGCAGAGCAGTGGAGGCCGGTCGTGACTGGAAGACCTCGCACAGATGGTGGGCCAGTAGACGTGGAGTTCGCTGAGCACTTGTACTGTCATGTAAGGGTCGGAGGTCACATGACATGAGTCCTCGGGAGTTAACGAAAACGAGTGACCTGTGCGTGTGCTGGCGCTGCACCTCGGCCACCAGATGGCGCTTGCCTGCACCTCACTTGTCACTACAGTGGACCCGCGGGCAACAATGACGTCATGCTAATGACAGACAGTGAGACACGACGCTGAAGAGAAGCAAACCGCGCGGCTCAGTAGCGAGCACGTGAAACACCAGAGGGCCACGTCTTTCTGGAGGTGTGCCAGCGATACCCGGGGCCGAGTTAGTCGACGTCCCTCAGGGTTGGTTTTCTTTTCAAACGGACTGATTGTCGTCTCGTTTGACTTTAAAGAGGTGCAGGCTGCATTGTTTTCAGGTTGTTCAGACATTTGTAAAGCTTACACCCACAATGCCAGTGTCGTGTTAGTAGGAGACTGACAGGGCATCGTTGGCATTTTTAATAAATGAGAGAAGTGCAGGCCACCTGAGTGCCAACCTCACGTAGGAGGCTCACCTGCCTGCCGTCCCCCGCCATCTTGTCAGGGCTGAGGTGCTCTTCTCCGGGTGGCGTCCTTTCAGCTTGTGATGGGCACAGCGGCAGGTTGTCTTGTGTTTTGAAAACTCTAGCAGCGCTGATGTCGGTTGATTGTAAGACTGAGAGAGCGATTTTAAATGGCAGGGACGGCCTACAGGATGGCAGTGAGACCAGCTGTGTCATATGGGCAGGAGATGGGGGCACAGGAGACGGAGCTGGCAGAGTGGCATTGGGTGAGACAAGGATGGACAGGATTAGAAATGAGGACATTAGAGGGTTGGGAGACAAAGTCAGAGAGGCGAGGTGGCATTGGTTTGGAGAGATGAGGGGTATATTGGGAGACAAAGCTGCCAGGTGAGAGGAGAGGACATGCAGGTGGCGGGCGTGACAGAGCAAGGTGACGAGGACACGAGAGGTAGAAGAAGGTGACCCCTAATGTCATTAATCTGGTAAGGTCAGGGAGGTCGGCGTGTGCTTCAAAGAGTAACCACTGGAATCTTTGTGCCAGGGGTGCCATTTTGTCCACACGTTGTTGGCGCATCTTTTATTTTATTTGTCCATTTTAATCATAAGGACCGGTGTTGCTCATCACGTTTGAGTGGCAGAGGAAGCCTGCAGGGATGGACGCCCGCCATGTGCTCTGCTGCCCACCCATTGCCCCTGGCTGCTGATACATTCAGGTGGTCTGATTTCTCAGCGGTGCCATCGTGTAGTTAATGGCGATGATGTTGGGAGCGGGCGTTACTCTGCACTCGGGGTGCGGGTTTCGAGTTTCTGTCTCTTAACTGGACCCCTGCCTTCACTGAGCAGGCCCGTTTTAGCGCCCAACCAGAAGCATCCCGCTGGCACTTGCTGACCGCCATTGACTGACTGTTGGTTACCCAGAAGGCCTTTCATTTTTCTGGTTGGTTGGTTTGTTTGTCATTGGAGTTTTTATTCTGTCTGTGCTGGTAACTCCAAGGCTGTCGGTTCGAATCCAAAGCAATGCTGTGCCGCCCTCGCCTGCAGCTGCTCCGGGGGTCCTGTGCAAAATAGTCTGACCCCAAAAACCTCGGTGGGGTTTGAGCAAAATGACACACCCTAATGCAAGGACTCGGATATGAACGGCGCCAACTGGACAGGGACGTTGGGGACACAACCCGCAGCGGTGACCTGTGATCATTGGAGACTGGGCCTCGCGAGCCTCGGGTTTGTGTCATTTGTCCCACGTCCTGTGGCTCGATAGCCCAGCTAGCAGCGGGCAGTCTGATCTTGGCACGGGCCTGGGGTGGAGTGGGGGGTCTCGGTGAATCGCTCCCTGAACGTGCTGCTGTGCCAACTCTCGCGCTTGCCGGGCCTGTGGGGAGCTCTCTCTGGGACGCTTTGGTTGATGGCATCAATAACTGAGCAGCTGGCTGTCTGTCTGTCTTTTGTTTTTTTAAAAAGCCCTCAGGTTGGAAAAAAACAAAGAAACGAAGATGAAGAAATTGAGGAAACTGCCCAAGAGAAGAAACTGAGACTGGCGAAGATTTACCTTGATCAGCTGAGAGAAGAAGGTACGTGGCAGGCTGGCATCTGATGTGACCTTCTGGGCCGGGTTGTGTTTTACTGCTTACAGGGTGGAGTGGCGTGGCATCAGGATGTGGGAATTGTTATGCCACGCTAGCCGTAGGGAGGCGGGGCCTGTTGTTGTCATTGTCTCCGAGTTTTGTGCCAATGTTAAGAATTGCTTTTCAAATCCCGTTTACCACGGGTGCCTCAGGCAGGTGGCAGCAGGTGGCCTTTGCCAGCGTCATCGAGACGCATTCATGGCATTGAAGTGGCCTTCCTTGTCGGCAGTCGCGGTGATGTGCTGAAGTACGTCGGGACGCTGCTCCCTGTGGGCGACGTGTGGCGTCGGACTCTGCAAATGAACTTGTCCTCACTTTGTGTCTTTTAGAAACCGAGAAGGCAGAAGAGGACGCCTTTGAGACGGACTTAATAGCTGGCAGGCTGCAGGACGACGTGGTAAGCGGGCGCTGCGCTCTTGTTTGTCACGCGTGTGTTTGTGCTTTACGCTCTTTGGTAAAACCGAATACAAATTGCAGCAAAACTGTGAAGACTTGAGGACGAGCTTTTTGTAGCTGAAGTGACTGCTGCTGGTCTGTGACCCAAAACGAGAAGACCTTCGGCGACGTTCATATTCGGGAGAGCCTGAGCTGCACGTCTAGTAGGCCAAGACGCGGGCGCAGCGAGTCCTACTGAGCCTCATGGCAGGGCGGCGGGTTTGGGGAGGCCGTTGGCCATCTTGAGTGTCTGCGGAAGTTTTCAAAATGTCCAGGAGTTTGGAGCGACGGTTAGGAGCAACGGGCGCTGGCGAATCCTCGCTACAGAAACGTCTTGAGATGGTCAAAGCCCCCTCTGGCCGTCCATGTCACGGCTGTGTGTGAACCGTGGATGTCGTCGCAGGCAGCCCTGGTGATCGCTGCCAGTCTACACTTGATCCGTGTTTAGCTTGGGGGTGTCCAGAAGGTGCCAAGGCCATTACTGACATGCGGGCCTGGCATGCTGCTCAGTCGTGGAGTCGGGCCGCCGGTCGTTTGATTGTCCGTTTTTAAATTCGGTCGCGTTTCCTCCGCTTCTGTGGTGGAGCCCAGAGTGCGACTCTCCGATATCCGCGGAGATGGAGATTTGAGGAGGAAACGTCCAGACTGGCATTGTGTTTTTATCTGACGTCATTAAAGAAGATCAAATGAAATGAATAATATATCGAACACTTCTTAGAAAAGTCGGACTCGAAATCGACGCTGTGTACCTACCACTTGTATGTTGACCGAGGTGTAAGCGTCCTCGGGTTATCGTGTTTACACACACACACACACACAAATGGTATTCTCGGACTCCGGGAGGTCAAATGTCAGAGTTCATCAAAATCTCAAAATGGAGTCCGGCACGAGAAACTATCAACACCTAAACCGAGAAGCGGCCAAAGTCGGACGTATTAATGAATTCTGCTAAGACGAGGCTGGCGAGACCAACCTTTTGAGTGGATAAGCGGGCAGGAGAACGGCGCCTGTTCACTGTGCCCTTCACTCACTCACATGGCGGTCGAGGCTCGCGTGTTCTCGGCTCGGTTTGCTGACTTGCGTCACGTAGACGTCTGGTCCTTCAACTTCACGGGCCGTCCTCGCGGTGGTGGATGGCGTCTCCTGCTGTTCGCCGACATACCTGCACCGGTGTGTTAACCCTTTACGCTCTGTCTTTAGGATGACTGCTGTGTTTCTTTACGATCATTGGTCCGCACGTGCAGTTGATGTACGACACTCGCGGGCGCGCGCGGGCGGGCACTGCAGTTGTGTAAAGTTTGGATTTGGTGCCCCGTCGTGGCGTTTGCCGCTCAAGTGCAGGCTGTGTGGACTAATGTCGTAATGTCGTCTTGTGCTTTGTCTTTTCCAGCTTGAACAGAAAGGCAGATTACAACGACAAGTAGCAAAAGACGTAAGTTGATTTCTTTTTCTATTTATTATCGATATTAGAACTGATGCCCTCAGATGTGCCAGGCCCTGAACTCGGGCCTCCTCGTGCATCGCCATCCTTGTCCCCGTTTGTCAGATCCCTGGCGTGACTTTTCGACTGCCCGCTCTGTGTGGCGTGTCATTCACCGACTGGCCTCCTGTTTTGCAGTTCCAGCCTCCCGATGTTGCAGACGTCCGCCTGCTGAAGGGGCACAAGCTCCCGGTCACCTGCCTTGTCATTTCTCCCGATGATAAACACATTTTCTCATCGTCCAAGGACTGCTCCATTATTAAATGTAAGTAGCTTTGTGTTCCTCCGGAGTGAATCTGGTTAGTCAAATGTGGGCACAGAGCCCAAGGAGGGTATTGCTGCAGCCTGGCATCGTCTGGGCAGTCGTGTTGGATAGTGGGTTTGTTTGGCAGTCCCTCCTTCACCTCTTTGGCGTCGGTCACTCAGCGGGGGGTAGTTGGCGATTATTTAAAAAGCAGGCACAGAGCCAATCTGAGGGAGTAAGCCTGTGCTGTAACGATGCCGTCGGGCACCGTGGGCTACGCCAGCAACCGCAGCCAACAATTGACTTGACGTGATCTCGCTCTGTCCAGTGGACCCTTGTGATTCTACCAGCGCCGTTTATGTCGGGGTTACAAAAATGAAAGTGGCACAACGTTAGGATGTGTGATGTTTTCTGTTACTAAGCAACATGTGCGGGTAGACGCGAGGTGTTGTTTACCCACAAGTCCAAATGGGAAACGGCCAACTGCGCTCACTCTGAAAAAACAGCCCAGTGCAGCCCCCCGGTGCGTGCCATGCAGACAGCTTCTGTATTTGACACCCCGCGTAATTTAAAGGCGTCTCGGGGACCGACGGCGGTGACGGTGGCAGCAGCAGCTCTGTCTCTGTCCCTGTGTGTCATCTCTGGAGCGTAGGGGTGTGACGAGAGCGGACAGGCAGGGTCATCCGAAAGAACCGTCGTGCTAACGGACGCCTTTCAGCCAGGAGTCGCGGTCTGTTGAGATCTCGTGAAGGTCAAGGAGTCGCTCATTCCGGACATTTTAGTAGTTGTGGGATTTTCGAGGCCTCTTTTAACCCATGAAATCCCATTTAGCAGTTAAAAGTGGACCAGTGTGCCTCCATTTGAGTCCATCAGACCCTAAAAGTGTGTGTGTGACCAGGTACTCGTCACCCTTCACTCAATCCAATGGGACATGAGACCTCTGAGGACCCAACCCAGCGCGAGTGTGGCATTCTGGAAGGACACGTCTGCCCCTAACCTTCACGTCACTCGGCTGCTGTGTTCCCAGGTGGCTTACGTTGGCACGGCCTCCTAAATGAGACACACACACACACAGAGGGGTCCCAGGCAGTGCTGGTCTTGTGCTGGACATCAAGTTGTCAATCAAACTACGGCCGCCATTGGCATGCAGTTGGAGGGTCTCTGTACCTTACTGGCTGGCTGGCACCGTCGATGACTTGGGCTGACTATTGCGTTTACTCCACCCAGCCTGACTCCAGTTATTTGGATAGACGAGGGTTCGGTAACACGGTGGCGCCGCTGTGTCGGCCGGCGTACCCCTCAAGGGGTTCACTGCTGCCGTGTTCCTCCTGCCCGGCCGGACGTGAAGACCCCAAATTAAAGATTGGATTTCATTCGAGCGCACAGTGGACGGTGCCAGTCTGCCCCAGATCACCGCACCCTGTTGGTTTGGATGTGAGGAGCCGCCTCAGATTGGGGTCCTGGAGGGCCGCGGTGATCGCAAGTCATTGTCGTTATCTTTCTTAACCGGCCGTTGGACCCTGAGGAGCTCCTGAGGAGTGTGACCACCATAAAGGAATCGTGCAGTGCAGGATGATGAAGACACAGCGACACGCTGAGCTGCAGGCTTTCATCGGTTTTTATTTGCCATCAAACGTAACGAGCGCTTTATAAAGAAACGAAACAAATCTCTAGGCGGGTGGGACGTTGGCTGAACTTCAGTTAGGTAGACCACCTCCGCCCGTTAACAAGTGCACTTTGATTGACGTGTATCCCGCCCTCACAGAGGTGCCACTCCAGCGGTGACCACCGGACTCCTCAGGCCGCATGTTCTACGTTTCTGGATCAACGAACGGAGCAAAGCCAACACCACACGTCTTGAAACGGCCCAAATGTGGCCAAGAGCCTGCCTGGGCACAGTGGTGAGGACTGTGCCCTCTAGTGGTCTGGAGAGCTTCTTCACCATCCACCATCGTGGCGCCAGCAGGTCAGATGTTAAAAGTGCCAATCTAATCTCTTACTTGGGCACCTTTCACTAACGTCGAGGTCCTGTCTGGGCGTTTGGCTTGTGTGCCATGAATGGAGGGCTGTCGTCTTGTCATGGCACACTTTGTGGCAGATGTGTCTGTCCGGCTACCTACGGTGACAGTAACGAGATTTGAGGTCACTTCTAGTAAAAGCCGGACGCTGGCACAGCACTGCCACACTTCTGTTTGACGCTGTGGATCTCTTACTCGCGGGTGGCACCTTGTGTGTCGCTGCCAGTTTAAGCTGTAGGCACGTGTTTGTACTTGATGATCGGTTATTCTGTGGCTTGTCTAATGCCAGGCTGCAGCAGCATGTGTACTCTTGGTGGCTTTGAGTCGTCTTTGTCATGCCATTCATTTGTAGGACTGTGCCAGGCAGAAATGGGACCATTTAATGCCAACAGCAGTGTGCTAGCCACGTGCAGTGTGTGCGGATGGCCACTAGAGGGTGCTCTGCCTCACAGGTTTAAAAGCGGAGCCTGGCAGAATGGGCACTCGCTAGCAGAGGCTCTTCAGGTTAATGGAATGAGAGTCTGCTGTGGTCAGGAGGGGCTTCGGCCCCCCGGACAGGCCTGTGGCTCCTTCCTGGACATTACAATACAAGGAGGGCCGCAATGGGCTTTGACGGACCCCCAGCCTTGACGCACTGAGAAGACAAAGAAAAAAATGGAAGAAACATCCAGAAAGGCAGTTCAAAGAGAGACCCCCACCACCTTTCCGGGTAGGGTGGGCATCAACCCAAGAGAATACAAGTTGTCTGTGAATGCCAGGGTTGGAGGCCACACCGGCCATGAGACCCCTGCCTCTGAAGTGACAGTAATGTCCACCAGGTCCCTGTGTGGTGGGCTTTATATCCTTTCAGGGTAGCAGGGACCCCCGTATTCTTCCAGGTGCTCTTCCTGCATTCTAACAAGGCCCCTGGAAGCCACATGAGTGCTGGTGTCACTTTGTCCCTGCGTTGGTCCCCCATAAGAGGCTCTCCAGACCCCCACGTTCAGTTTCTGGTTTAATTGCATTTCTGTAGCGCTTTACATGGGGGGCACTTCAGCCACCACTAATGTGCGTCGTCCCCCCTGGATGATTTGTGCCAGTGCCCTTACCACACCTTCGCCACTATCTGGTAACGAGGGGAGAGAGAGATTAGCCAATAGGAGACGGCCACAGAAATCGTGATGGCAAAGACCACCGAGCCCGGTGCCAGTCCCTCACGGGGGCTCTTCACATTCAAAGTGTGTTGTTAATGAGACTGGCACTCCACTCAGGCTGAGCTCTGCCACTGTGCCAAGGCCAGGTGGACCTGGGACCCCCAAAGTGGGCTGCGCGGGTCTGGCGACTTGTGAGGACGTCCGGTCAGATGGCTAACAATTGTTCTGAATGTGTTTAGGGGACGTGGAGACGGGCAAGAAGGTCTGCACAGTCCCTGGAGGGAGAAAGGGGACAGAAGACAGGCACGTGGGACACACGGCACACGTCCTCTGCATGGCGCTATCCTCAGATGGCAAATACCTGGTATGTGTGCCACTCTTTATTGCCTTTCTTGATGTTCATGTCTCGTGGCTGTGTAGGGCACCTCGTCGTGCCACTTGGTGATGTTTTAGAGGTTTGAGGAGCACATGATGTGCCCATGAAGGGTTGGGCAAGGGGAGCGCACCGGAGGTGGCACAGGACTGTAGTTTTGGTAAGCTTGACGTTTTGAGGCCTCCTCGATGTTGGGGTGACATTTGCTTACAACACCAGTGTGTTCATTTTCTGCACTCCTGCCCTCGGCTGCCATGTGCCCAGTTCATAGCTGGCACTCGCCTTGCCATCTCCTTGGTAACATGGGTGCTTGGACAGGATTGCTGGACCAGCAGCCACGGGGAGAACATGTGCCCTGCACAGAGGCGAGTCGGGGGCACTCACTGCTGGGTCGCCTTACTGCTCTTGTGGGAAGCTGGCGAGACCTGGGCGAGTGTCGTGGCATCGTCTGGGCGTGGGCTGTGAGAGCCCACCGTCTTTGGCACCGTTGTAAGTTCTGTTCTTCTTCTTTTCTGTTTTAGGCCACCGGTGACCGAAACAAGCTGGTGATGATTTGGGACGCGGCGACCTGCCGCCATCTCTACACGTTCCCTGGCCACCGGGACGCCGTGTCGGTAAGACGTGGGGGACCCTTTGGACCCTCCTTGGCTGTTTAGTGCATGTGGCTGGCATGGCTCGGGCGGGGGGTGTCTGTGCCCTGAGCCCGCCCTCGTCATCTGTGTGCGCCATGTTGTCTGGAACGTTCTTACTTGCCCTTTAAGTGGTTGGGTGGCATCTTCAGGGGCCTTACTTTGCTCTTCCTTCGTCTTTAACAGGGCTTGTCCTTCAGAAGAGGCACCCACCAGCTGTACAGCGCGTCACACGACCGCTCGGTCAAAGTGTGGAATGTCGATGAGAACGCCTACGTGGAGACGCTGTGAGTGGGGGCCGGAGTCGTCTCGGGGTCTTCGACCTGGCATCAGAGTGGCGGTCCGATTAAAGTGACGACAATCCGCCGATGCCCCTAAGTGTTCACTGCAGTGTGTTTTACAAGGGGACGTGTCGGGAGAAGACGAGAGCGATGGCACCATCGGGGCTGATGGGGTCTCCATTGCCTTACGACGCCTGTGGTGCCCCTCTAAGCTGGCATTGTTGGTGCCGCAGTGGGATTTCTGTGACGGCGGTGGCCGTGCTGCGGTCCTCCAGGACAGCCGAGGTCTTTGACTTTCTGGAGCCGCGTCTCGGACACAGTGCCCCCTCATCCTGGGCCTGCGTGTGGCGTTATTGGCATGCCGGGTTTCCATCCTGCCATGACACTCGCTTGACCCGGCTGGAGTGGTCATGTGGTGCTCAAAGAAGAGGGGGACGCCTCGGCAGAGACCCCCAGGCTCGTCATTTCAGTGCCACTGGCGACTGTGCGGCTCCTTTAGTTTGTCCCCAGTGCCATTCAGCCGTCTTTGTCGTGCCCGATAATCAGTGTTGGCGTCTCTTAACTCCGCAGGTTTGGCCACCAGGATGTCATCACCGGGCTGGACAGCCTGAGCCGAGAGCGCTGCGTGACTGCGGGGGGCCGTGACGGCACCGTGAGGGTCTGGAAGATCGCCGAGGAGTCTCAGCTGGTGTTTCATGGTCACGGGTAAGGCACTTGGGCTTGGGGGGGTCGACTTCAGTAGGCTCGCTGACGGAGTGGGCCGCTCAACTTGTCGACTACCAGGGGTACCCCCGTGTGGTGCCAGGCCACTGCTGGGGATTCAGAATCCAAGATGGCCGCTCATCCCACTGACCCCTCCGGTGGTGCCATCTTGTGTGTCACTTGAGGCCCACCCGTCACCCAAGTGGGGATGGAAGAAGTCATCCTGTGGGCCGCCGGGGGTCTTTGAGATGTGATGGCCAGTTTGCCGGTGACACATGGGCACAGCCTGGGTGCTGGCAGTCATGTGAACAAGTAAGTTTGAACCTGCTCGCTCCTCTTCACATAACCTGAAGGTGCACAGGTGTGCCATGTCCGTCTGTAGGTGGCTCTGAGAGCTGGCATCGTCCCTCAAGCTGGCGTTTCCTTTGCAGAATTCTTTTGGCGGGTGACAATTGAGGGGTCCGTCGTTGCCGTGTGGATCTACTGGTGTGTTTCAGGGCTCTTGTCACTTTCTGTTGACACAGATGGTACCCTTGAGCCCCCTCTGGCACAGTCTGTGGCAGTGAGCTACCAGGGCCGTGATGCAGCCCCCAGACCAAGACCTGCCAAACGTGTCTTCTGGTCTCCATCGTTGTCTGTCCTGCTCTTCACCTGGCAGATGTAGGTGCCATTTGTGCCCTTTGGCATCAAGAGTGGAGGACTCCTGTGGTGAGCTTGGGCTTTGCTGGGGTGGCCTGGCTTGGCGTCCAGGTGTTTGCCGATCTTTTTTTCCTCTTTTAGACCCCAGCAAACCCACCTAAGTTTAAGTAGGGGGGCGGCTGATGAGGTGACCCCGATTGTGGTGACAGTTTCTCGTCTGTAGATGGCGTCTCCATGACAATCGCGTCTTGAGGGGTGCACTTACTATTTCACATGCCTGTGTCCCAGGGGTCTCCACAAGTCAAAGTTGAATTCATGTGCCCACCCAGAGGATAGCTGAAGGGCATGTGCCGGTTTAAAATGGCCTTTTGGGATGCCAGTGGGCACTTGTGCAGGGAGTTGTCCACTGTTAAGGATGGGCACATGACCTGGGCAGACCTCATGAGGTGTTCTGTGGTGTCATGGTGGGCTGGCTCGTGTCACTGTCATGGTGGTCTCTGATTTGACTTGTGTTGTCCCCTCGATGTCGTCATTTGCTCTCTTCTTGTTTTTCAGGGGCTCCATTGATTGTGTTCAGCTCATAAATGAAGAGCACATGGTGACCGGAGCGGACGACGGGTACGTGTCCTTGAGCTCGAATGGCGGGTGGGCTGGCAGTCGGGTGGCACCACTTCACTAATACAGATAGCAGCCAGACTTGGCCACCTTGTGATTAAAATCTAAAAAAAGAGACTGAGGGTGCCATACAAAGACTCGAGGGGTGGCGGTGGTCCGCCACTTGGCCCCCCAAACATCGGCGATGACGAGATGTCAACACCCATGTGATGATCAGGTGACACCCGTGTCTGTGCCTGTGCTGGCCTGGTATTTCCTGACTCCTTACACCCTGGGTGGTCCCTTCCTGTGTTGTCCCCATGTCCTGTGGCACCAGTGGTCCTGCCTTTGTTTTATTTCCGTGCCACGTCTCATCAGTTAATATGACCTGCCATTGCCCACTGCCCAAGCACTCTGTTTAGAAATTGGACTGGTGCCCCCTGTGGCCGTTGGGTGGGCTGAGATGCCGGTGCCCCCCAGGTTTGTGAATATTCCAGAGAGTCTTGACGTGGTGGCCTTGACTCGGAGTCTCCTAGGGGTTTGCCGTTGTGTGCCCGCTGGTTTTGCACAAATGAAGGAGCTGGAGTTGGGCGTCATGGCGGTGGGCAGCATAAAGCGGGTGATTAACGATGTCGTCTGGCGGTCGGAGGCTCACTTTGCCACCCATGAGTGCGGCTTTGCCCACATTTTGTTTCCCTTTCTCTTGCAGTTCCGTCGCCGTCTGGAGTGTCAACAGGAAGAAGCCCCTGGTGACCATCAAACAGGCCCACGGTTGCTATGGAGACGGGGCCTTAGCACAGCCCTACTGGATTTGCAGCATGGCTGCCCTCCAGAACGGTGACGCCGTGGCCTCGGGTACGTGCAGGGGCATCTCTTGTTATTTGAGTTGTTATAGTTTTGAGTGCCAGGCTGATGCCCACCTGATGTCTCTTTGTTGTTTTCAGGCTCCCACGACTCCAAGGTCCAGCTCTGGCGCTGTTCAGAAGGTTTCCGCAGCATGGAGCCGCTCTTCAGCATCCCTCTGGTGAGTGAGTGGCACAAGTTGGCAAGTGCTGCAGGTTTGGGTGGAGAGTGCACTGTGGGCCTGCTGGAGTGTCGAGGGGGCACTTTAGATGTGGTGCCCCCCAGGACTTGCCTCTGTGGGGTAGAATTTAACCGACATGAGCTGTTGGTTTGGACCGTCCACAGGCTTCTTTGATGGGCACATTGTGGTGTTGGCACATCCTTGACGGCTCCTGTGTGCCTGATGCCCATAAATGCTTTGGTGTTGACGAGTCTGGGCAGAGCATGCAGCTCCATGTGCAGTTTGTGACGGCTCAGAGTGTGCCACCTGTGCCAGGTGTCACTGTTTAAAACACTTGTGGTGATGAGGGGTGCTCTGGGCCGCAGTGACTCTACCTGGAAGACGGGTAAGGCGTGTGATGTTTGCTGGACTGGCACGGGTACTGTGCCATTCCTATAGCGCCTTTCCCCTCGAAGTCTGTGCGGTGGGCTGGGACGGCTCCCCCTCTGGCCTTGGCTGACCCCCCGTCTGTCTGTCTGTCCTTGCAGGTCGGATTTGTCAACAGCTTGAAGTTCTCCAATTCCGGGAAGTTCCTCGCCGCTGGTGTTGGTCAGGAGCACAGGTAGGGGGTGCCGTGAGTGAGTGCCATCATGTGAGAATGCCAGTGTGATGCCCCCCGGCTGATTTTAATGGCCCTGGAAAGATGACCTTCGCAGTGCCAGCAAGCCACGAATGTCATTTAGTCCGATGTATCCAACAGGCTGGCGCGGGGGGGTTGGGGGGGTCAAACGTGAAGACGCTTGAAGGGGCTTTGGATGCCTCGAGAGTTGACGTCCCCGTGCCCTTGATGAGCACCCTCTGGGGTCTTCGGTCTGCAGTTGAGTGCCAATGCGCCTGTGAAGCAGTGAGAGCCCATCAGATACCGAAGATGCCAGGCAGGCTTTACTGACAGACATGAAAGTGACAGGCCACCGCTGGGGACACCTGAGAGACGCTTTTAATGTTAAGACCAGTGCTGTGTGCCCATGTGTGTGTGCCCGGGCCCGCAGTTCCACATCTCACCCCCCGCCCCCCTGGCCTACTGATGGCGTCACGTCCTTTAGGCTCAGGCCTGCTGTGGTGGGCTGGAGGTCCGAGTTCTGCTAACAGAGGAAGGACTGCCACTGGGCTGTAGTGACCTTGGATGGTGCCCCCCTGGTCAGCTGGTGTGCTTGCTGCTGTACGTTGTCAGTGTGCCAATATGGGCACAGTAGAGGAGGCCATTTTATTAGGTGAAGGGAGAACTGACTGCTATTCCTTAAAGCCCATGTTTGATATGTTGGCTGCCCGAGGACGGTGCCACCTGGGTACCGAGACCAAAAAGTACAACCGTGCCCTGGTGGACATCACCTTGGAAACAGGGATGCAGTGGCCGAGGGGTGCCTGGCTGGCTGGCTGTCATGTTTGTCCACTCAGGGCTGCCCCTCTTGTCTTTTTCAGGCTGGGACGGTGGTGGCGCAAGAAAGATGCCAAGAATGGAATTTACATTATACCTCTGAAGAAGGATGGGCAAGAGCGGGCCTGAAGTGGGCGCCTCGCCCCGTCTGCTGTGAAGCTGTAAATAAATTCATTGTGTTAAAGTGTTCTGCTTGTCACTTCTGGATGACTTGTACATTAAAGTGTCACTTGTGGGCCCCCCTTTAGTGACTGAGGCAAACCATTGTTATATAGCGCCTTACAGATGGCACACAGCAAGCAACTGGCTGGCAGCAGATGACACGTGAGCTCCCGTTGCTGGTGGTGCCACCCTTGGGCTGTCGTTCTGCCAAGGATGTGGCACAGGAGGAGGCCAGTCTTGATAAAAAAGCCACCTTTATTTACATAAATTACATAAACTCACAAACGCGTTCACATCGTCGACAATAGAAACGTTTTGACAAGGATGGCACATCAACTACCGCCTAACGTCTCCTTTAGAGTGCAGACTAATGCAAAAGAAGAAAAGCAAACCCACACGGACGCCCGTCATGCCCACACGCTGGGGGCTCCTCGCTCTCTGGTTCTCTATAAGGAAGAAGTCGTGGAGTCGACCACCTCGCGCCCATTGCACACAGTGGGCACGTAGTTGGAGGCAGAAGCTGAAAGGCAAGAAAAGACAAAGTGACAATCAAATGGGCACATCCTGAACTGGCACAGCTTTCCTTAGAAACCCTTTTGACCACAAACCCATGGCAAAATGCAAATAGCCATGCCCATGTGGGCAGTGCAGTAGTGGAGGTGTTGGTCTTGTTACCCACTACCTCCACCTGAAGCCCCATGCCAACTTTAGCCCTGCTTTAAAAGTGGGGCACCCCATTCCATAACACAAGGAACCCCGCATATCTGGCTGGCTGTGGCGTTTGCCAGACTGGTGACGCCAGCTACTCCTGCTGAGGTGTTGCCCTGTCGGTAGTTGGTGCCCTCGTCGGCGGTCACTCACCATGCGAGTAGCTGGAGCCTGGGCCCGTGACGCTGAAGCGGCTGGTGGCCACGCGGTGACTCGCCACGTTCTTCTGCGGCTGAAACAGGATGATGTGAGTCTTGGGGGCAAACAGGCAGCCCAACACGACGGAGCCGCTCAAGCTGACGGAAATGCACATGGTGGTCGTCTGCACCTGCGGACACAGAGGAGGAAGGGGGGTGAACGACACACGTGGGCTGGCACACTTGCATTGGGAGGTCTGCCAAGTCTGTGCCAACCCCATTCAGCCACAGCCGTGGAGTGTGGAAGATGAGGGGCCCTGTTCAGTCAGTGCCAGGGGTGCCCCAATTGAACAAACGGGCTGCTTGGACTCACGGCAGAGGCCATTCTAATGTGACCCCAAGAGGGACTGTCACAGCCTGGCATTTGTGTTAGTGGCCCACCACAGTTCGCCCATCCTAATCATCAGAGGTCCCCACGCTGCACCACCTGACCTGCTCCCCCTCATCACTTTGACCCTCCTCTGAAGACCCCACTTGTCCCTGTTCAGACCCAACGCCAACCGTAACCGCACGGCTCCTGGCACACTTAACCATCATGAGGTCTAGCAGGACAATGTGAATGGCAACACCCCCCTATGTGTGCCCACGGCGCAGCCTTGGTTAAGTGGGATTGGCCACCAGTTTAGCCTCCCGTGCCCTCATGAACGCCAGTTATGAAAGACGACGCGCCTGCAGATCGGCTGCTTTAATGAAATTCCACGGCTGTCGTCCAAATCCCGTTTTAATGAAACGCCGAGCGGCGCGAGGGCCCGTCCACCCACGCGAATACGCCTTGGCATCTGTCGGTGTGCCCGGGGGGAGCGACACTTGATTATTAAAAAGGAAAGGAATCTGAATGGACACCACAGCAGCCGTCTGAGCCATTAATGCAATATGGACGTGTGCCCTCGAGTGGCACCTGGCAGGCATCTTGAGCTACGCCAGTCTCAGCTGAGGAGGTGCCCATCTTATATATGGGGGACCTGCCTTTTGTGAAGCAAGTTGTGCTTTGCTTGATGATCACTAGGGGGCAACCTTACCACTTGGATAAACATCAGCATCCTGCTGCAGCCACTTGGCACAGCCTGGTAAAGCGAGCCGTTTCGGGGCGTTACAGGACTAGAGACCCCCAAAACGGCAGCAGACCACTTTCATCGACTTGATGCTGGGCCGAGGCGCCAGTGGGAAGCGCAGCCTTAAAAACAAATCCACCCTCTTTAGTGTGAAGACCATACCTTGGCGCCAAAGCCCCCGTGGAGCCGCTGGACAGTCTGCTTTGTCCCTTGATAGGGAGGGGCGCAGGACGACATTCAGGACCACCACCAACACGGAGGACTGCGACCCTGGCACCACTCACGCCCAGCTCTTTCACTCTGAACAGTCCATCCATGGGGGCACACACAGCTGACTCTTCATCAACCTGGCATAACTAAGCTTCCCCCCCAAGACCAACTGGCATTCCACCCACATCTGCCTGGCAATGCAGAAAATGGCCAGACAGGTGGCGACCTCATGTAACGTCCCCTAACCCTGTGGGTGCAGACCCTTTCTTTGTACCCACCAATGCCTTTTGTTGTTGTGAGGGTTTAGCTAATCGCATGATTTCTTGGCAAAGACGCCCCTGGGTGATGCTGGAGGCCAACGGGCAGAAGAAAAATGCAGCAAAGCTCATCGAGGAAACTCCACGAGCAGGCTGGGGGGCACTCAGCTCAGGGACCACTGCTGGAAGGTTTAAAGCCACCTCAGGCTGGCATGCAGGTGTGAGTGGAGTGTGCTGCTGGGGGTCCTGGTCTCTCACTGTCAAAAGGAAGGCCAAGGTCCAAGAAACGCAATGCAACGGGGGGCGCCCTCGTTACCAGCTGAACACCACACTGCCCTACGCCCCCTGCCCCGGAGCTGGCATATTAAACGTCAGCGGCTGCCACAGAGGGGCCCACAGGTCTCACATGTGTGATCCTCAGACCTTCTGCATGCGACGGGCACCACAGAATCATTGACCAGGCTTAGGGCAGGCGGGTGTCGTGCAGGGCTACCAGAAGGTCCCATGTGCTCGTGACACATGAGCCCCTCAGGCTCACCTGCGTCACCAAGTGGTCTCAATGTCTGCTCGACGGTCCCTGCAGTCACCTTAGTCACCACTGACAGTTAAGACAAAAGAACTGGGGATGAGTTGGCGCTGCCGTTAGCCTACTAACTACACAAAGCGTGGCACCACCTCTGAAGGGCATCAGCTCAGTTTTAGACACGTAACACCAAAACTATAGTGACGTACGCCCGGAGCAGACACGAGATGAAGGTGGGGTGTCTGTCCTTAGCCAGAGCCGGTCCTGGCAGCAACGGGCACAAACCACGCCCGCCGTTCTAAGAATCTTGCTGTAGTACAACAGCCCTAGGAGACCCTCCAGAGATGAGCGGATACCAGAATGACACCCTCCACCCTGCTTGAGGCACAGGGTGGCACAAAGGAGGACGTGACGTGGCGAGAGTCATAACCCTCAGTGCAGGCCGCACCGCCGTGAAAGGACATTCTGTTGGGTCACTAAACGCCAATTTAAAGACCTTCTGTAGCCCTCGCTGGTTACTCACCCGGTAGTCACTTGAGGTGACGTAGAAGATGGGCTGGAAGGCCAGCCAGATGATGCAGGTGGTATACATGGTGAAGCCAATGAATTTCGCTTCGTTGAAGTTTTCGGGGCACTTGCGGGTCTTGAAGGCGTAGACGGTGCAGAGGATGATGAGGACCACGTTGTACGTCAGCGAGATGAGCATACTGGAGTCCTTGTTGTTACACTTGAGGATGACCACGTCCCTCTTGTCCGCCGCCACCTCCTTCCGCACGCCGGGCGTCTCGATCAGCAGCCAGACGACGACGACGATAAGCTGGCAGGAGATCAGAGCCATGCAGATGACCACCTGGGACGTCGGGCTGATGAATCTGGGCCTTTGAGCGCCGTCCTTGACGCCGCTGAAGATCCTGGCGATGCGGTTGGTTTTGGTCAACAGGGCCGAGTAGCAGACGGCGAAGGAGGTGCCCAGGCCCAGCCGCCGCAGGGTGCACACCACCGACGAAGGCTTGGCGATGAAAATGAAAGTCATGCTGTAGCACATGAGGACGCCCAGGAGGAGGATGTAGCAAAGTTCTCGGCCAGAGGCCTTCACGATGGGCGTGTCGTTGTTTTTCATGAAGACCCCAATGACAAAGAAAGTGCACATGAAGCCCAGACACGAGATGGACACCGGGCCGACGGCCCACGCGTCTTCCCAGTGGATGTACTCTTCGGGAAGGTCGTAACAGCTGGTGAGGTTCTCGGCGGGCCATCGGCCAAACCCGCAGTCCATGCACGTGAATTCGTCCAGCAGGAACTCGTAAGGCTGGCACTGAATGCAAATCCAGCAGCAGACGTCACCGGGCTGCATGCTCTTCACTTCGTTCTTCCTGCAGGGGTCGCTGCACTGGGAGGTGGGGATGGAGTGCCTGGCCCAGGGAATGCGGCTGGTGTTGAGACTCAGGCCTTGTGCCCAGTGACCCACCTTCTCGTAGGTGTATTTGCCATCTTCCTGGTGGAAGTTGAAGATGTTGTACAAGCCGAGGCTGTCGCCGTAGTCGTCGAAGAGGACGGTGTGTTCTGTGTCGGGGGGCCGGAAGGGAGCTGGAGAGGAGAAGGAGAGGGCAGGATTAGGACCACGAGTGGGTGGAAGCTAAAAGACAAGAGGTGGGCAAGACCAAATTAAAGACCCTCTGAAAATGCCAGCATGCCACCCGGGTGGCCTTCATACAGGGCCTGCCGTCTCACGGCCTGCGGGAGCCCACTCACTACTCGGCCAATCGTGTGTACCAAACAGAGGACGCCGGACCCCCGTCCATGAGCGCCCAACTAATGGGACCTTCTATTCTGAAAATGGCAGGCGAGTCATGTTGAGTGGAATGTTGATGTAAGATAATAATGATGGGCACTGAAGTGTCCACTCATCAAGGTGGCACTGCCTATCCAAGCACCAGTACACGATGCCATTGAAGCAGGTGGAAAGAACAGCACAGGCCTCCTCCCGGTGCTTTGCCAACTCTGCTTGTCTTTAGAGTGGGCGAAGTGGCACAGTGGTTAGCGCTAGGTGCCATCTCTGTGCGTCCCACTGCTGTTCTCCCTGAGCGGGGGCGAGACGTAATGTCTGCTTCCGACTTTCACTTTTCTGCGAGATGGCGATGCCCGCACCCCAAGCACAGACTACCCGGCCTTCTCGCCACTGGCCTGGTTATAAATGATGGTACAGATGGCCATTTTGGCTCAGGTGGCAGTGCCATCTTCTCGGAGGTCAGCAGACGACTCACCATACGCCTCACGGTGCCACTTGCGTCACACAATAAACAACAAGACAGAAACCCAACCCATTCACTGTCCTCGTAAATCAGGCGATGCCCAAACGATCCCAGCTCAGACCTTCCAGGCCCCCTGCCATCCAATCGGAGTTTAATATTCAAATTGTCACTAATCCCAGGAAGGGGACTTGAAGCAAGACAGATTAGAAGAGCAGCGTGCCACTGCCAGGGTGGGCACAGCCTGACCTTTGAGCCGACCTCATCAGACCCCTGATAAGAGAACACCGTGAAGTTCAGGCACCAGCTGACCTGCGTGCTCGAGGATGATGAGGATGGCACACAAGGCGCCATTCTGCTGGCTTCTAGAATCAGGGCAGAGCCCAACGTGGCATACAGATGCTGTGTTGCCGGTGCCAGTATGCGCAACTTATCGTGTCAGTCAAATGGTGTGGACTGGGGCACCGTCAACAGGATGTGTCAAGGCTAGCCGATCCTCCACTAGTACAGTAAGTAGCTATGGGCACCTGGAGCGTTGACAGCGGAGGCGCACAGCGGAGGCGCACAGCGGGCACTACAGCTCAGTGGCCCTTTTGTCAGCTGTAAGGCTGCGTCTGTGGGTCTCCCTGGCCATTCCACAGCTTGTGGACTCTAAACTTGCCCCCTAACGTTAGGCTTTTAGCCTCTGTATGCCCACCCCGTCGCCCAGCAGCTCACCGTCATTATAAGCAGGCCAGCTGGCTGGTGAGGCGACTTACCATCAAATTTCGTCTTGAGGATGAAGTCCTTGTAAAGTCGTCTTCCATTGCCAGGCTTCATGGCGTCGCATAGCTTGGTGGAGTTGGGGCAGAAGGCCTGGCGCATCCTGTGCAGCGCATGGGCCATTGCATACATGGCGTTGACCACAAACATGATCTTGGATTCCTGCTCAAACCTGCCCTCCCTCAGCGACTGCTGCCCACAGCTCAGGTCCTGAAGGCTGCACTGGAAGCGGCGTTCCCAGAACTCCCGAAACCAGGGATTGCGCGTATTGTTGTAGGGGTTGAGTTTGGTGAAGTAGTGCTCAAATTCCTTGATGGGGTAGGAAGCAAGTTCAATGGTGAACGCCCCGTCAGCCACCAGCTCGCTGCCCCTCACCACGCTCTCCTGGGCCCCCCAGCCGTCGCTGGCCACCCAGATGAAGGACACATTCATTCGCATAGCTGCTGCCAACAGCTCTCGGGCGTCCTCGCTACGGGTGAAAAGGATAACGACTTGGGCATTGGGCTTCTGCAGCAGCGATTTGATCACGACTTCGTGGCTCATCGAGTGGCCCACCTTTGCAGACGTGGCAATGCAGATCTGGCGTGCACGGGCCTCTTGTTCAAAAGCCTCAATACCCGTCTCCCCGTAGTCTCCCTCCGAGGCCACCGTCGAGACGTACGTCCAGTTGAAAAACCGCAGGATCTCTGCCATTGCCTTAGCCTGGTAGGAATCGGGCGGCACGGTGCGGGCAAAGTAGTCGTAACGGGTCTTGTCGCTCAGTTTGGCGCTGGTGGAAGCGTAGCTGATCTGAGGGATTTGGAAGAGCCTTAGGAGGTTGGCAACCTAAAATACAAAACAGGAAATCGTCATTGGTGGAGAAGAGCGGCGAGGCCGAGAGGGGCACCTGACCCCCATCGTCATGGATTTAGGTGAGCAGCTGCCCGCATCAACTGGGCCAGGCTGCCTGCCCTTCACTGGCAGCACCACAGACAATTTGCTCTGCTAGTCACACTTGCTATGACTTTCAAATGAAGAAGAAGGTCAGAGAGCAATGGAATACGAAAAGCCGGCTTAAGACTTCAAACGAAACGCAGTCAGGGATCAGAATACCAGTCGGCGTCACCTGGTCGAAAGAACAAAAGAAAAGTGCTGGCACCTGCAGGGGAGACTTGTGCTCGTCGGTGGCACATCATGACTGGCGCTATATAATCGATACAGTCCTCCTTGCGCCGGGCACGAGCCTCAGCTCAACACATCATTAGCTACGAGGGACGGGACTGGTGGGTGGCACCTGCACGGGAGTAGACACGCGCACGGCGTAACGATGAGATGTCGGCGATGGCACTGCGTTTACCCTGAAGTGTCGAATTAAGACGACGGTCTCTTAGGCTACCCACCTCCAGACTGACGGCACGGGTAATCACGGCCATGGAGGAACCCATCGCCACACACAAAAGGGACTGAAGTGGACAGCAGACACCTGGGCCTCACAGAAGTGACCAGTGACGAGTGACAGAACATCCGACTCCACATCAAGAGACAGATGAAAGGAGATGTGAACGCCTGTGACAAATGGCAGCTGCAGTCGAATTCAAGAACAACAAGCCAAGGGACCTCACGTGTGCACGGACGATGGCCTCAAAACTCGGCGCTTTCCCCAGCCCAGATCATCAAGGGGTGAAGGTGGAGGCAGTGCCCCGAACGGTGCCACTGGGTCAGATCCTGTCCTGTCCAGGGGCGAGAGATTCACGGGCCTCAGCAATGCCACAGCTGGGCCTCTCGTTTTAGCCTTGGAGGTCTCGGTGCCATAGGGAAAGCTCCCTTCTGTTACCCATTCACCAATGGGGCTGGTAAACTTGGCAGACGTACCTCTCAGTCCAAAGCCACAGGACTTTAGTGGGAGTGTCCAATGAAGACGACCTGCGTGCCAGTGGAATACGCAGCTTTCACGTAGAGCCGTTGGAGGAGTGCGGCCACTCGGCCCGCCAGGCTCATTGAATTGTAGCCGCTAACACAAGACCCCAGGCCGAGTCCAATCAGAAGACCACTGCACTCGTGTGTCTCGTGAGGCTTACAGCTGGCTAGTTCAGGGTGCCAGCGGTCCGGTGGGGAGTGACAGCCGGATGTCACTTACACAAATGCACACCACGTACAGCTCACAAGATGCGAGTGTCACTAACAAAGGCTTGCCCATCACAAGGGGCACTTGGCCAGTGCCTGCCACTGAGTGAGGCAAGGCTGCTATGGCACATCCACTACGTGACCCTGACATCTCGACAAAAACGACTGCAGGTAGATCTGCGAGCGACTCACTTCGGCTGCTCAAATCACGTCTGCAACACAGAATGGCGAGGACGACTGGCCTTGCTTAGTCCTTTTTGGCGAGGACAGAATTCATCTGGAGGTCCGTGGTGCCAGCTGTCTGAGATTTGGGGGTGGTGGGGATGACCAAACAGCCAAATAAAGATGTGGAAAACCCACAGCAGCGTGCGTGCAAGGTTCAAGCTTACAGATGTTTGTACACTCGGGGGCCATCACTCTTAACTGGAGGCACCGGTGAAAAGGAAGTGACAAGTAGGGGCTCGAAATCCTCGGCCGACATGTCAACTTACGGTAGAGGAGGGGAGGCGGCCCACAGTGCCTAGAATTAGAAAAGCTCCAAGAGGACACGGCACCCTCGCAGTGCCCACTTCCAGTCCCGGAGAGCCAACCTCTTCATTTCTAAATATTACGCCATGTGACTCCTCCTGCCCAGTAGCAAACAGAAAACACGGAGCCGACACTGCGGAACAAACAAGCACAATGTCACCAGGTGAGCCTCCGCCACCGTCGGTCAGTGCCAGAAATATTAGATGGACGGACTGATGGCAGAACTGCGGTAGGACGGCTCAAGGTCTCAAGGTCCACAGCGCTCAGCCCAGAAGCCTGTGGGCACCTCGCTTTGCTTCTGCACTTTGTTTCACTTTAGTAAAGGCGCCCATTTGATTTGCTTCGTCCCTCCATGAAATCACTGAGACGCGCTTTACAATTACAGTTACACAGAAAAGGAACGACACCCGCGGCCCCTTCACTCGATTAGGGGAGCCTTTAGGGTGGGACAGCTGAAGGGTGACCCCACAGATAGAGGGTGAACATGTCCGCCTCCCAGAAACTAGAGGACTGGATGGCAAGAGTCCACAAGACCCCGACGTAGACAGATGGCAGCACCAGATCCCTAGAGTGTCTGTTTAAGGGTGTGAAGCAATGGCGGGCTCTCCCACTGCCAGGACACAGGGCATAACTGGGAAGAGTGGGACTGGGACTCCACACAAATTCAAAATGTCCAAAAAGACGTCGAGCCGTGCCCGAGGATTCCGGCTCCATTATTTCATACACAGGCAGCACAATCAGGTCTGTGGTACACGCCTGCCATATCCATCAATGGCACCAATGCCCAGCTTCTCTCTCTGCCATGCCAAGTCTTCAGGTCTGTGTGCGCGCCAAGCACTTTCCTGTTTCTCCATTCAGTTCCTCATTTCCACCCCCCATCTCTGATCTCCTGCACTTTTCCTTGGCATTTACACATCTTTTTTGATCCACTCTAATTCGGCCCGCTTGGCATGTGCCCTTGAGACGCCAGTCTTCATATCCGACCTACGTGATATCACAGAACTCATTTCACTGGATCGTTACAACCTGTTCTGTCAGCCGTTAAAAAGCGTCACGTTCATCAAACAGGCCAAGGAATGCTAAATGACGCCAAAGTGTGTGTGTCCTCGGAAAACAAACTGCGGAGAGAGAAATGTCAAAGGTGCCATGGGAAATAAAGGCGAAGTATTAAGACTGGCAAAGCTGAGCAAAAGCTATCGGCGTACACACCTTGTGGATCTCATTTGGGTGCGGCCCCTTTGGAAACGGTGTGGAAACAGCTGACCCACTACGGGTAGAAAGAAGAGACGTGCATGACATTTGAGTGGCACAGCTACAGCAGCATGGTCACCATCTTTGTGGACCTCCATCATGTCCACATGAGGTTTTCTCTGGGTGCCCAACTCTTCCTCCACATCCCAAACAAGATGCGCATCAGGGCACCCTCTGTCTAGATGAGCGAGCGCCTAGGGGACCTGTGACATTGGCTCAGTTAGACGATTAAAGCGGTTTGATGGAGGTTAAGTGACTGAAGTAGCCGGGGCGGGGGGCCAGTCCACCACGGGGAGCAGGCTCCATGCCATTTAGACACATCTCTGGGATGAGGAGTCAAGTGGCACATCCAATCGCTCCAATCCTGCACTGTCCAGCGGCTGGCCAAGGGTCCAAGCAGGCGTCTGGAGTGGTGACCCAGCCACACCACACTGTCCCCCAGTAGAAAGTGAACAGAAGACAAAGAAACAGCAGCCCTTTTTCAGAATGAAACAACCACGAATGAGGTGCCAATGTGCCCTCACCTGTTAAACCAACATGCCCCAGGGCGCCAGAAGATTTGAACCCAGGTCCAGGCTCTGTGAACTTGAATCAAACTCTCCGGCCCTCACAGCCATGAATCCTGCCTTCCGAGACTCTGTTTTGCGTGACGTTTACGGCCTTCTTTACAAACGGCGCCTGTCCATGGAGATCGCCATCACGGCCTCAGGCTGTGCCCGAGACTCCAAGGACTTGAGCCCACCTGCCTGCCCACAGGGATCACACCACAGTCTAAGGGGCCTGCCATTGCCCTTGCAGCATTCGAAAAAGCCGGTAAACGCCTGACCCCCCATCATTAATAATGGAATTGGGATTTTAATTAAAAATGAGCGCGCAGATGAGGAGAGGATTATACGTGTGTGAGGACGCCTGGAGGGGTGGCCAGGGTGGGCTTATTATCAGCAGTAATTAAATCTCGGCACGCAGCTGCCCTGTTTATCCTTTTCTCTTTGATTTCTTCATTTCCTCGCCACTCTCAAATGAAGATATCATAGATGTTGCAAGCGCTCGGGAGATCATCCGGTGCTCTGCTATTTTCATACTGTCCTGTGACCTTGGATTCTGCAGGAATTTATAAATAGCTAAAAATGCAAAAAAGCATTTTTAACGACCAGACTCGAGTCAGCATTTAAAGAAGGAGGTGGCGTAAGCAAACTGGCACAGCAGTTAGTGCCGTGGTCTCTCCGCTCCATCCTTGTCTGCATAGTCTTCCCAGGTCCCTGTGCACTCCTTCCTTACCTCGTAGGTCTGTCTAAGGGTAGGAGAGGGGGCCCTGTGATGGTGTGGCACCCTGACCACAACAGGCTCGGGCACTAGCAGGACTGATGGCATGCCCTGCTGTTATTACTAGGCCAAACACCAACAGGCGGGCGCTGCAGAGCATATCGAGGACAGGACCACTGCTGCGTTCCTCCGACTTTTTCATTTCGACCCCAGTCTTAATGAACTCCCACATTTGGACCCTTGGCTGGGTTGTTTGGACTAACCGCTTTCCCTTCGCCTACTTGACCCCTTGATCGGCTTTGGTGGGAATCAAACATGCAGGCCTGTGGAGGCACCGTACTGGCACATGGTGTGCTTTCATACCGTTTACCAAGGCCTAGAAAACGACGCTGAAGTCAGCCTGATGCAGTGGCCTCCTGCGTCGCCAATGGAGCAATGTGGGCACAACTTACAGCACGGACCAAACACCACCTAGGGGACACAGTGGAGTCAACTGGACCAGCACCCCACTCAGAGTGGGCACAGCCAGCACGGACGAGGAGGAGGAGGAGGAGCCGGTTAGTGTGTTCAGCTGGCCCTGTCCCTTTGTCACGCCACGCGAGGGAGACCGAAGCTGCACATGTTTGCTCACACAAAGACGTCCCCAGAGACGAGCGCGGTCCCAAGATGGAGCTGGAGATTATTTTTAGGCGCTAATGAGATTGCATTGCACTGATGTGTGTTAGAAAGTCCCCTTTGTTCCCTGCGAGACTCGACTGCCGTTCTGCACACCCGCTCAGCTCCACGGCCAATCAATAATCAAGCGCAGACTTAAAGACACTGCGGATCATGCTAATGGGCTCACATGTATCTTTTATAATCTCCATTTCCGATGCACAGTAATGACCACTGGGAGTTATTTGGTTACTCACCGTCGGATCAAATGAGCAGCAAACAGCAGCGGCGGCGGCGGCAGCGTAAGCGTTTAAAAACACAAAGTATAACAAATGTGACCTCAATTAAAAGTCATTTATTTATAAAGCAGTTCTCTTAAAAAAAATTCCGAATTCAGTGTTTGGGAATACAGCGTGGCAGAACCGTTTGGAAAGAAGCGGGTAAAAATAGACCTTTGAACATTGACAGCTATGATGTGAATTCCGGAGGGATGTTCGGTTTTTTTTCTTCCCCCCTAACATGAAAAGTGCATCTGTAGATCACAGCGTATTAAGTAAGCAGTTCGACGAGATGACGTCCGATACCCGTGGGGTTCACCGGCGGCGTCCTCAAGCTTACCGTGAAGAAAGGAAACGACGAGTCAAAACTAAGAGCCGCCTTTTGGGGATGAAGGTACTGTGGCCCTAAGAAACTGCAGGATCCAAACCACAGATTCACCGTGGCGGTCCGTTGAGGTCCAGTGTCCATTTACAGTGACGGGCAGGGAAGTCAACTCGCTTTACAGCCCACTGCTTTAGCCACTTGGCTGTAGGAAACCGTAAAGCAGCCATTGCTTTATACAGCGCCTTTCTGTTCCACAGACACTTGCAGGCCCAGAGCTACAGTTCAGTTATTCACGGCTCACCGGTTTCAGGTTGGCTTCACCCACTGGCACTAGGCCTGGGCGAGGCGAGGCGGCCTTCACACAACTGTGCCACCAGCTGATTAAGGAACAGCCAACAGGCTGAAAAATGGCTGTCCAGAAGATGAAACGCCATAAAGGCGCTTTAGTCCAAACCAACCAATCAGCCCGTGCGTGGTCTGCTGTCCACATCAGAAACCACAACTGCAGTCAGCAATGCCTTAAATCAGGAACCCTAAAGTCACTAAACGTTAAGCAGAGAATCCAAACACTGGGATCGGTAAGTTGCTGCTTGAAGACAATCATCACCTGCCGACCCGTGAACTTCCAATGCTCAAAATGGTGGCACCCACAATGAAACCCAAATACCACTGCAGCAAATACACTAGTTAATGTTAGAAATGTCACAATCGTAATTAACAGCAAAAATAATCAAATGTTCACAATCCTCAAGTTCAACAACATGAAACTCCAGCCGACTGCCCATTCAGAAAATCTGTGACGCCAAAGTCCACAGGTGACGGGAGTTGAACTTTTATTTTTTATTAGGCTCCTTTCTTCATCTTCACTCGTTCATTTTATTTTTTTCCAGCAGTGCCACAGCCTATTCCGACTGGACTGGGGAATGTTTAGGACACCATGTCATCCTACAGTCCCCATCAAACCTCTCCTGCGCACGTTTGAAATGCGGGGCACTCCAGCACCCAGGCGTCAATATGGAGTGCTAAGCCCATGTCACATGTCACCATGCTGTCATACGATACGCGTAACTGTAAACAAGGAGCAGAAGTGGGTGACAATCTAATCAGGCCTGGCACAGTCACCCACCGTGCTGTCCGGGTAGACCCATACCCTAAAGGGTTAAAGAAGTCACCTGGGCGGCGGCTTTTCAGTGGCTTCACTTTCCGGTATCTCAACATCAAGCATCTGTCATCAGTCTGTTGCAATTTTCGGCTTCAAAGACGGCGAGGGTCGTATCTCATCTCGTCACAAAGCGAGACAGACAGCGTTGTTAACTTCAGACTGGCGAGTCGGGATCTTCAAGCGTACGTTTCATTATTGGCTCCTAAAGCAGCCCTTCATTAGCTGGAGCTGGCCGAGTTCAGCGTAAGGTGACATTCTCTTCATTAATGACTAAACTGTGCTAAAACTTACAGCTTGAAACGGCAAGTTCTGGAGGAGTTTAATGGCGGCATAATGAGCAGCGCGGTTTTGAAGCGCGCCGAGGCCCCTGCCTGCCTGCTGTTATTCTCCTGCTTTTTCCTTCTCAATGTTGCTGTGGATTTCGCACACATGTCCAAAGTATTTGCACTAAAAAGAACTTTGTTTTCTCAAAGAGGCACTGAGTTGAGAAAATGAACGCCATTAATATTCGCTCCAGTAGCCTCACCTACAAGTTCTGGCTGGAAACTGCCTGGAGCCTCATTTACTATTTCAGGATGTGTGGTGAAGGGAAACAAACCCACAAGGTACTCTCTCTGGGCAGCAACGGGGCGCGCGTGAAGAAAATCAATGAACGCGTCCAGGCGATCAGCTTTTATCTGGCAGTGCGCTAAGGAACTCAAGTCACATTACACAAGACTTGGGAAAAGGTCGCCTACTGAACGAGCATCGGAATGGAAGAAAGTTCAACAGAAGGCCATGGGTCCAGCTTGGCAGCACATGCCAGGGCCTACAGGGAAACGGAGGACGACACGGGGGCCATCAGCACAGCGCGTGCCCTAACTGGTAGCCCATGTGGATGTTCACTCTGAGTCACAACACAGGCATATCCTCTCCTTCCAAGTCATGGAGGAACAGACGATTGACAGCAGCAGCAGCAAACACCAAGGAACAGTAACGGACATGACGGAACTCTGATTAACTAGGCATGTTATCCATCTTCAGGCCATTCAACTGTGGGGGGAAAAACCTGGATGTCAGCATGTGGGTGCCATGCAGCAGCAGCACCGCCACCGTGCCACCACACCACACCACACCACACTGGCTCCTCTGTTAATTCATTGAACTCGTGGTCTCTGGTAACGTCTCACACTCATTGGACCAAGAGGTCAAATCACACCAGCCTGAACACCACAGACCCTAAGGGTTAGTGCAGAGGCAGTGAGGGGTCCAGAAAACATCCAAAAGGAGGAGGCCACCAGGGACAGCAATTCCAAGCTTCCACATCGCTAGACTGAACTTCATCACTGTAGCTCCAAGACCCTGGTGGTCCCAGCCTAGCTAATATTCTTTCATTTACTTCCACAACTTGCTTATTCTAGCATACGGTGGTGCCAGTCAACAGAGGGCATAAGACAGTGTTCTTTAGAAGGCATGGCACACACAGAGTGCCAATTTAGAATCAAGGTAGAAAGCAGCACACTTCGTGAAGAAGCCTTTGATTTGAACCCAGGACTGTGAAGCTGGCTGGCAGGCACCACTGTGCCACCATGTGGTCCATCTAACTGACACAAATTAATGTCACATCATGCAGGTGGGCATTATAATACGTTCACTTGATAGGCATCACTTGATTAATGTTGGGCTGCTTTCCTCCAAAAAATGTCAGAGAAACGTATGGAGATTAACCAATTATTCCGGCAGGAAAGCTACTCTGTTAATGCTGCAAACATTCCAAGTATTTAAAATTCTGAACAGCTGAGATAAGGTTAGCGTTCCCGCAAAGCATTAGGAATTCACTGCTGAGAACACGGAGGGATGCTGCAAAGAGAATTTCAAAGACGCAGCTTCCTGTAGAGGATATTATGAACTCAAGAACTTATCAAGTATCCGACGGGCATGACAACGAAATACAATAGATTAAAACAACGAGCAGAGATGCTACATGGAGGATGGTGGCTGTGCCCGTTTTACTCAGACCGCTTGTTCAGACAGCGGCACAACCAAAGTTCCAGTGGGACCACCGTCTGCTGCACCTCAAAGCTTCCCTGTGCTACAATCCATTTCTGAAAGGCCCTTCTTCAGGTGAATTCTCATAATTACCATTCATTTAAATGGAAATAATTCTTAAGCATCCATGGCCCCAAAATCTCACATAAAACATAAAAGGGGTAGACCTGGTGTAATACCAATGACCCCTCATAAGACAAGGCCCCTTATGAAATACAGATGTTCACAGATGCTTCATCAGATCAAGTGTCCCATTCAAAGGATGGCTTGTTGGTCTCTCGCTGGCTTTTCCTACTACTTCACAATCTGTCTTGGAGCCTTGATGCACAGGACAACATGAGAAGACATGCGAGTGTCACATGCAACAGGCTGACTGAATGACAGCACCCTGTGGATCTCGCCAACATCCCGTCCAGCAGCTGTCAGAATGAGCGAGACTGGGATTGGCCATCACAGACTTCCTGCACGGCCACGAACATCAGCCGGCCTCCGTCCCCCAGGCTGCAGCGAGGTGTACGTGGTATGACTTGTGAAGATCAGGAGTGTCTGTGCCAGCGGCACCCAAGACCCGGTGCATATAACCCTTCAGATTCATGACAGTCACTCGTATTAAAGGAATTTCTATATAAAACACACAACCAGTCATGAAGCAGCTGTCAGTAATTCAGGGGAAGTCTGGGCCCGAAACATTGCCATCCTAAAATACACACATAGTGCAGCCCACTGGCCGCAGCAGCAATTGAGAGGCTTCTGTTGGTACATCTAATGTCTTATGTATTGTGATGGGGGGGGTTGATTGGGGGCAATGAGGTGTCTGGAAGAAAAAGGGCAGAAGGTAAAAGCTGGACAGGAGGCAGGCTGGGCCAAACTCTTCTTAGAAAAGAAGTCACAAGGGTGAAAGGTCAGCTTGCCCAAGTGCCAGTGTGGATAGTCAAGAAGAGCAGTAAACGGGAAGCAGAGCCCAGGAATTGTCAAGTGGATTAGATGTGTATTGGACCAATGTCACAAGAGGACCGGTGTCCAAGGATCAGCTGTAGATTCCTAGGCCTCTAAGCAGATAGCCAGAGCTCAACAGGGAGGAACTCCAAAGACGGGGAACCTATGGGGTTGTGCAAACCCTCGAAAAGGTCCCACTTGAGAGTTGGAGTGCAGGGCCATCAGAGGGAGGTCTGCAGAGACATCAGCTGGACGGAGTAGGCACCCCATTAGTGACCCCTGAGAAAGTATAAAGCCACCTCAGCACCGTCACTCCTCTGGCCGCGCAGTTGGAAGACAGTGAAAGGAGGAAATGGGAGAGCCGAGTGTTCAAAGCTTCTCAGTAGGGCCCTCCTGGTTTTCTGCTTCTCCTATTTCTCACTTTTTCACACCCAAATAACGACAAGGAAGGGGAAAACAAAATAGCTCTATTGTTTCTGATACTGCTGGGTTAAACAGATAGATACTTTATTAATCCAAGGGGAAATTCTGATACTCCAAAATCAGCATACTGATAAAAAAAAATATTAATTAAATAAAAATGCATTGCAAGTTAGAAAATGCAAGGAGGAGAGTGCAAAGGCAGGTATAACAGACAGACAATAACTGTATAATGTTAACGTTTACCCCCTGAGTCGCATAGTGTGGGGTCTCCTCAGTCTGTCAGTGGAGCAGGACGGTGACAGCAGTCTGTCTGTGGCTGAAGCTGCTCCTCTGTCCGGAGATGATCCTGTTCAGTGGATTCTCCATGATTGACAGGAGCCTGCTCAGCGCCCGTCGCTCTGCCACGGATGTCAAACTGGATTATTTTGGGTTTGGGACGCTATAATGGCACCCGCTACTCACTCACTATACTGATTACTTTGTAAGTTACTTAGGTAAAGGGGTCTTGTAGTATTATCACTACTACTATGATGTACCTTTTGTCTTTTTGCTAAAGCACTGTCAAGGGTACAAAATCAATCTGACACTCCACAACAGAAGTGATAACATGGATGGGGGAAAAAAAAAAAAAAAAAAAAGCAACATGACTGGGTGGTGCTGCCCACTTTGCATACTAAACCAGACACAAAACTGAAGAGAAGCCCATCATCATTTTACGTCTCTTTTCTGTGATTATGTGGTGAATAAAAGAACCTGGGAAATGACGCAGTAGTCTGCAGCCTAATGTCACTCAGACGGCAGCAGTTGGGCAGCATAACTGTGCCCTCGTGTCGCGGCCCCATATACAGAATGTAAACTTAATTGTGCTCAACTGGCACAAACCAACTTCAGGTGGTGAAGTAAACCGAGGGTGTGGAGCACTCTTCATCACAACTCTTACTGATGTACAGTACACAACAGATCACAACACGTTTAAGTGAAGTCCTTGGCCTCACCTGAATGGAGACATCGCTGTAAGATCCACCAATGACACCGGAGATGGCCAAAGGGAAGTCATCGTGAATAGCATAGGAGCCATCTGGACAGATGTACTCCGTTTCGTCCACCTTGGTCAGCGAGGCCCGGACAAACTCCAAGGACTGCTCGAGGGCGTAGGTATCTTTGGAACAGGTGTCTAGGATGTGAGCGCCAATCTTGAGGCCAGGCAAGATCTTTTCATCCTTGTTGATCTCATCTAATGCCAACAGCATGGCCTCCACCCTTTGAATGCCCCGCTGCTCATTTATCTTCCCACAGTCCTCTGTCCCTCTGCCCTTCTCATGAACAGGAAAGAGGCCGCCGATCACCAAGTCTCCTTCAATTGTTATTTCTCGCTTGGTTCCTGTGTTGTAGCTGGACGTTGGAAGAGCAATTTCCACCAGAGTATGGAAGACCAGAAGCTGGAGGGTTCTCACCACAGCCATGGCACACTTCACATTTGTCATTTTCACCCACTAATGAGGACAAAAGAAAAGGGAAAGAGCAAAGTGGATGGATGCTTCTTTTCTGTTTAAATGCGAGAGAAATTTACGAGACAGATCTTACGGAGGAGGAAGAGGAAGACCGCTTGAGACTGAATGATGCCATGTCTGTCTTCAGTGCCTAAAGAAAGAAAGAAAGAAAGAAAGAAACAAATAGGACAGACATTGTTAACATGACATTCAGCAGGAGGAAGGGGAATAAATCAATGACGGAAGCAGAAGGGAACAAAGGAAACAGAGAATGAATGAGGAAAGAAGGAAAAGAGCACACAAAGGAGCACGTGAACGGGCAATGGAGGTTGGGACTATAAAGGAGAAGACATTGGGCTTCAACTGAAGTACTTCTGGCACATCACTTAGACTGCCATCTTACTGATTACCTTTCGTTCCTCTTTAAATTCACGGCAGGTACTTTGGAAGTGGAGGTGGGCTCAGCTAACCCAAGTGCAAGATCAATGCCACCCAGAACAGTGGCACAGTCCATGACGGGAAGTGGAGAACTAGACACACACACACACACACAGGCTAGCAATGTCTCTGAACGTTGACAGGAATCCGAGTGAACACCACGAGCCACTTTACACTCATCACCGAACCCCCGACTCGCTGTTCCGCCATCCTACAGAAGCAATAAAACTGTGAAGGACATTAAAAAACGTGCAAACTCAGTGTACCCAAAACCTTCAGGAGAGCAGACAGACAGATTAGAGAGTCGGAAACTCAGGCGTAACCGATGATGGCAGCAAGTGGTGTGGATGCAGGCTGCACCTTTAAACACTGTGGTCTCAAATGTGGCTTTCACCACACGGAGATTGCTGCTGGTTTTAACTGCAAGAGAGTCTGTCACTGGAGCCCAAGGGTCTTTCTCGTTACTCCCCAGCCCTCTTTACAGTGGTCGGCCCCCTCATGTCCTTAACTACACATACTTCTGGAAGTCCTCAGCATCAGCCCTCATGAAGAAGAAAGTCCCACACCACAAGTCCTCTCATGCAGAGGTGCTATACTTGGCGTTAATGTCTCCATGGTCAGTAGGGGCTTTCTGAATGATAGGAAGGAGTGCTAGAAAGGCAGCCAAGGACCGAACAAGGAGAACATTATGAAATTAATTCTGTGTAGAATAATGAAGAGGCCATCAAAAATAAAACAAGGAGGACGTCCACTAAGCTATAAATGACGTTGTCCCTTGCTGAGTGCTTCAAGCTAACCTTCCTCAGACTTGGCTTCTGCTCTTTACAGAATCATTTCATTTACTTCATTTCTCAGTTGATTTCCTTATAAATAAATGGAGGTGGACTGCAGTAGCAGAAGGCATCTCATACAGCATCACCTTTCCACATTCTACCAAAAGTAAAACATGTTGGACTGCAGACTTCACCAGATAAAGACAGACAGAGGCCTGAACAAGTAAAATCCTTTGCTTATTTTGTCCCAGCTGACACGCTTCAGGTCCACGTTGTCAGCTGTGCTCCAGCCCGTTTCTCCTTATCTGGTCTCCTCCATTTTTAACACGGCTCTCTCATTCATCACTTTTCACCAGTCAGTCAATCTCCAGTTTCCTGGACTCCTGAACGTAGCAGAAGCCCAGGTGGGCCAAGTGGGGACATGGCCATTCACACACATGGATACAGTGCCCCGGTGCTTTACACCCACTGATCACTTCCTGATTCAGTAATAAGGGTAATGGCAGGCCAGGCAGCTTGCTCAGGACCCCTTCATCTCTCTCACAGCTCACAGACGTGGCACAACACACAATCAGAACGTTCAGCAATACAATGGCCATTGCTGTTCAGCACTTCTTCACTACAGACGTGGATGTTATTCCCATCAGCTGATGTGTGACAATTGCACCCAACTGGATGTCCAAAGAGGTGGGCTGGCTGTGCTGCAGCAGGTCACTCTGCGTTTCACTGTTACACACCATTTTTATGACGGCGCCAACATGAAATCGACTGTCACAGTAGGGGGGAGTTGGGGATTCACCACAAGATAGGCAGACACCCAAAGTGAATTTGGTATAAGCAATGTGCACATTTGACTCGGCCACATATCTCCATCAACGAGGTGCAGTACAGGTGGCAGGTATTCACGGCTGTCGGACTGCTGCACATTGCTCTCAATTTCTGCCCATCCTACTAAGGGCCAAGCAGGACGATGAGCTCCAATATGGGCGCACACACACTCTAAACAGAGTTTCTATTTTTAATGAAACCAACAACAAGCCAAACCTTCAAAATGCTTCTGGTGAAAAGTATTAATAGTAGTTTTGACCTACACTGGAGCCAAAAAGTCAGAAATGAGGTCCTTCCAAACCTTCAGTAAAACCGCAGGCAGCCCAATGGCTAGACATTGGACTCTGGAGCTGGGAGGCAGGAGCACTAGAGGTTTAATGTTGTCCCTGGTCACAGCACATTGTCATTGTCCTCCACGTCTTTGAGCTTTGGCCTAGTAGGAGTGTGCCACGAGATGGACATCCTCTGCCGAGATACCGTCCAGCTTCCTGCTATGCTGATCTTCATTAAGCAGGCTCACTGATGAATAAGAGACAGCCACTTTGCAGAGACGGTGTGTAATCAGTAATACCCAGAATTCCCTACAAGTCTGCATGGGCCAGTGGTAAAAGACTGACAAACTTCTAGCAACCCACAGGCAATGTCACTAGTGGCACATCTTCCAGCAGTCCCTGTGTAGATGGACTGTTCATTTTTGAACCCCATGCTCTGTAATTCTCTCTCCATTGGCTTCTGTCAGTAATGCTCACAGCCTGCACTGCATTCGAGTCATTGCTCTAGGAGACGGTATGTCAATGGACGGCTCATGAATGTCATTCTGGCTAATCCTGTAAAGCCAGTCCTACACCAACCAATGGGCGATGATGCTCAGTTTCTAATTAAGATGTCTGAACATTGTAATATGCAGCTAACAGATCTTCACGAAGGTGAGAATTGTGTGCGTCACGCAGATACATCCATTCATCTGTATGACTTCTACTCCAACACTGCATGAGAAACTAGTGCTGCGCCAATTGACGGGACAACTTTCACTACAAAAGACTCCATCGATGATCAGTAAATTGGCTGATCGCAAAGATTTCAGCATCTGCTTTTCTAAGCTTTTTGGCAGTTTAGTTGAAATGCTCCTTGACGTGAGGCGTTGCGTCTTTTGTACTTTATTGTCCTGTAAACAGACTTTAAGAGGGGAGACCAGAAAATCAGCCTTCACAACAGAGAAAGTGGAGTAAGAAACGGAGGAAAAAGGAATCACAGGAGCCGGCCTGGCCCATTAGACAAACTTGAATGAATTTGGACGTTTTATTTTGTGCTTTAATTAAACGAACACCGGCTGCCTTATTTGCATGGCGAGTGCATTTGTGTTGAGGGCAGCAGCAGCCGAAGACGTCCAGGAAAATGCAGCTTAGCAAGGAAACGGCTAAAGGCGCCTACGTGACTCGTGAAGCACAACAGCCGTCTTGAGTAACGTCTTCGGCTTGTTGAAAGGTTTGGACTGTGTGTGTGTGTGTGTGTGTGTGCCACACAGTTCAAGTTGCAGTAAGAATCAAGCACTGCATAATTACAATGGGAACCCGGGCTTATAATTACACCTCAAGAATTAGGAACGTCTCGCTGGGGCGAAAAACAAACAACAAAAATACAGTAAATATAGATTTTAACAGATAGAAAAGCTGTAGTGCACTTCATGATTAAAACCTACAAGCTTGTGTAGCTTTACATTTAAACAGTGTTTGTGTCAGAATATATTTACTCCTGAGAAGAACATTACAGAAGAAATGAAACAATACGTCAACTTCTAATTATGACAAACATTTTCTTTTGTTTAATGCCATGTGTTTTTTCTCATAAATATTTTTAGTTAAAAAGTATGATTTTAAGCGAGTTCTATTTATTTTAGTATTTTGATAGTCACGGAACAGTAAGCCACTTTGTTAATAATTAATGAACACCCCAACGTTAATTAACACTTTATTAAAGGACATGCAGCTTCTACACATCTTGTTATCCAGGAGCTTTTAGTGTGAAAAGTAGATAAAGAAAAATAAATCAATACTGAAATCAGTAAGATGAAATCGCTGAGTAGTATCAGCCCTAAACAAATCTGATTGGAGCATCCCGGGGAGGAGGGCTGGTAAAGCTACCAATAAGAAGGCTGTATGAGCAGGAAACAAAAACCGGGCACCCGTCTTTGAGAGCACGGCAGCAGTTGAGAACGTGACCATTGGCCTAAAGTCGCCATCATTGAATACGTCGCTGTGATGGCCGTCTGTGCGTCTGGCAAGCTTGGCACTCATAATTATCTAATTCTTACTAGCCAACCCGCGGCGTACCATACGCCGCATAGTCATGCCGGTTTTTTAATGAGTTTTAAGCACAGGGAGAAAATTAACATTTGAAAAATCGGTAATGTAATAAAATCAGCAAGAAAAGCAACATTGTAACAATGCACGGAACGAACCAACACACAATCGTCCGTGACTGAAAACTGGCAGACCGCCATCGCTCATGTGCCCACCTCCAACTTGTCATTCGAGACGTTGTCGTCTTTGCACAGTCCACATGCACCTGTGACTCACGTAGACTTTTCATTGCTCTGTTCGGTTTTGGCTGCTTTTCTATATATAATCCAAGACACCCGACCACGGTGGCAGCGCGAATTGCTGTATGGAGCGTGTAAAACAGTTTGCTATGGTGCACGCAGTCGTGCGTCGTAACTGAACACTCGGTTTTCAAAGACTGCTTACTTCATTGGGTTTTAACCTCAGTTGTAAAGGATTGTTTTAAGGATCCCATGGGATACCCCTCGCAAACCGTTTTACACGCTGCATATGGCGACTCACCTCCGCGGGAAACATGCCTCTATGAACAGTCAACGTGGCTCAGAGGTGCATGTGGCCTCTACGACAGACGAATATAAATGACGCCGTATTTTCTGTGTCCTCACGTCCGAGTTGGTGGGCGTGGCTCTGCGAGTTGGCGTCGTATCCAATGGTCTTGGAGTTGGTGGGCATGGCTCCTTCCAGCGTGCTTTCCATGGGTGTCTTGCCTTAGTGAATTATATATATAGATTATTATGGTGATCACTAGTCGGTTCCATTGCATTTTATTGTGCTCTACACACATTTTCTTTTGTTTTCACAATCTTGTCATATCAGTTGTATTTCTTGGGATTTGCAGTAGAAACGCTGAGAAGGTTCCAGAGCTTTCTGCCCCAAGTTAGACTGCAGTTAGTTTACTGGACCATAACAGCATTGCGTTACTAAACTCCATTACAACTGTGGACCTGCTCGACCCTGGGGGTTTTCGGCTCATTTGGAGAAGGGCCTGACGAGAGAACAGCCCCTCAGATGAATTTCCAATGGGACTTTGCTGGCACGCAGAATGATTCTTCAATACAAGCCAATTATGAGAGGACAATTTGTGCTGGCATTGGTTTTTGTCCCAAAGTTGTGGTTCAGGACATACAACTGGGACCAATCAGACTCCTTGCCATGCCAATAACCACTCTACGAGGAGTAACATGTATGGAGAGATTTTCATAGGGAAGTCCACTTGTACAAACATTTCCATGGGTTGTTTGTCACGGCTGATTTAAGAGCTCCTCTTGTGTAGACGCAGAACGTTCTCATCCATCAGCCATGCTGAAACCTGACTAAATGCCTCCAGTGTTCAGTTCACTAGTTCTGCTGGCCTCCACGTCCACAGTAATGAAAACTCCTGTGACTGGCGTGGCTTTAGCCAACAGCCACTCAATCTGCCTGTAGTATAAAAAGGGGACGGTGACTAAGCACCATGTGCCATTCACACACACACACACCGTTTCTCCACTGACAGTTTGCATATTTATCAGCATTTAACACTGAAACAGACTCTGATATTAGGAGACTAATTATACTCCAGCTAAAACATCTCGACATGAAAAGAATTCTTGACTGGTGACACTTAACATGTTTGATGGAAAACCAAAGCATTGCAAAAGCAGCATCAGGATGAACAGGTGCCTTCATTGAGACCAACTCGTGTTCTGTCGAGTGACAGTCGAATAAAACAGCTGATTATCTGTCCCCGTTTATACCTAATTCACAATGTGGCGTTTTATTTGGAATATTCGGCTTCCCCAAGTCTGGCTCCAGCTCGTGTGACAATGCCATAATGAAGTTCTTGGCACTCAGGCTGTGCTCACTACATCCAGGATCCAATAGGTTTTGTAATAAAACAACGCAGATGGCAGACCGAGGCCTCTCCAACTCCATCGCCTTACTGCCGTGCCATTATATTGTCCGTCAGAAAAGCCACTCAGCCTTTACCGTTTACCCTTTTCAAATCAAAAATTGTGATCAAGCATTGACTGCGCACATACGGCAAAACAGCAAGTCCTTGACATGCTAAGCGAAGAAAAAGGCACAAAGCAAAACATGTTTGTGAGATTCAGCCATTTTAAAAGGAGGCCAACTATGCACTTCGCTTCACTGCTCATCTTCCTCTGTGGCACCAAACGCGGTTATTGACCCCAAATACTGATGCCCAGATGAGAATTTCTGTCACTGTTCTGATGACAACTCATTCAATAATAACTGAAGAAAGTCACAATTAACAAATCGCTCAGTCTGACCACAAAGAATCTTATTTGTGTTATTTCAGAAAGATGTTGTCCACGGCTGCCATCCTCACAAATGTGTGCATTTACTTCAGTGGACTCGTGAGAGAAACACAGAGCATACGCATAGCACGCAATCAAGTCACAAGGACTGAAGAGACACTACTGGCACACGCTGGACTGGGAGAGTGGCCCGCACAGAGTCTGCACGTTCTCACTGACGGGCATCAGGGAGTTTACTCATTCAGAAGCATCGTCCTCAGTTGTTTATTAGCACATCCTCAGCATGAGCAGCTCATCATGCGCTAAGAAATTCGATAATTGGTTTATCACACTTCTATTTCTTTCTGTTTTGTTTAATCTGTACAACATACCACAGAAAGTGAGACACACAGATGGCTTGGCTCCTCCAAACTCTAAAGCTCATATTAAAAATACTACGCAGTGTAATCAGTTCAACTGACATTTGTTGTTATGTGTGTTAAGTAGAATGAAACTCGCGTGCTCCCCACCACACCACACCACACCACGATGCTGCCACTCGGTGTGACTCTCGCTCCGTAGGCCGTATAAAACACCACCACAGACTAACAGGCCAAATGCAAGCACCGTTTGGGGAAGTCAATCATAGGACTTGAGTGCGCATCTCTCCATTATTACAAGCCATTTCAGAGCACAAGACAAAGACGGTTAATAAGCAGAATACAGCTTGGCGGAGGTGGGCTGGCTTATTGGTCAAGAAGACAGTCCCAAGACTCTGTCATTAAATGGACTCTTATTTCTACTTTACTTTTGCGGTCACAAACACACCTCAGAAACACAGAAGGTACGTTTTTGCCAAGTCAACGTGGATGTATTTGGTAGGTTTTAAGGCTGTTAAAAGCCCCCGGTAGCCATGAACTCCATCATGAAACAGGCTTCATTTTAGAATGCAATGTCATGTGACAAATTAGTATATACCACAATTACAAAGACATAACGGACTTCTCTTTTAATTTTCCAATACATCGGTCCTCTCCACCAGCATTATTACTTACTTCTGATATAAATAAATAAATAAATAGAGTCCGTCCACCAACGAAAGCACGCTGCTGCTGTTCCCACTCCCTACCCCCAGTTTTATGCGTCATTCTACCCGAGGCTGGGCAGTGTGACCTCTACTGCATAGGACATCTTACACCTAAGAAGCATCAAATCCATCCACCGTCCCAGCCCAGTAGAATCCATGACAGGGGGTCCAGGCCCAAGCAGCCCAAGTCAGTATCCAACTCACTATATCCTAACACAGGGTCACGGGGGCTGCTGGAGCCAATCCCAGCATCCACACAGTCCCTGTGGGCCATCTCAACACGCACACATCGCTGGGATATAGAAGGAAGTTGCCAATATCTGCGGAGAAGCCACCCAGACGACCAGGCCTGTGGGTATGTGGGGCACAAGCACAGACCACTGAGAGAGCAGGACATTAAAAAACAAATTAAAGCTAACATGAAGACACAACTAACAAAAAGCCAGACTGGAAGGTTTGTTCAAACTATTCAATAATGTTGTTTGCCAAATTTCAACATGTAGTGCGTTCTCATGCTTTTGGCGTCTTCCGCCCTTCCTTCACCTTCAGTAAGCCAAATGTAGGCTTTAAATTCAGCCGTGGCAGAGTAAACCAGAGTCCAAATCGGGAAGGAGCCGACGGTGGCCAGGACAGGAGTTCATCACTGGGTACACGGACAAAACCGGAGTCAGCCACTCAACCTAACCTATGGCTCTCAAACTGAAACCAAAAGGCACGAGACACACTGTGGGAAAAGCTTCAGCTGGCAGTGGCCCTCAGGAAGCGAAAGGTGCTTCTCAGTTTTTAAAATTAAAAAAAAAAACCCTTAAGGAAAGGCGGTGACTGAAAGCACTCCAGAAGAGCAGGATGATGCAGTAACTGCATTGGTGTCCTGAGAAGATGACATCTTCGACCAAAGACAGCCATCTGGGCATCAGTGGAGCCGCAGCTGTGCCAAGTTCCTACTTAGCCAATAGAGAGTGTGGAGCCATTTTAGGGCCGAATCCAAATTAAGAGAGAAGCAAGCGGAAGAAATTAGTAAGCCGGCAACAAAACAATAAAATCAAGAAATATTCCAAAAGACAAGAGGAAAGGAAAAGAAATACAACTAAAAAAGGCAAAATAAGAAGTGATTAGAGGTACAACAAGGCCTAAGATGATCTCACTCGCTCACTTCATAGAGCCTAGCAGAGACCTGCTGTGTACAGAGGACCACACTGAACAAATGGGCTATGGAGGACCAACAATGATGAGACACTCTGCCCCTGAACCCTCACCCTGCTCCTGCCAGTCCATCCATGTTCTTTCAGACTGGTGACCAGTTCCTACTGGTCCCATCTAATGGTCCACCCTGCAGTGCCCCAGGACTCCAGCCGACTCCTCTTGTCCAAATTCACTTTGGTTAATGTTTTTGACGTTTTCACCCCGTATTGATTTACTTCAGTTCAGCTGGTCACCTTGGTGCTTCATGTGTTGTGGCGCTCTTTGGATTAATCTGTAGCTGGTGTTCTATGTGCAGCGGAGGGGAGGCCGAGCACACACGAGTCGTACACCAAACACTTGCATTTTTAATTTAACTGAATCTCATTTGTGGTGGGACACACTGAGGACTCAGAAGCCCGATATGCCCAGTCGCTATTTGCAGTGGCTCACCTTCCTGTAATTTGGGGACAATTTCAACTCTCGTTGTCCGAGGTGCTTTGTCACCCATCCAGCAGTGCTTACAGAGTCACTCCTTAATGAGGGCACACTGGAGGACGAGGTATAAAGGGACCTATGGAGGTCACACAACGCTTGAAGTATGCAATTAAAAACGGCTATGGAATTCAACACCAACCACCCAGGATGAAGGGTTCGTTCCCGACAGATGTACAGGTGGTAGTAGAGCTGGGAGTCCCCAAAGACCGCGCCGGGCCACTTCAGTAGTTTCACTTTTTAGCACAGTGGCGCCTTCAAGAGATGTTTCCGCTGTACTGTCAAGGCCCAGTTCTCAGATGCCAATGACAGCGGCTGCCATGTGGACTGAAAACGCTTTATAAACTGGACTGAATGAACTGAGAAGTAATAAAGTGCAGGAGTACAAACGGCTCAGTCATTTTATCTTGTTGATTAAGGGTTCGAGATCCTCCAAATACATAATGCTGGCCTATCCTTGCACTCAGGGTCCCAAAGGGCCTTTGGCTGTCCTAACTCCACTCTGGAGACACAAACATTAAAGGGTTCAAGTCAGCCAGTCGTGCTCTGAGATGTAATGCCCAGCATGCCAAGCTGATCAAGATTAATAGGATGAACACAACAGCTGAAATTCAGACGTCCTTGTAGTGCAAGTAAACTGTGGCGATGCATCTGGCTTCTGTCAGTAGCCTGCCTTGATTTATGCACACGAGGATCTTCAAAATAGCCACATAATGAATGTAGCGTTATGAGGGTGCAAGATTGGAGACACCCAGGGAAATGCACCTAACGAGAGTGAAAGGGGGAAATGAAACGGAGCAGAATAACGACCTCTCACAAGAACACACAGATCCAGGAGAAGCCCACAGCCTAATGAGCACAGCGTTTGTGGGGAAAAACCCAATCAGAGACATGCTGCCTACACGTGGACTTGGGCAGACAAGGTGTGCAGTTACAGCGGACTAGCCCAGGGTGCCGTCCTCCCACAATTCCTTGCTCTTCCTAATTGCCCCAGCTAGTTGCCCAGGACAGCCCGATGAGGTGTGGAGCTCATGCGGCTGGTGTTACACAGATTTCATCTCCAGTCATGTGTAGACACAGCAGAATGCTGTGAGGTGTCACATCAAGGAAGCTGTGGAAACTGGAATTCAGTGTCAGGGCAAATGATGCCAGTCGAAGAGAAAAGAAAATCATTCATCCATCTTTCTGAAAGCCTCAGCTGGAACCGAAAGTTTTTCTAGCAAGATGTCAAGCCGCCGCTCTTCCTTTTCTCTTCCATTTCTCACCGACTGAGGCTCCAACATTTCGCCATTGGGATTTGTTTCACAAAATACCTCAAGCTGCACGTGCCCATTTTATTAAAGAGCCGTCAGACAGAAATACTTGAGGGACTCGTATCCGTTCTCCTGGTGTCGGTGTAAAATTAAACCAGGTATTCCGGATTCCTCCCACATCCTGAAGACGTGATTGTCAGGTTAATTAGCAGCTCTGAACTGGCTACGTGTGGAAGAGGGCAGAAGTGTTCTCTCTGATGGAGCCGAGTGCCACCCGGTGCCATTGCCTGCCTCACTTACAGTCCTGCTGGGATAGGCTTCAGCTAACCACAAAAGCAATGTGACATGGATACCACCGGAGACCTTGGGGAACTGATAATGAAGAACTCCAGTGTGAGGGATAATGCACTTTAGGAAAATGCATGGAGGTCACCGAGTGTCCCCATAGTCACACTCTCATTTAAAAATGGTTGGCTGGGCACTGTATGTCGATTAGTCCTTCTGCTTCCCAGCTCGAAGCCTGGGCTCCAATGTCATTCCTACTCGTTATCTGTGGGCTTGTCTCACACTTGCTACAGGTGTGTGTGTTTGGGTAATTGTTGGTTCTAATGAGCAAGTGTGGCATTGTGTGCAGGGACCTGGTGAATGCTCGATCGACTCTAGAGTTGGAAGGATGAGCACAGAGAGAGAGAGAGAGAGAGAGAGAGTATAATAAGAAAGTTAATGAGGCTGTATGTGGAAGATGGGGTCAGTGCATGATGGCCCCGGTCTCACTCACTCTCACCGCACATGAATGGTTAGAATGACAGGAGTCTTAGGGAGAGCCTACTGTTCTGACGAGTGCACAAGCAAAGCACTTCAACAGGTTTGAATTCAGCCCGTCATGCTGTATGCTGACAAACCCCCCATAGATGGACCGACGCCATACGACTAAGGCAGGGGGTCAGAGGTACACCCGAACTGGGCTGAAGGAGCCGAGCCAATACCATTAAGTTAAGGAAGCTCTTCTAAGCTGTCCGCACACTCATTTTCTGTACCTCTGTTCTCAAATCCAATACAAAGCAGAAAGCGGCCAAAGCGAAAAACGCCATTACACCTTGGGACACCCTCCCTCAAACACCGGGCCAGAGTGGTGCTGTCGATTAGCCAATTAAACCAGAACAGCAGGAGGAAACATACATGGACAAATTAGCTTGGACTCTGTGTGTGTGTGTGTGTGTGTGTGTGTGTGAGAGAGAGAGAGAGAGGTGCCAACTCTAATGACTCTGCCACCTTATCACAATTTTCCTGAACAAAAAATGAAGAATCTTTTAAATCTCAGCAGCCTCTGACCAAAAGCAAACCGTTTTGAACTTTGAGGACAGTAGGGTGTGTGGTGAGTGTGGTGACAAGAAACACAGTCATAAAGGTCAGGGATGGGAGATGGTGCTGCGAGGTGGGTATGGCCACTTGTTACACACTCCTTACTCATAATTCACAGGACGGGTAAGCATTTAGTCAAATTTGACATGCGAACTCAACTAAAAGAAACAACACAGCCCAATGTGCCACCCGATCACAACTCCACCCAGAGTACCTGCAAGGGCTTGGTGTCATGGGGAGACCGGCATACACCTGATGGGATGCCAGCCTGTTAGTACTGAAGAGATGGCAGTACTCATACATTACTTTTGTTTTAGTTGCCACTTCCGACTCACTGTGTGACCCTGGGCAAATCATTTAAGTCACCTGTGGTTTAACTAAGGATGTACACAAGTAGCCCGAGTGTCTACTGCACCTTGGATAAAGCTGTCCACAGAAAAACAACAACAACAAGTTATGCAGGGCTGCATGGAGACACAGGAATTGGCACTCGCGTCTCACAGCATCCAGGGATTAAATTGTTCTTCCTGCATCCCTGTGGGTTTTCCTCCCAAATCTCCAAAGACATCCATATATCAAGAGTGAACGTCAACCAAAACTGTGCATGTCTAAGAGTAGACCCTTTGATGGACTGGCCCACCAGCCTGAGCTGGACTAAGCAGATTTGGAAATCTGTCATAACATTTCATAACTTATCCTCTTGAACATCAGAGTAAAAATACAAGAGTAGCAAACTGGGTAAAAGTGGCCCTCCAAGAATGCACTGCTGCTCAGCTGTAGGCTACCGAAGTCCGAGCGAGTGCCGTTACACGTGGCCTTTCTCACAGTGTACTCATCGATGTGATGTCATCTCGGCACAATAGCAGACAGCGACATACAGCAAGATGGCCAACTGGCGAGGCACCTGTGACACAATCAAAGCCCACAGGACACCAGTGTCAGCCCTCAAGCAAACATTTGATTTTATACAACAAAAACGGGTCAGAATCAAAAGACTGAGGATACATCCGAGATTGGGGGGCAGGGGGGAACTGCCAACATACTGGCCTGCACTTTCAATCCGAAGACGGATTAGAGAGGGCACTTCATCTGAAAAGTAATTTACAGGCATGCAAGCCAATACAAATCAATAAAACGGGCAATTGGGTTAAATAAAATAACGTCTGTCCGAGTTTCAGATGAATTAGTAACACAGGGTTACACTTGAACTTGCTCTTGACGGTGTATTTAAATATGTCAAACAAAAACACAGTGACCCGTACGTATATGCTTGACCTACAGAAATACACTACAAACACACGACACACTGTGGAGAATTCGTGTGGGCAACAGAGCTGGGACTCCGGCCATTTTAAAGTCAAGCTCTGGAGATTCTTTTTACCGTTCGCTAAGATGATGCAGGTTTGTGTTACAGGATGTGTCATCCTCAAGATTTCACAACACTTTTATCGTAATAGACGTTTAGCAGATAACTTTATTCTGTTTTGTGTGAGGCGGAGAACATGCTGGGGTGCCAACAATTCAGAAAATTACAAGATGATGCCCAACATGTGTAAACTTAGCCCCCAGCAAGGGAGATGTAGTGGGCACCATCTACTGCCAACACACCCAGCCATGCTGAAGGGACTGTGCTGCTAGACTAACCTGGCAATACCCCAAAAAGAGCTGGCACTGTGTGCCAGTCAAGACTATCAACTGAACTAGAAAAGGGCAGTCCACAAGAATGAGACTGAAATGAGGAGATGACATCTCTGACCTGCTCAGTCCCAGAGTTCACTCGTAAATTTAGTCGCCTTACCTGTTCAGAGGAGTCCAGCTTCTCACTCCATTTAGACAAAGTGAAATAATAAAGGGGGCATCAGCGTCTCTGCCACTCATGCAGTCACTCCTGTCAAAGTTAGCGGCACCGTCTCTTTGTGGTTGCTCTGCTTTTCCGTCTTCACCTCCTCTCTGCTCTACAAGCTTCACGGACAGCCATCTTTGTTGTCTTTGCCCCCTGCTCAGATGGTCTCCGGTCTATTCCCTCTCAGCACAGTATTTATGGCCACATGCATTCCTTTACTCTGCTTTGTACCCCATCTGTAAAAACAGTCGAGTGTCTAACTACTCAAATTGGAAACACACTCTCCAAACAAGTTTTGCCCCCAGACTTTGAATGCTCAACTCATTCCTGGGATTCCCCAGCCAGCCAGTTCTTTCAAAGGTACCTTCTCTATTGGCCTTCTTGTAATTGAGACCAAAAGGTTTTTATACCACCCCAACCCCCGGTTCAAAGCTAAATTTTATTTTCCAGTATCAACCATGCACGTCCATTTTGCCACTTTTTAGAAATTTTAACCTCATGGTAAAAGTTTGGGGGGCTGGAATTCATTAACCAGACTGAACTTCAAAAACTTTCACTATCCTCCACAGTAAATCCAACAGGATCTTCCTAGCCATGTCTCACTCCTAGTCACAAAAACATTATGGAGCACGATATCTCAATGATCAAACAGAATTTTGAGCCACATGCTAAGCCATAGGACCCTGTCCACATCACATGAATTCTGCGTTTAGTCATCCAGATGAGCGCATCATCCCGGCCCTGAACTGCTCCCACAATTATGCATCTTCCCTGATCACAGATGTTCTCACACTTGTTCTAGACGGACCTTGCAATTGTGCTCGTCTTCTCCTACACTCTCATGCATTTTCTGAACTTCCTTAACCCCAGAGGGTCCTTAGGTTCACAAGCCAATTCTGACAACATTAGGAGCCCACCTTACATGGACATGCTCGCGATTGCATTTCTCATGGTTGGTTTGATCAATGGTATCTGAACTGAATTTCTGCCTAAGGTGTCCATGGATGATCCATCATTTTAAATTTGGATGGCTTGCTACAATCCCTTTTGCCCTGATATTTTCTCAGATGATCCTGAAATGTAGGTTGGCATCCATTCAGATTAATGACATTTTCCCTTCAGCTTTGAAATTTTATTAAATGAAATTTCTGGTTGATGGCTCAGTGCAGCTCATGCTGCAGCCTCACGCCACCTGAACCCAGGTCTGACTGTGAGCAGAGTGCCTCCTGCGTTGACTTAAGATGACCTGTCTACTTTCGGGTGGGTCTTCTGCCATGAGTTATCTCCCTGCGTGTGCAGCAGAATGGAGTCTCATTCAGGGTTTGTTCTCACCTTGAACTCAGCTCAGCTCGACAGTAAATCAGAGAAGGGACAGATGGAGCGAGTCAGTTCTGTTCACCTATAAAGAAATCTAGTGATTCGGTACGGTGTGAAACGACACCTTAGCAGACCACCTCTACAAACCCTAACCTCAGCTACACTGGAATTACAGCCGCAGTGCTGCTACACAATTAAAAATGTCAAGATCTGTCAAAATTGTCAAATGTTACGGATTTTTCCCCCCACCTACACAAGATTTATTATTGGAAAGCCATTGGCAGATGCACTTCACACGTCTGATAGGACAACATGAGATGTCTGCTTTGGAGTGATTATCAAATGTTACTGCTCCGTGAACTGAAAAGAGAGCTCTGCTTGTTGACGGGCTTTTGCCTGAAACAGCAGTTTAGCAAGGAAAACACACACAGCCTGCCATGACAACAGGATGCGAGTTCATCCTCATTAACAGCACATCTCCTAGAGCACCAGCACAGTAGTGGTGAAGCTCCCAGTAAACTAACTGACTGTCTATCGGCACAGGCCAAGCACCCAAATCTCAAAGTCACCAGCTTATTTGTTTTAAGGAAGTTTTTGATCAGAATAAGAAAACAAAAAGGAGGAATAACAGCAATCAAAAAAACACACACACACACACACACACAACAGAAATCGTCTTGACTCGTTACTGCTCTTGCCATGCACAATAAAAGGTTAAGACGTGCGGACAACTAAATATGGAGGAATGTTTACATGAAGTCTGCCAGTAACCTCTTTTTTGTTCTTTATTTCACCTCAGACAATTTCTTGTATTAGGAATGTGTTCATTTTTGCATACCCCTTGGGGTCAGAGCACAGGGTCAAGCCATTGCAGAGCGCCCCTGAAGCAGTTGCAGGTTAAGGGCCTTGCTCCAGGGCCCAGCAGGGTAGGATCTCTTTTGAAAGTAACAGGGCAACCTTCCGGATACTAGCGGAGATCCTTAGCCAAAACGTTCCATGAAGCTCCTTTTAGAAGAGGGCAGAGGATGCACAGGGTTAACACCTGGGTCCAAAATTCAGGTTTGGATGAGGCTTACATGCGATTGTGTGGGCCTGTTGTGAAATTTCTGTTGTTGCCCTTTAAAATTCAAATTCAGGAGCACACAGAAAAAAAAAAAAAACCATACATACAAAAACGGTAGAATAATAAACCATTAAAAGCAGAGTCTGGTTTAAAACGTGTACGTTTTGTCAGAAGTGCCTTTAGGCCTTTCCTATGGGGACTTTTTCTGAACCATTATGGTGAATCCATGCTGGATTAGAATCAGGAATGCCACTTCATTGTATTTCCTGTTTACTGAAGATTCACAAATAGATTTTTGATCCCGCATCAATAAACTGAAAGGCTTGTTGAATAACAGAATCTTTGATATGGCAAGTAAGCGGGACAAAACTACCATTTTTTGTGTTGTGCCCTCCATTGAACCTCATTAGCTGTAATACAGTATGCAAGTAAAGTGTCATGAACATCCCGAGGTCATTGTGTTGTTGGCCTCCCACGTCAACTCTCCAACATTGCTGAAAAGTCCACATAGCCAATAAAGAAATTAAAAAAAAAAAAAAAAAGGACATTAATGCACATTCTTTTTGTTGCCCCCATCACACACCCATGGAAGTGATTGTGTTGTCCAGAGGGACACTGTACCCAGGAGAGCAGCTCTCACCACTAGTAGGGCCAAACCCAAATGATATGCGGGACTCTACCATCAGATGAACTATTTTAGTGGGGTACCATGGACAATGGAAGCCCTTAAAGTCTACATTTTTAAGTTGTATCAACAGTAACACACAGGCAACATTTCATGACCTCCAACTTGGCTGTTTTGCAGTGATGCACTTTTTGCTCCTGCATTTACAATCCCCTGTCCCGATTACATTTTTGAAACACCATATGAGCTAGGAATTGAAGTTGTACCAACACCAACCTACACGCCAAAGTTTGTTTTGTAAAAACTGCTGAACTGATTTTCACAAACAAGACATGGTGTGATCTGAGGACAGAAATGAGGTTCTCAGTTTGTAGAAAAGAAACAACAAACAATGCCAAAGGGAAATGCAATGTCATTTATATTGATAAGCATAAAGGAAAGACACAAATCAATTGTGTAACGTAGCAGCATAATGGAGGACCTAGCAGGTAAAGCAAGTCCCTCAGATACTCGAATCAGCACTTTTATTATATAGCACCTTTCACAGTGAACACCATCCCAAGCTATCTGCACAGTACTGGCCAGCAAAGACTTGACAAGCGGCGGGGACTAAACACTCACACCTGTGCTGCTATACTGTATCTACCACTGTGAAGACCAGGTATCCTGCAGCGGTTTCTGACAGGTAAAGTTACGTATTGGTGGTGGTGGGTCTGAACTGGCGGCCTTGTGCTTTATATTATATATATACCTGTATATAAAAAAAAAAATACTCTTTATATGAAGAGCCACCCATAGTGTTATATAGTTAAAGCTTCATTTTTTTTTTCCCTGCTTTTCCACAATGCAAGTCCTGTTGCACAATTCAATAACCCTGCGACTTACAGTTTAAAACCTGAACCTTGAGGGTGCTTATTGAGTTGGGCTCCAGCCTTCCAGGACCTTAAACGTGGATCAAGCAGGATCTGAGCGCTGGTGAATGGATAAGCATTTGGAGAGAACACCAAGTTTAAGCTGTCCTTCTTGCCATTCATCTATTCAGAACCTCATACTGTCCTGCCCTGAGGGGCACATTTTATTTTAGGCTGTTCTTGTTCATTTATTAAATGTGGGAAGTTGTTTGCTCTTTTTGATTCTGTCTTTTACAAGCCTGCTCGTTCAGGTCGACTCAGAGAAGTCAAGCCTCGATTACGGAGACAGAACAATAAAACTCGTTATGAAGGGTGGGCTTTTGCATCACTGCTGCTTGCCTTCCGCGGCACTCTTCAGTCTCTCTCGACACAGCACGCCCAATTCCCCAGGTAGTTAATTAAATGCAGATTTAATTGCTCACTCATGTAATTTAGCTGCATTTTTACTGAGTAAATAACACGGGAGGTTGCAGGCTTCTCAAAGTGCCTCACTAAGTGAGGCCGACTTACCAACACAGCATGAGTTTTCACTAATTGCACGACCACTTTTATTGTATTTTTTTTTTTTTAATAATTCCTCATTAAATACTGCCATGACAAACACAAAGAAGTGAATGAATAACTTTACCCTTCCAATAATACTATAGCTGGTCACCTGCTGTAAGTAAAGGCACCAAATCCACAAAGCAGCAACTTTTCCATTATTCATGAAGAGAATTTCCTGCTCTGCTAATGATGCACACAAACTCTTGCAATCACACTCGCATGAATCTTCATGGCAAAAAGTCATCCATATATTCAAACTTTTAATCAAAAAGTGAAATAGAGGAAAATCCTCCAAAAATAAATGAACAAAAGGCCAGCTGAACAAAGCCTGTCCCAAAGTCGTAACCATAATCTGATCGCATTGGGAACAACAAGAAACTCCAAGTGCCGCTTCCTTAGTGCAGGTGCTGATGTGTTCACGGACAGACAAACAGATGCTACACAACACTGGTGTAAGCAGGAGGCCTCTGCACGTCACCCGCTCCACGAGGCCACCACAGAAGATTAGCCAGACGATGCTGTGATGACTGAAAACAAGCCACGCATCATGCACGGTACCCAAGTGGTTTGGATCATCTGGTCAGTGGGCAGACACAATCAGAGTTAAGACAAGAGCTAAATGATGTCCATCTCAGTCCGAAGAGGCTCCGATAAGAATGAAAATTGAAAAGAAATGTTCAGGAAACACAAATGGGGCTTGACACGCAAACATCTAATGGTTCTTTGGTCAAACTCTGGTCAGCCTTTGGAAATGCCTTTTTAAAATTTCAGCAATGGAAATAATGAGCATTATGGAGGCTACAAAATAAAGGGTCAACATTGAAAAGGGAAAAATCCAGATAGGTCTGCTTCAGCCAAATGGTCCTTCATCTCTTCATACAGTGCCCCTAGAAATACTGACAACCAGTCAATATACAACAGCAGCAGCTCCGGGTGTAGCATATTATGGGGGCACAAATACACAAGGGTGATAGTCTGACATAATAGGCAGGAAATAAGCCTCGAGTTTCGGGCTAAATAAAAAAAATAAGCCATTCAGACCAACACAGCTCAGCATAGCCTAATCTGAGAGATGATTTCTAATATCAGGGTGTGAAAGTCTACGAGAGTTTATGGTCATTTACACCCCACTTGCCAGCTCCAGCATCAGCTGTTGAGTTCTTCTGCCTCTAATTTTACTCCACATATTTAAGCTATCCTTCATCTGCTGCACATCTGCCCACATTTGTCTGATCTAATAATCCACCCGAGTCAGTGTTACCTGTAAAATTACAAAGCGCTTCCTCTGTCAAACCACTGCTAGTCCAGGAAAGGTCCCTCGTTTCATAACCCATTTTCTTTTCATTCATGCATTCACATGGCGAATCTGCTTATGCCAATTTCAGATTAAAAATGGCCACCTCAATCATCATTTATCACGCCAAGTGTGCTTAAAATTGCAGACTGATTTTACACACATTGCTGGAATGCTGGAGAAAACTAAAAAGTACCTGGACAAAAGTGAACACAGACACAGGGAGAACTTGCACACTCCATGCAGTGACCACTGGCTACAATTTAAACCCAGTCTAGTGGGACAATGAGGAAACAGCCTCGACCACTGCGGGCCACCCTGTTCAATTCTGTGGTTACACAGACTCTACGCCATTAATTAATCTCTTGTAATCTGATCCCTTCGACTCTCACTTCAAATGGTCCAGGCAAGTCAGGCTATGTAATGCTGGACACACTGTCCTAGCCAAACGCTTCCACGATTGCAGTAGCAAACTCCAGCATATTAAAAAAGTAGGATACCCCATGTAAACTCATGTTGACGGAGCAATAACAGCCGTACTGGATAGCGAGATGTCTGTTGCTTTCTGAAGAATTCCTTCCTTTAGGCAACTAGGCTGGACAAGCTTGTTGGGCTTACTGGCCTGATCTCAGTGTTTTAATTTGCTTGGGATACACATTAGGCTAAATTTCATATAGTCAAAATAATAAGAGAGTGGTGTAGAATCTCTAAGGGACATTGCTTGCTATTCTTATATATTTTACAAAAGTAAAAAGGACTAAAAATGACTGACTTTACTTGTTATAACCCTTTTAAACTGAACAAACATTCGCCAATGTCTGCAAATCATTTGGTATTTATGTGAAGTTTAAGCTCAAATTTATTACACGATGTACATGTTCTGCTGATGCAGTTTGCTCTTTCCATTTCTCAGAGTTAATTAAGGGAGTAACAGAACCCAACCTAAAGAAACCACGACCAGTAGCAGCTATTACACCTGTAATAAACCGTAAAGAGGCATTCGTTAACAAGTCCCCCCTTGAGGGCAAACCAATGCACAAACAACATATTATGTGTTTATTACTGTTTATGTTCCATAAGTGTAAATAAATAAAATCAATCAATCAATCGCAAGCCTATGTCATTTCCTTCAGCCCTTAGCAGCCTGCCCTACAACCTGACCACCTTCATTCTCCTGCCACTGAAGCTCATACAGCTGCTATTAAAGAGCTCTCGTTTTTTCCTACTACATGTTATATAGCACCTTTCACCAGTCATTTCAATTGTCATAACCTTGCTTTGTCACTGCAGGGTTCTAGGAGTCATGTAGTGCTTTGAATTTTTTGCCATTCATTTTCTTCTCCTCCTCAGTGAAGCACTTGGTTTAAATGAACTCCATTAGCTCAAATTTGATCTCATTTTGTGTCTTCAAGGATCTATTAGAGGAGTTTGAAATTAAAATTCAATGTTTAGTTATGCAAGACTTGCCAAACTCTGATCCCTGTATCCTAATGGGCCCTCGGCAGTCCGTCTTGATTCTAAAAGGTGCACTAAGGGCACACTGGCTAGAGGGTACCAGTTTCATTTATCCAGGGGGCCCCTAAACTTCGATGCTTTCTGTATATATCCATATGATTAACCTGTGGCTTGACTCCGAGGTAAATTATCGGAGTATGCTAGCCTCACAGAAAACTAGCTAGCTTTGATGATCAGTGACCACACTGAGGCTCAGTTGTCATGGAAACCTGCTTTAAAGAAGCAGCTCAAACACGAGGCTCATAAGGACGCATCTGGAATCCCGTCAGTCTTCTTCGAGGCATGGAAGACGTGCATCTTAGTGTTGATGCAGTGACGCCATAAAACCAAAAAAAAAAAGAAAAGACTGATGCCAGGGGCAAACAATGAACAAAATATGTGAGGTTGTGGACAAACATTAAAAAAAAATGTTTTTTTTTTTTTTGTGTGAATGCAAAGAAAAAAACTGTTTAGTCAATCAGCAAGACTATTATGTGAGGAATGCTAAATTCATAAAGCCTGTCACACGGAAGCCATGCTGCACATTCACACTGACATGCAGACTCAGGAGATGTCCCACTGTGAATAATGTGGAGGGTATTTCTCTGCTCCCGGTTTGGGTTTCATTTTCCTGTACCACTGAAGCATACAGTAATGTGCCGAGATTCTGTAAACCCACACAAGGCGACAACTGCTGAAAACAACCTTACTCAATACCAAAGACTCCCATGTATTTGATATCACAGTGCCACAATGTCTTGGTTACAAATCCCTGTCCTGCTCACTGCATGTGCTAATTGTGCACATTTTTGCCAGTCCTCCACGGGTATTCTTCTGCCACATCGACAGACCTACCTGCAGGTTTAACTGGAGAATCTAAATTGAATGCTTAGCACCTGCACAATTTGTATCTCAAGTGCCTCCTATGTGAAATTCCCATGTTCTTCTCAGAATTAAAGGGTTTTGCGATCATGTTCACGACCAACATAGCTGGATACGAGTGTAAGTGTAAGGTGCCTGCGACTGGCAACCTAAGCACACCACGTTACTGCCTTCTACCACTTACTGCAGGGACAGGCTACACCCTCCACCCTGCTGTAGATGAATGAAAACTATTAAAAAGTCTAAAATCCGGTGATCACAGCATTAACCACCAAGTTTACATTTTGTAAAGGGACGTGTCCTGACCTGGAACAATGATTAGCTACAGAAAGCGTTATACCAAAAATGAGTTCTCTCAAGCCAAATACACAAAGTAGGGAAGATCAAAAGGGAGAGCATCAAACATCGAATAAAACAGACAACAAATCAAATCCCGCTGCCCCACATGTCCTGGCTACAGCAGGTCCAAGTACCCGATACTCAAGCACCAAACAGTCTTCTATTCACCTTTTAATATCTGTCTCTCTCCAATCTCGTGCCACACTAAATGCCTGTCTGCTAAGCTTTGGTCCAATGCATCTCCTGATCCAAAACTCAGTGGGTCAAGGTCAGGGAAGCAGGGGTCAGGAAAAAAAAGATGAAACCAAAACAAAAATACATGAGACAAGAACCGAGGACAAAATGGGTACGATCGATCGATACTAAGCAAGTACCCTGGGACAATCCCTTACAATGAGAACAGCATGCGCAGCACAAACACCTGACCACATCATGCCCATGTCATTAAGAACAACAAGACCACAGCCTCAAAAAACAAAGCAGCAATGACCAATGACTGAAAATAATACCAAAATGGCACCACAGTGATGTCAGCAACAGAATGACAAAAATACGCATTTGAAAACAAAATACACACATGTACAAATTATAGAAATGGACAAAATCACTTCACCCTCAGGCATACATGAGCCCCAATTACTCATTCAATTTGGGCAGCTCCTATGATGCCTGGTGTTGAGAACATGTAGTGGGCATAGTTAAATGGCACCAGGAGCCCTGGTTGAGAGCTTCATAGTCTGAGGAACTCTTCCGGTTATTATGCGCTCTTCGCCTGAGCACCCTTTAAGCGAAGGTGTCACAACACCTCCTAGTGGCCATTTCACTTCAGTGACATTTTCAGATGCTCCCCAGATACTAGTGTGCGTTACTGTGTGCCCTTTGCTGCAGTGGCTCTCAACCAAGGGACCACACCCCACTAGGTGGGCTCAGTAAACATCTGGGTCCCACAAGATGACTGAAAATACTTGCAGGATAATGTTCAAATCTTTCAAAAATAATTAAATGCTACAACAGGGGTGTCAAACTTATCTTTTTTAGGAAGACCACTTCATCAACATTCAAAACATTACATAAGGCATGCAGCGACTGTCAGCTTTCATAAAGACCCCCTTAAACGTTAATTTCATAGATTATATCCAAACAGAATTCTGAAGGATTGCACGTACACCAGACATTACAAAGTGTCTCCAGTGTCCACTCACGTTAATCTATGCTGCACAGTGCACTAATCTTTAGTTAGAATGGGAATGGGCTGCTCGCAATGATCCGATTAGAAAAAGTGAAAAGAAGGAGGCGCGCCACACTGCCATAATGAAATGTAGTGTTTTAGCACAATGTCAAAGATGCAAGAGTCTCACAAGAGATATGATAAGTCACCTTTACACACACCACTGCTGCCATTCCACACATTTTCTTTTTCTTTTTAAAGCTGTACAGTACAGGTATCAGGGCTGCCCACCGGTCACCCCCAGCAGCATATCCAAATGCTGCCAGTGCCACACAATTCTTTTGTCTTTTCCACCAACTGGATTTTCATATGTGGAGACAAAACATGTTAAACATGGCGATCACCGATTGAAATACTTCATTACTGAATGCCGAGGATGACCAAGTAACTTCTGTAAAAATGTCTGCAGTGTGTAATCCTTCATTTTGAAAACTACTTTTGATTTTTTAATTTCAGAAATACATAATTTTATGTTTAGTGAGAATTGAGCAGCTTTTGTTATCAAAAATATCAGTGACAAATTCTGCATTTTGGTAAATACTATTTATTATTGATCCCTTAAAAAATCCTTCTGTGTTATGATTAAGAAATTCCTGCACTACTAAAACTTTTAAATGAGACCACACCAGCAGTTTTTAAAATGATTTCTTAATTTGGTTTTCTACTTTAAAATACAAGCAGTGTAATACAACTAGCAGAAAACCTGCAGCCAAAAGTACAGGAGTGGAAATATCCCATAAGGGGGGCTTTCACATATGCTCCTGATTAATTGGGGGACCATGGAGGAACAGAGGATGAGAACCACTGCTTCAATGGATTTTTCCCCTTTGTAACAGCGCTATGCACTTCCTTAGATCTTTTCTAATCATTAATAAAACCAGAAGAACAAAAATACTTTAAGTGCCTGGTTTGTGTGTGGACACCCAAAATCTACACAATAAATAAATAAATCATGCTTAATGTGATGGCTGAGACTCTGAGGTCTACCTGCAGAGCTTACAGTGAATCAAATTATGCAGATGACCTCCCGAGTTGCTTTGGAGGTTGGCTGCAGTCTAATACTCTTGGGAGCAAATGTCCAAAAAAGACAATAAAAAATTCAGAAACCTGTGTGATCTCTTAGCTGAAGGCCTCGCTCTCTGGCTGCACAGCTGACAGCTGACTTTCAGCTTAGCCCGTCTTTGGTCAGACCTTCTGCCACCAAAATGTATCCAACCACTGATCAAAAATGTCAGCTGCTTCCTCCTTAGAAACACGACCATGACCATCAAGCCGTTCCACTCGGGATTTCACCAAGCTGCTGTTCGGACTAAATTAGAAAGTAGAGCTGCACAAACCTGAAGGGCGTACCAGGACTGTCTTAGCTTTTTTGCCAAGCAGACTGTGTCAATGTATAAAATAGCAGAAAGAAACGCCACACTCAGAGGGGACTGGTCAGGTGGTCTCTTGGTCAGGAGCCCCTACAGATTTTATTTTTTTTCTCCAGCCTTTGGAGTTTTTTTTTTTTTGTTTGTTTTTTCTGTCCACCCTGGCCATCGGACCTTACTTATTCTATGTTAATTAATGTTGACTTATGTTTATTTTTTATTGTGTCTTCTATTTTTCTATTCTTCATTTTTGTAAAGCACTTTGAGCTACATTATTTTTTGTATGAAAATGTGCTCTATAAATAAATGTTGATTGATTAATTCTAGGAGTAACTCCAGACAAATACATGAGGTGTGGTGAGAAAAAAAAAAAAAACCACACAAGACTGGTGATGACTAAAGCAAATAGTGACTGTGGTACAGCAATGCTGCTTCCTTAGTTCCAAGTATTTGGACGTGGCTGCATCTGCTTAAAATACTTTGGACTAGAAATAAACACCAACCCCTAATGAGCAGTAAAATAATTCATTTAAGGATGGAACTCATCCATCCCGCTTCTTCTGCAGTCTACAGCCTTTGGGAGCAACCTGGGTGTGCCAACCACATGGAGGTCCTGTCCCAGAGGACGTCTGCACCGGTGGACCCACTCGCTCGTCTTTAATTCTTTTTTGCGTTACTGATAAACACCCGAATGCTCAGTTGGGCCTGAGGCGGCTTTTCTCCACACGAGTTTTTTCCTCTCTCTACTGACCATCTGACCCTTCATATAATTCGTTTATTTTTTTTATTATTGATCTTTGTTCCCACTTATTAGCACTTGTAAATCACCTTGAATTAGACAATGGACCTGAAAGCTCTGGATAAATAAGTGAATCCCCAACATCCATCCACAAGAGCACCAGATGCAATAGAGGGCAGGCAAGAACAAGACACTGCAAGTGAAGGTAAATAAATCTAACAGTTGGGCACCCTGGTAAATTAAAGCACCGGAGTTGCACTCGCATCAGGAATCCGAGTCAAGAATCTCAATGAGGCCTTTCATGAAATGTACGCGATGGATCTCGGTGAACTTACCGGGCCATAACAGATACGGAAGGAACAGCTGCCTTGCCTGTTCTTGAAGCTTTACACACACACTCCCGAGAGAAGGCTCACCCATTGCTGGCCTTCGTCAGGCGTTCGGCGTTGTCAATGGCGCGTGTGCAGGTCGTTTGAAGTCCACTCGCTTGTCCATCGTCTTAACCTGCTTATCCAGGGTGGGTTAGCAGGACAACTGTAGTCTGCCCCAGCAAGCATAGGGCACAAGTTTTCCTCCATTTTCATCTTTGTGCTGTCGAAATCCAAACACTCGAGGAGCGAACAAAGCTACGCGCACAACTTCCAACTACAGACGACACCAAAGAGAAACCAATCGCTGACCGCCACGTCATCGCACCTGCACCCCGGAGTTCCCGCTTTGGGGTTCCTGGCCTCGATTAGTTTATGTAAGGAAAAATCTAGAAATGGAACTGCAGAGAGGCGGTGCTTGAGCAGCTCCCGGCAAAACTAAGACAGCCAATGAGAACGCAGCGCGCGCACGCACGGAATTCCCCGGACTTCCGTAGCGTTGGGTTCGGCGAAGATCTCAGCGGTGAGTTTTAACTTTTTTCGGCGTGGTCTTAATATCACATTTGTAATGACAAGATATGGTCTCCTAATTATGAGATGTTCAGTTATAATTGCGGGAAAACGCCTCCAGCCAGTATGTTTTTTTCTTTAGTGAATGCAATGCGCTGCGGTACCCGGAGACCCCTCAACCAGTTTCCCAATCAGTAATCGTCATTTTACCTCGTATTGATCTCATTTAATTAGATGTTTTCTTTTCTTGTATTATTTTTTGCATTCGGCAAGGTGGTTTTTACATTTCTAAGATATTTAGAAATAAATGTTTATTTTTCTTTAAGCTTTAAATGCAGAGAAAAGCCAAACAAAATGACACCTTTTAAGGGGCCGAGTTGTCTCGAAAGGTTGCATTTTGTAATCTTTTTAGTTAGCCAATAAAAGGTGTCATTTTGCTTGGCTTTTCTCTACGTTCATAATGGCTAACATAGTACAACACCCTAGTACTACAGCTTTAAATGCTTAACTCTCATTTATAGTTTTCCAGTTATTTACCGTTTTCCTGTGTAATTTGCTCCCTTATTTACAAAGCCCATGTACAGAGAACATAAGTTGAAGTAAAATAATTCATCGGAGGACAATTTACATTTTAATTCTAGCGATTTCTGTAATTCGAGCGCACTTTGTGTGCATCCCGGTGGCCATGTAGTCTTTGGCACCTTACAGTGAATCTCCTCTTCGATGGTGGTGGAGTCCTGAGAATCCTCCTCCGAGTTGTCTGGCTGTCAGAATTCATTCCCAAATCCAAAGGTAAGCTTATCTCTGTCCGTTACATATACAACGACAGTGTTTTCCTACGATTTACTTTCTTCACCCCGTGCCAAGTCCCGGCCTCCGCACTTAATTGTATTCCAAAATTGACAGCTAAGAACGAGCAGGGCAAAGGACACAGAACGCTGAAAGGCTGGGCCTAGCTTAGCACCCAACGAGCGAATGGGTTCATCAATGCATTCGATAACCAGAACATCTGGAAAAGGAGAAGGATGAAAGTCATGATGATGAGGGAAATATTAAAAACCAAGTTAGAAAGAAACACACACTAACATCCCCGTAATATGCACAAATGCTTCTTACACTCTATTAAAATATTACCAAAAGTTTTTTTAACTTAGAAATGAAAGTTTGCTTAATTAGACTTTAAAAACAGAAGCTGGTTAGAACAAAAAAAAACTACAGCCACATGGGGTCCTCAGGGTTGACTGATTTGGAGGAATGGTTTCTTGTTTTGGTTCCAATGTTATGCAAAGTTATGAAGTGTAAACTGCAGACCTACTGAGTCATAAAGCAAGGGCCTGTCCTTATCCTCTGTGAAGAAGGAGGCACATACTCTTGTAGTTCAGGGCACTAAATTCCACTGGACGCTTATTGGTTGATCAGTCCTGTCTGAAAGCTGCCAGCACGGCGTTCTCTCTTCCACCCTCCCTGTTATCAAGCACCCAATAATGCATTTCGTCTCGGACCAAAGGTAAAAAAAAAAAAACGAGGATGCAGTCTGGGAAGTGGAAGCGATGAGGTAAGGTGAGAGGATTCTTCTCTGGCACAGAGAAACAGTAAAGATGGTGCTTCCTTCATGGGAAAAGTGAAACGAGCCAAACAAAGTTACACTATGAAAGCTCCTGTAAAGAAGTCTCATTATCCATTTGCTGAAGTGCAGGCCACCCTGATCTCACCTGCACAGGTCCGCTACATAGCAAGAGCGCATAGTTGAACGGGCTAAGCCAAGAATTAAGAAGTGCTTGGCAGCTGGTGATGCCAGTGTGCTGACTGGGGTTGCAAGTAATGAGCCGCAGGAACAGGACATAGCAGATCAAAGTTTAGTAGGTGTGAGATGAAACACATCAGTCCATACACTATCACTGTCTGCTCTGGTTCACATGTGTTTCTTCTCAGAGTCTGGATTACCTTTGATCTTTTTTATTTTTGATGTACAAGAAATGACAACCAGAACAGAGTTTAGCGTACAGTATGATGGAGTAAAGGTGCTCAGCTCTTACTGTCTCATAGGGCTAGGGCTGTGAGGTGAATGGATTAGGAGTAAATGCTTTGCAGATGTTTTCAGTCTTTTGAAACAAATTAAGGAAAAAAAAAATGGGGTCACTTGGATAGTTGCTCTGCAATGCCCATGTTCAAAAAGCTGCTGTTGTCATGGCCAAGGGAACCGCATACCTCCAAACAGTGTCGGTTTGTTTCTTCTCCACCGCAGAGGCTACTCCCATCTAACGCTCTGTATGGTGTTTGCACGTCCTGCCTCCTGGACTCTGCTTATTCCTTTATCTATGCCATCTCTTTGATTAGCTTCTGTACTCTGCCCTGACGTGAGTTTGCATGTAAACCCAGTGACTGACTGTGATTCCTTCCAGGTCAGGTTACCAGCTTGCATCTGATGCCACGCAGTCACATTCCAGCTCCTGCAGCTTTGAATTGGATCCTGCTGCAGGTATGAAAACGTGTGGGCAGAAGGACAGACGTATTGGTGGGATAACCAGCATCTGGAGCCATCAGGTTAGAGAGTCCAAATACAAACAAAGAGTGAAATAATTCAACCTTCCAGATTCAGTACAAGTGTGGAAGCTTTTTGAACTAAACAAGTTCTGTTGTTTTAAGCCTTCTTGTTGACAAAATAATATCAGAAAATGAGGGTGGAAAGAGAGATCGCTAATGAAAAATACGTTAGGATGTGTGTGGAGAGCTTGAGATGCTCTGTCAGATAGGTATCTAGTAACTCTGAAGCTAGGCAGGCGTCTGTATCGATACATTCTTGTCATTTACTCTTACAAATGGCGTGAGCTGTTGTACATCAAGTTAATGTACCTACTTATTGAGATACACGTGAAAGGCAACGGCTCCAGCCTCTCTGATAATCGCAGTAATAACGACATCGGTAACAACTGGACTGGTGCGGGTAGACGTCCTACTGTTAGTTGACATTTTCATTTTTATTCAGTCTTGGACAAATGTTGAGTGGGTTGAGTCTTTTTGTCTCTGCTTCACACATTTGTCTAGGAAACCCAAATGCTGTTTGCAGTTTTTCCGATCAAGCATATGGCATGGTGTCATTCCAATCTGGTTTGATGACACATCTTCACAGCATGAATGGACTGAAAGCAGGTCTCATACGAAAGAGCAGGCATGGGTTTAAATGGCAGCTTACATTATTATGTATATATTGTGGTATATTTCCCTTAAATTAATTACAAAATCCAGAGATGTCACTGTTCACCAACTCCATTAACTGTAGTAAATGGACATGTGGAACTTACTACTCTTAAAATGGACATTTTTAGAGAATGCCTCCATCTTGAGCCTATGGAAATGGAGCATCTTCAGACGTTCAGGGTCTTGGCCACTGCAGTGTGTGTGTACAATCTGGTACTAATAACTGCCTTTCAGAACTGGACAAGCTGTGCCCAGAAAATAAGCAAATCGGGCCCGCAGGTGACTCCTCGGTCAGTACCAGTGCTGGGGGGTGACAGTGGTGTGCCACAGACCCTCTTGATAAATGACTGGTAGAGTGCTTACTACGACTACTGGGACCATCCTGCTGTAAGCATTAGGACTTTTTACAGAAAGGGGATCATTCTGCAGATTATGCCAAGATTGTTTAGTTTTTCATGCTGTTTATAACCTGCCTGTTCTCGAACATTGTGCTAGGAAAGTGCTGACTAAACAACACCATTCTTATTATATTTTTGATGGTACTTGCAAGGATTTCCCCAAAGGTATAATGTGCTCCACAGTTATACGGGACATGCTGTTTCACGTGCATCACTTGGACAATGGCATTATGTGGTGTTCAGTGGCCCTTTGTGTGCTTGGACCACAGAACTCCAAAGCGGGGTGTCACATGCAGGGCGCACAAACTACACATAAGGGGAAGATGTGAGATGCCCTAATACAGCCTTCCGCTATCCACCGTAGAAAGGGGCTGTAAGACATCAAATGCTGTTGTAAGCCAATCTGTAATGCTAGCCACGCATACTGGGATACCTTGGGAATTCCTCAGCCGGTGACACACTCTACTATATCTGTCTCTCCATCTCTCTTATCGTTTCTAACATTTCGGTTCTTCTTTTGACATCCAAGACCTTTCCTGTAATGAATGTGCGTTTATGGCTGAATGGGTGGAGAGATGGACACTTACCTTGGTCCTGCTTATTTTTCATTACATTTGAAGCAAGGCTGTCATACTAATGAAGTGATATCAATTTGATGTCATGCTTCTCTCCTTCTGCAATTACTTTGTTGTGAGTTTAATAATTCCAGGCATAACCTTGTTCAGTTGAGTGCCCAGGAGCTGGCAATAAAATTGATAAAGATGAGTGCTGTCTCCAATGGGACCCTCCATGTTGTTTAAATTATGTACGGTATATGTTTGTATTCCCATGCACCCTCTGCATGAATCGGCTGAGGTGATGTGGCAGGAGTCGGCTTTGCACTCTGCTGGATTGTGCATCCTCATCATCTGTAATCTGTGAGCATCACATTATGAAACCATGCATTGTTCTGTAAAATGTGTCACATATGTTTCCTCCTAATTAATTGCACAATGAGCAGCCCTTCCTCTGAATCCTGCGCCTCATCTGTGCTACACCATTGTATCTGCCTTTTGTTGATGAGGCTTTTAGTTTTCTCAGAAAACTTTTTGTGACTTCATCAACAGCTGCACGATTGTCTCCTCACACTGGATAGCCATGTTTGCAGCTGTGTTTAAAGAGACGAGCTGCTGGAGGATGTCCAGATACACTCATTACCACAGCAGTGGGCCTGTTTGTTACGCATGATAATATATAGTGGGGTAGACAACAAGAGAGTCTGGGGTTCAAAGCCCGCTTTTGGCCCAGTCTGGGTGGAGCAGGCATACTTTGCCCTGTGTTGGTGTGAAGTTCTTCCATGTGCTCAGTTTTCTCTGGAATATCAGAGATCTTCATATGAAGTGTACCGTGTGACAAGTTGGTGGTCACTACTGGGACAGGCACCAGCACACCGTGACCTTAAACTGGATGAGTGGGCTAGAAGGGCAGTGGATGGATATGACATGATTAACATCGCCTCATGTGGTAGTGCTCAGGAAACGAGTAAGTGATTCATCAGTTTAATTGGTAATCGATGAGCTGTCACTGACCCCAGGTGTTAATAAAAGCCAGGCCGTGTCCTTTGAAGTGTAAGTGCGACAGCAGCAGAGTTTCGCTCCTTGTTTTACCAGGCAGGTATGAGGCTGGCATGGTGTCCACCTCCATTCAACGGGGTTGTCCTTTCAAATGCAGTCCAAAGGGTTCTAGACTGTACATTAAATATTACTAGTGAAATAATTAACACATAAAACGGCTCACTGTTTTGTATTGCCTTACTTTGCCGTGTCCCTCCCTGTATGTTTTACGAAGAGTGCCATCGATGGTGTTTACATAGGCAAACAGCAGGTAGGGCTTCAGAAAGAACCCAAGTGGTGGGTAAATAAGAAGGAAGGAATGAGAGTCAAGAGCAAATGAGATTAGCATGTCTGTAATTTCACTTTTCGAATCTTAGATTGGATAGGAGAACCAAATGTGTCAAGTGTTCGGCTTTCAGACAGAATGGAGGAGGCAGTACTGCAGCATACAGTGGGCTGGTGAGATGCTAATGTGTCACGGTCAGAAAATGTCATTCCTAGCCAGCAAGGTACACCGCATAGGTGCCAGTCCTTGTCGTTTCCCATCCTGCTTACAATAGATAGGGTAGTGGCCCCGCCTGATGCCATGTAACCTCTCTGAGATGACGGACCCTCCCTACCTGTTTGGTTCTTACTGACAAGGGTGAGGTCGCCCAAGTGAAAAGCGGCTGCTGACTCGAACGTGTCGACAGGAGGAAAGGTCAGCTGACGAGACGGGCAGAACGTGAAGCTGTAATGCTAATGAGCCACTTGTGAATGACTTGGCTTTTCAGAGGCACTTCTAGAGCGACGCTCTTGAAAATGAGTTCCTTGTCACGGTTTCAGACACTAATTGTCACAGGAAGGCAAAGTAGCAACATGTGAAATGATTCTCATCCTGGAAGTCTCATTATGTTTTGAAAAAATATTCGGCAATTAATTTTTTTTTTTCTTTTGCTTGCTATTTTGGGGCAAAGTCGTACCAAAATAAAAGCGACTCATAAGAGAAAGGCTGCAATTGCTGATGTCATTATTTTCAAGGAAGAGCACTTCAGATGCAGCCTGGTGTGCATGGTGTGACAGGAAAAGACAAGACGAGAGCGGTAATTTGTAGTTTAGCACATAATACCGGGGCATTAGGATGTGAATGGGAACAAGAGGGAGCGCAAAGAAAGTAAACAATGACTTCTAAATAGAAACGCGGCTCCGTCTTCTGAGCTTCGGCACATCAAGGCAGCCAAACTCAAGCTGGAAAGTGCACTTTGAAGCAGATGCAATTATTCTATAAAGGACACTGGAGCGGCAGGAGGCACACAAGACCTTTGCAAACCCCAGGGTCCCTTTATCTGAAAAGGGAAAGCTTAAAGGAGAGGAGAAAGAGGTGAAAGTTTGGGAGAACCTCCTGTCTGATTGCGCTCAGTCCGTCTGTCTCGTGTCCCGCTTGTGTCAGTGACGCAGGCAGATGGCCCTTGAAGTTAGGCCTGCCATCCACAAAGTCAAGGCAAAGGCCATTTTTATTTAATCACTCCTTATTTGTGAGGACCATATTTGTGAGGACCACAGAAAATACAACTGACTCATGTGGTGCGGCAGAAGTGACAAAACAGACACACTTAAACCTTTGCTAATCGCAACCGCAAACCCAACCCGGCAAGTCTAATTTAAAGGCGACCAGGGCACAGTTTGGTATTTCTCTTGTAGCACAAACCACCAAAGAACCTCCGTGGGACTGGTATGGTCACAGTCTGGGAGCACCCATCCTTCCCTCCTCTGTCATGTACTAGTAATGGCCAAAGAGATGGCTCACAGATGGTCATGTTGGGCCAAGAATTTGTGAATAGATTTCATTTCAGCATCCAGGCTACAAGAGGATGTGCCATTTGGGAGTACCCAGGATCCCCTGTGCATCTTATCAATTCTGAATGGCAGATATCCTCCCATCCTTCCTTATTTCATGCTCCCAGCATGCACTACTGCTCAGCCCTAAGGCAACCAATTGGCACTTTATAAGCATGCCACCAGGGTCCTTAGGTGAGCACAGCGACTGCCCAATGGCCCACAGCCTCTTCCACCTACTTGTAACTCCATTTTTAAACTGAAACTGCAGCAACACTCTTCCTCTTGCCAGCTGCCTTGCTCTCTAGCTGTGCTCTCAGAGACACACAGCTGCGTCCCACAGACTAATCATTTCCAACGCTGTCACACCGCATGGAAGTATGAAGCAAGGCTTCCTTATTTATCTCATGTGCAAAGTGATACTCACACAGCCCACACAGGAGAGGAGCCTACCGCGTATGGGAGAGAGCAGAATTGGTGAGCGGCTTGATGGGCCTTGACGCACACGCCAGGCTGGATTCCTCTCCCATCCACTCTGCTGTGGTCTGTCCGGTCAGCCAGCCGCCTCATTTTCTAATCCAGTTAACCAGAGGAAAGACTCTGGTTGGCCACCAGCCGCACTGTCAGACTGTCCTGTTGACTGGAGATCATAAGGTCACCTGTGAAGTCGTGTCTGAAATAATGGGTAAGAGCAGCAGATCCCCCTTGATCCAAATGATAAAACGACTTCACAGTGCTAACTTACATCGTGTAGCACAATACAAAGCCATCGAGATAATGCCTGAAGAAGAGCCATTTGGACACGGAGAGCAGAGCGCAGGCCCAGATCGGTGTCACAGTGCGCGTCGGTTTGACATTTCTGTGTTTGTGTTCAGTCACGTCGGTATGGCCCCAGTGTGTTAAGTGGAAGTCGAAGCAGTACAGCGTCTTGCTTAGCAGTGACCATAAGGAAGAGTATTATAATGTGCTACAATATATATGATTAGAGAAATGGCTAAATACAATTGGACAGCAGTCACAGAGAAGACTGTGTAAATAAGGCCAGTGGCAGAATAGAACGTGCTGGTTATTTGTAATCCTACTAGAGTAGAGCCACCAAAGGCGTTGTGCTGCTGCGCTGGGACCGCCGAAACTCCTCTGTTGTGCAGAAGTCTGTGACTTCGAGGACATTTCAAAGGCCGGCGTCTTTCATGACGTAAATGGAAGGCCGTCTGCTGACCTGGCCTTGCAGTTAAAGGCCACATGAGGACTGGCAGCTGCTTATCCAAAGGTGCAAATACGTGATGGGGCACAGAGGGTCAACGAGTCAGCGCTTTATTGGAGGGTTTCAAGTGTAAATACGACTTAAAAACCGTTAAGAGGGAACAGACCCAGCTTTAGCCGTTTACTGGCTGAACCTGCTGCCGAATGAACACTCACCGCTGTGCTGCTGACAAGATGCACACACAACCTCAAAAGCAGGCAGAGGAGACGCCTGAAGTGAAAATCTCCAGAACAGCGGACTGACCGTAACGCGCGCCTTGGCGGCGGTGATGCATTAAACTCCCAGCCAAGAGGCCTTGCAGCACCTCTCAAGATACAGAGGCGGTTTACAGCGTGTATGGCGATCAGCAGTACCCGCTTTAGGTCCTCCTGACACCCGGTTTGCGACCCGGTAATCTGGCTCGTCCTGATCATGTCCCCATGCAGAGCCTGCACCCTTCGCTACGAGTGCTCCGTGCACATTTGAGAAGATTTCAGTTTGCTCAGGCAGGATTTCTGAGTGTGGTGTTCAATATTTTACATCCATTTAAGATACCTTTGACTGGTGCCAGGATGATTCACTTTTGTTTCCTGTTTTAGCTGCATTGCCCATTTTGAACCCAAAAGAAAACGTGACCAGAGGTATAACTTAATCTTGAAGCTTCATTCTCTACTAATGAGAAGTAGATGACATTAAAGGCTTTGTGACAGGTCGTAAGTGTCAAAATGAATCCATTAGGTAGGGCCTGAGGCTGCCAGCTGAAAGAGGAACAAAACGCTAACAGGATGGCAGCCCAATTAGGGTCTCTGGGGGCCCACATAGTTATTCATAAATGACAATAGACCAAGGAATCCTCTCCTCTGCCATGTTCTGTGTATGGGTGTGTTGTCCTTGTGGCCCTTAGGCTGCGATTGTAAAGCAGGCCTTGCCCGCATGTTTAGGAAGTCGCCAAATGGCATTTAGTTGACAAGTCGTTAGGATATTAAACCTGCACTTGGACTTTTATCACTGGAGTCCTCTCCAGACTTGAAGCATTTCTTGGTCTCAACATAAAATCTTTCATTCCTGACTCAGAAGCTCATGGCAGTGGCACTGTGTGCAGTTGCCCAAGTATACGCAGTTGTGGAGGGTTAGTGTTCTGTGCCCTGCTGTAGTCTTCCTGCACACATAGGACAGACTTGGGCCTTCTTAGTCTGCAGTAGGTGAGGCAGCATTGGGAGTTGATAACCCGGAACTCGGCCCTTCAAGTGGGAATTGCGTTTAGGGCAGCAGCACTGACAACCGAACCAAGCTGAGTGCCTTCAGTGGATGGGTAGTGGTACCCGGTAAGGCTTTGCAATACTCAGGCTGATCTCCACCCAAGAAAAAGAGACAAATGTTGTCGAGTCTTGGCCAGGGGGACAGATGAAGTCTGATTTGCTCATCCTGCCTCCCTGTACTCATCCCTGTTCTCTCGGTGTCATAGTTAATGATTGATATCCATGACAGACGTGATTTGAAAGACGCTATGTCATTTACTGTATGTTCTGATCTGCCTGGACGTCTCATTTAATTCTCTTCACATAGACGTGTGTGTTTTCTTTTTACTATCCTATATGCTAATGTGCCCGCCGTGATTGATGACTCTTCAAAATGGTTGTCTGCTCGGACATGCGGCAGGCGAGCCCCAGTCCTATGTGCTCAAAAGGAAAGGCTGGCTTAAGGTTGTCTTTTTTAAGCAAGGCTTAGGAATTTGTTTATCTGCGAGTGTGTATTTGCCACCACCTCTCATAGAGATGGCACATCAAAAATCTCCCATGCAAGCATACATCGTCCTGTTTTACAAAAGATTAGGTCTGGTTTTGGCATCGGAGAAGGTCAAGCATCATGGTGCAAATAAAAAGCAAAGTTAATTTCTCACTCGAGTCTTCTATAGCGCTCGTCACTGAAGGCAGGCTGTGCGTGTGCATCTACATTAACGGCAGTTACGGCGCCTTTGGCAACTAAAGCCTTTCTTCAGACATAAGGGAAGATCGAGCCAGGTGCCTCGGTGGTATTCCTGGCGAGCGGGAGTTCAATAATGTCACAGTGAATTGATAGGCACCAAGTTTCACGTCAGTGGTGATCAATCACTTTTTCCAGGTTTAGTGACAATGTCCAAGCCTATAAAGAAGAGGAACAAGCTCAAGGATCGGATTATTGGTTTGACGTCTTTGGTGACATCGGTTTTTATTTACCGTTCTTGTCACCATAAAGGTGGGTTTATTGAGCAGAATTCAGAGTGTCTGTGACAACAGTGAGGTGTCGTGTAGTGCTTTTTGTCAGACTTGAGGCACAAAGTGTGGCATTCCTGTGCATTTCGTGATCTCTCATTAATGAGGCTAAGGTGTCTAAAACCGTGTTCTGGGGGGACGTTTTAGGAGAGCTGGACTCCACTTGTACACATCTTGAAATAAGAGCCAACGAAAGTGCATTTCCAAAAATCTTACAGAAATCTTCAGATGCCTTTTGAGATATCTGAAAAATGACTTTCAGTGCAAATGGAAACATCGGATTGGAAGAAACCTTGAAATGTACACAAAGCTGTTCTATAAAAATATTGGAAAATGGACAGAGAGACCGGTAGATTAAACTTTATTTATTCCCAGACATCACAGAAGCTGAAGAAAAAGAAGAGCGCATTGAAGAGAAACTGCATTGCACAAGCCTCAAAGTGACCAGGTGGCACCTTTAACTCATTCTAGGGTATCTGAGTGGCAATTCCACGATCTGACATTCTGCCCATACTTGGGTCATGGCATGATGATAACTAGTGTTGCCGTAGAGGATATCGATTACTGGCTGGCATTGGTTGGGGAGGGGACACCGCCTACAGCTGATGTTGCCTTACGTGGCTCCTCATCTTAGGGTTTGCCCGACTTTTTGACTGCAGTTGCCAGCTCTCGTCGCCAGCCCAAGTCAACGTACAACTGCATGCCGACTTTCCAGCAGTTGAGCTTGGCCCTTTTTCTGGCCGCCAAGCGCATGCTGCCTGTCTTCTGTATGATGGGTCAGTCTCCGCTCATGTTAGGACCCCCATGTGATCTCTAACTTGCCTTCCTTTTCATGCCGTTTGCCTTGAATTGGAGTTCCCTCCATGTTACTTCTGCGTGTCCTCCACACCCTGGGCTGCTTGTCTTCTGTGCTCAAGGCTCCAGTGTGCTGCAGACAGGTAAAGGTTTACAGTTCCTGGTAGTCATGTGAACCATTGAGCCTTTTCAGTTCGGGGTCACAGGGGGCCAGTGCCTGTTAGTTAAGCTAATAAATGGCAGTGCTGACCGTCGCTTCAAGCAGCGTTGAGACTTAAAGCCCCCTGACCTTCATGCTGGTGTACGGTCTTCTCGTCTCTCATTTTCAGAATTGTGCTGTATACTCGGACCGTATCCTGTGAAAGTCCTCTGAATTGCTTTGGATCCAGAATCCCACCTGACCCCTAAAGAATGGAGTAACACCCAATGGCACTGCGTTCTCGCCCTCCGCTGGCATCTTCTACTATGTTGGTTCACTTATTTGGGAGAATCCTAACCCCCCCTCTTGTAGCTCAGGGGGATGTGACGTCTTCTGTGATCTTAAATTGGAAAAGGCGTTTTAGAATTTGGTGAGAATTTGTTCAAGTTGTCCTAAAACTGCCTGCCTGCCTGCCAGGTCTCGTCTTGATCTTCGCTGTTGTTTTAAAGTTTGTGAGGAGTCGCATTTTAGGTTTGGGGCCGAAGCTTTGTGTTGTCCCTTCAGCCTGATGGCTTTGTCCTTCATCAGTTCACATGAGGGTGTCATTGACTGGATTCTGCGCTCCGGTATGCGTTTGGTTCTCCTGCAGTCCAATTCAAAGAAGCCCAAGCCCTGCGGTGTAACTGATTTGTCTTTTTTCCCCATGGATGCCACTCTCCTGGTTTTGTGTACGGTACACTTGCATTTGTGCGTCACATGACTAAAGTCTTCTTTTCTGCCCTTATCAAGTGTCCATCTTGTATTGTATTTTCAGTGCAGCCTTTTATGTGCTTCCGACTCCGCGAGAACAGGCGGATTAAGAAAACAAAATGCGTGAGCGAGCGCCACTTGTGCCACGGGTGGCGGTGGGCATTCCATCCTGGACTGGAGCTTTCGAATGCAGCATCCATGTGCCGCACAGTTGTTACTGGCTGCTGAAATCTACAAGCTGAAGACCGATCTCCCATTTGAAATGTCAATACGAATCAGGATCACGGGCCAAAAGCAAAATCAGCGTATGGATTTTCGAGAGAAACAAGAACTCCACGGCTCGCTGCAGCTTCACTTTTAACCATCGGCTGTGAAGCGGAAAGATCAGCAAACAAGTCGCGTCACTTTCTTTGTGTATTGCTGAAGCTGTTCCGCTGTGCTTAATTGGGGGCTCAAAATGAGAAAAGGTGGTAAAAGTCGGACACACACGGCTGACCAGTCTGTTGGCGCGGTCCTCTGCCAAGGGAACGGGTACCAACACCGAGGACAGTGCCATCATAATGGCTTTTGAAGATTGTCTGTTCTGCAGGCCGTTACGTTGAACCAGTGACAGCGATGACACCTTTGAATTCACACATTGGGAAAAGCTCAAGCCATCAATGTGCACAGGAGTGCAGTAAATCTGGGAGGTGACAATGTGTGACTGATATGTGACAATTAACTGTGTTTGCCAATTAAAGCTCTGAATCATGCGCCATGAGCAGCGAGCATACATTAGAGAGTCTGCTGGTTTTTGGAGCTTCTCGCTATCGTCCCCATTCATTAACTCCACTTCCATATCAGGGACAATAGGGGACCCACTTTGATGAGACACCATAAAGGGGCTTAAAAAGCAGAAAATGTCACAAATCAACTCCCATTTTCCAGTTTCATGGTAGCCAGCACTGGCCCACCAGCCTTTGTCAGAGCCCTGGTGTTACTTGCCACTGTTTCACACAGCATTGCGTCCACTGGTGTGAACCGGCCGTTCCATTCTGGGGGTCCATCAGGGTCTGTTCCGGCAGGCTTCACAGACGGCATGCTGCCTCTGGAGGGTGCAAGAAATTTTGTGAATGCTGGTGAGGCGGGCACTGTGCGGCATGAGGAATATGAGATGACTAGGCCACTGGCGTGTCACGGTGCCACATGTGAGTCATTTCTGTTTTGGCTGCTGGACTCTCTTGGGGGGTAGCACCTGGCCGTGGTTTGTGTGTGTGTGTAGCGTCTTCACCTTCGACGTGGTCCTGCTCGGGGATGTTACACCACTGAGAACTGCCCTCGGGTCCTGCCCTTCCTGCTTACTGGCTGTGACGTTAGTCGGGGTCACTTCGTAAGTAGGTTGGACACACGACGCCTGCGTATTGTGCTTTCAGCTTCCTCCTCCTGCTTTCCGGGGTTTCATTGTTGTTGTTGCTGCTTCTTTCTGAACTCTGACATTCCATTCCATCTTCTAACCTGCTCATCCATTTCTGGGACCCGAGGGGATCTGGGGTGGGATGCTAGTCCATCACAGGTCACCAGTTAAGCTCATGTGTCTGTCTTTGGGGTTTGGGAGGTAAACCGTAGGCGGAGGTCTGCCACCGGCCACTGCCAGTGTGGGCTTGGGGCATTCCCCTCATGTCTGCCTGCCAGCCTGGCTTGACTTGGTGCTAATTAGCCTCGTGGCCTGGTCATGCTAACCTGGGTCCTTGTTCAAATTGGAGGCACATTTCACATCATCGGCCTCATTAACCTGACACTGAAGTGATTCACATGGCGTGTCTGATTGTGAACGAGCCCCCGTCACCAGGTGGAGTGTTCATAATTTAAACTCCTCTGAGCGGGCGTCGGGTGGGCAGGCCACCACAGCCGGTAGAAGCGCAGCATTGTCCGTCTAATTGATGGGTCCAGTTCAGTGAGGCGGATGTCTTCAGATATTCATTTGAAATTGCAGACTGAGCCTTTGCCATCTGCGCCTCTCTGACACTCCTGTCTTCACGCATTTCTTTTCGTTTTTTTCCTCCTCCTCCTCCTCCCAGGAGCTTTCACTCTGTTATTCATGCGACCAGGGTTTCTGCCAGATGATGTATGGCCCAAAATATTGTGCTTGCTAATAGCGCTGGAGTCCACAGTGTGAGCCTTGTAGCTAAGCGTCTGTAGATGTGTCTTCATCAGGCACTCGGTAACGGACACACTCGCATGGCAGCCCTACCCTCTGTTGAGTTGCTGCCTGAAGACCTGACAGCGAAGTAAAGTGATGTTACCATGAGGATGTGTGGCGTGGCCCGGAGTTGAAATAGTCACTTAGTCTACTTCTGTCAATGCATTGTCACAGGGAGCTGCCGCACGGATTACTGGGCAGTGCCAAACTCCAGAGAGAATGCCCGTTTCCTGACATGCCGGCCAATCTTAGACACCAGTTTTAAGTGTGTGTAGGTCTCCCCGAGTAGGTCCCTGGGGCAGTGACACACACACACAGACTTTGGGTGACGTTTGGCTCCACCCCCACTTCTCACTCGCCGTTGACATTTCTAGGAAACGCCAAGCCTGCAGCTGTGGTGATAGGTGAGGATGAGCCGACTGTCTCCTGGCGTGCAGTCGTCTGTCCGTCCGTCCGTCCTTTCTGAGATCACGGTTTGGTTTTAGGGCTCCAGCGACTCCTCTGCAGCTGTCCATCATGCTGCCTGTCACTTCAAGTCACTGTCTTTCACAGGGGAGGCTCCTGTCTCTTGTTGCTCTTTTTTTTATGCCACCCGACTGATTTTAAATTCATACCTGGGGAACAGGATATTGTAATGAAAAAATGTCACGTCAACGTGCAGTCACATTGCCAAATGACAAGGGACGCCAAAGTCTGGACCAGCGACTTCCAGTCCCAGCCCTGGGAGACCCCTGTGGCTGCAGCAGAGCCGAGCTGTCATGGGGGCAAAGGAGGCACCAGAAAGGTCACAACTGGGCTTGCCATATTTAATTGGATTGGAGCGGGCATCGCTGCGTGTTACGTGGAGCTCATTCTGTCTGCGTTTAAGGTTTCCTTCATCGTCGTCGTTTTGATTTTAATTCCGTTTGGTTATTTCCTGGTGAGCACTCTGGGGGTCTGACACTTGAGGAGCTGCAGCCTTTTGGCCTTCATGTCATGTGCCCCCATGTCTGCTCCCCTCATTGTCGTTAATTGAATTTAACAAAGGGAGCACAGAAGACCTGAGAGCACAAGACTGTGCCAGACAATACAAATATTTCTACATTTCATACAATTGTAAATTGCACACCCTGGCTGTTTTCTAAATGCACAACCAGTCATTTTTAGAAAGCCGTGCTTATTAAATGTGAAGATTTAATGAGAGGGAAACTGGCTGACTGACTGACTGGTGGGATGAAAACCTGTGGCCATGGGGGTCTTCAGGACTAAGACTGCTGTAGCAACTACTGAGCTCTTTGTTTGTTCGGAGCCGACGTGTAAGTGAAACGCCACCCTAGTCAGTGGTGGTCCGCCTGATCGCCCGCCCTGCTGCAAATACTGAGTCACATAATGGCAGGCGTGGCGGGTGACAAAGGGGTGTGGCTTATGCTAATTAAACCAGCACCACACTGCGGTCAGCTGATGCCAGGCTAGCGCACACACACACACACACACTCTGGGCCAATTCAGGGTCCTGCGATCACAGGGAGGACAAACAAAGTCTAAGACCTGAACCCGTGTCCAGTCACACAGATGTGGCGATGCGCCACACTCCTTCTGGACAAAGCCGGGAAGGGCACAGCCTGGCAGACTGTCTTGGAATTGCTGCTCTGCCCGCCTGATCTCCGGCTCCTTCTCCTCCTGCTGCTTTCTCACTTCTCCTCACACGTTCTGTCAGCCTTCTCTTTTCCGGCGGCGGGCTGAGCAGATTTCACTCCCCGATTCTTGGACCGTCTTTTCTCCTCGCGTACGTTTGAACGGATCGGCATTGTGTGTCTGTGATTGCTATTTTTGTAGTGAGCTGTAGTTGCTGCTGGCAATCACTGGCATTATCATTTATTAGCAAATCCACAGAATAATTGGAAATCCTTTCCGTGGCACACGACGCTGGCAGCTGCCTGTCACCCGCTCGCAGAGCGCATTATTGACTGGGGTAGCGGGTCTTACAGACTGGGGGCTGATAAAATGGGGCCTTCCTGCCCTGTTTGCGCTTCTTTTTAGAAATTCTCCTGCGGTTTTTTACAAAGGCTGCCACCCGGCTCTTCCTGTTTCATTGCCATCTGCCCGCAAAGAGAGCACAAAAATGGGAAAAAATGATGAAAGTGGCAACTGAGCCTCCTGCCTGTCCTCCTTTGGAGTGGTGAGGGACCTTTAGGTTCCCAGTAGTCTATATAGTGCCTTTCACAGTGATTGTATTCATGGCATGAGGGTCACATGGTACATCAGAGGTGCACCTTCTCACCAGGGTGCATTCTCGAGAGCCTTAGTAGACGATACAATGAAGCGTGCAGCACTGTGACTCCAGTGCCACCCGTGATTCACCCTCATAAGAGGGCACTTGGCACCGCTGTGAATCCTGTTTCTCTTTTTGATGTCCCACTGCTCTACCTCTAAGCTGTATTACCTGTCCTTGGGGAAGACCCCAGATCCAAGTGTGAGAAGACTCGGCCATCTCCGGTGGCCCACACAGGCTCTGCTCTAGAAGGCCAGGCAGTTGGCCGAGTTCTCCGGTCATCATGGACCCGCCTTGCGATTCTCAAATGAAACGGACCTTTATTATCATCTCCTCCCTCTCCAAGAAGACCTTTGACACGATGCTGTTGGGCACATTCATGAATTAATACACACAATGTCACCGCAGCAAAGGGGAAGCCTCCAAAGGCACAAAGTGTGACACAACATGACAGGCTCGTCACCACGGCAACACCATAGGTATTAACAAATGAAACCCTTTTTAAAAAACATTAAAACACACCCAGATAAGACCAGAGAGCATATCGAGCGAGCGAGTGAGCACAAAGGGGCGCCCCTCATGGACCCCTGAACCCAGAAGGCTAAAAGCAGGTGTAGTAATAACCAGAAGGGGACGCTAAACCGAAACGAGAAGCGTGCAGGCCTCAGTGGGCCCTCTTCTGACACCAGCCAGCGATCGAACCCTGCCACCTCCTGGCCCACAGCCAGATGGTGATAAGGGGCACCAGGTCTGAGCTCTCAAGTGGAGCCCCCAGGAATCTCTCACAGCACGCCTTGAGGGTCCGTGTGATGTGGTCCTGGTGACTGGTTTGACTTCAGCCTATTTAGTCATCGCAGCTCTTCTCTCTCTACAGCCCTCCTTAGTAGTCCCTGTTACCGCTGGGAGCTTGTCCACGTCCTCGCATTTTCAATTCCTCTTCACTGTTCCTGGTGCGTGGGTTTCCTCCCACAGTCCAAAGACATGCTGGTTAGGTGGACTGGTGATTCTAAGTGGGCCCTGGTGTGTGGGTGTGTTTGTGTGTGTCCTGCGGTGGGTTGGCACCCTGCCCAGGATTGGTTCCTGCCTTGTGCCCTGTGTTGGCTGGGATTTGCTCCAGCAGACCCCCGTGACCCTGTGTTCGGATTCAATGGGTTGGATAATGGATGGATGTTCCTGGTGCACTTCACCTCCGCCTTGACTGATCTTTTACTACTAAAAACTGAAAGAGTCTCTCTGGGTCATCTTTCACCTTCTCTGCTCCATTCCTCCTCTCTTTTCGATCTCATTCTGCCGTTCCAGGGGTTCTGGCTATTGAAACGTTTCTTTCTAGTGACCGCACTGGGGGTCCCTGCAGCCTTTCATCATTCCTTGTGTCTACGCTGCTCATCCTTAATTGACATTACTAGGATGCAACCAAGGAAGCAAACTCTGCAGGAAAAAGTGAATTCACAATAAAACGACAAGAGTTTGGAACTTGAAACTGAGGCGGAGATAGAAATCCTTGTAAATGCAGAATAAGAGAAGGAAAAACAAGGCGAGCAAATTAAAGAATGAGACCAGTTCGAGTGACTGGGAAACTGCTGGGGTCCACGGGGGTCCAGAAGGGCAGAGAGCACACAGTTTGATGCCTTTGAATGGCTGGCACACATGGTGCCTTCATTCAGGCCCTTGCCAGTCTCCACTGGGGTGTTTCGTATCCCGTCATTCAGTCACCAGGTCAGGACAGCCTCCCCCACTGAGTGGCACTGTGCCACGGTAGCAGTACATGTGAGGTGATCCCTTCACTTGTGCAGTGTGGGTCAACCCGTCAGGCTGAAGACGTTCACCACATGGCCACTGGTACCCCCTTGCCAGAGAGCCTGCCAGTTTAACAAACGCCAAGTAAAGCAGCTGAAGGGTTAGAGCCGAGTGCAGGGCATCACACTCAGCCTGGCAGCTGCCAGTTCCAGCTCTAAGGGCCTGGTGTTTCTTCATGGTGGCGTCCATCTCATTGAAGGCAATAAGCTGTGTTTCCTGGTACTGCACGAGACGGCTGCCGTTTCTGCACTTCTGGGTGTTTTTCTTCTAATGTTGCAGGCTGAGGACCCGCGCCGTGCTTTGTGACACCAAGTCATGCGCCAAGGGAGACGTCAATAAAGAAACGAGCTGCCAAAGATAGCAGTAGCAGCATGGCGCGAGTGGTAGGTCTTCGACGCCTCTACAACTTCATTATTCATTACATGTGCTTCGTGCCTTTCTCTTTACGGTTTTAAAACTCTACCTGAAGCTGGCCGAGCCTATTTGAACACGACATGATGCTCTAGAAATGAACTTGTTGAAGAGAATTTGTGTCCTCGCGTTATTATGGGTATTGTTTGTCAGAGAGCACATTGAAATGTGCAGATTTAGGGGTCTTTGTTGAAGTCGTCTAACAAAGGCAGAGCATATCGACTCGTGTGAATGTATCTGAAATTCAAGTGAGAAGAGAAAGAAATCAATGTGACGTAAACCAAATAAATACATCCCGACGCATTGATACGAATACGGCCTGGCCAGGACTAGCCGGAGCTCACAAGGTCACCGAAATCCAAAAACACGAGGCCGAGAGAGCGGCACCCGACACGTATGCTGCGGGGCTTCAGTCTAAACGATACGACGATACGTGGAAGACCACAGCAGGTGGCTGTCATCCTGGGACTGGAGAGGGAGCGGGTCACCCGAGGCGGCAGCATCCAGTAAGGTAGGCTATTGGGACGGGAGATTTTATACAAACGTTGTACCTAAGCCTTCAAAGGTGAAGGCCTGCGGAGACGGTTATGGCATCTGGGCAGCTCGGACGACCTCCATGGTTATTTGAAGCTTCTGAAGGTGTACTTTGGCACACGTTGGCACTGCCCATTTCAAAAACATGAGCTCTCGGACCTTTTGAGGGTTTCATGATTTCCTGTTACACACGTCTCCTAAAACCGTTCTGCCCGTACATCGTGTCCTCGTAAACCAAAGAAACGCTCTCGTCATCTGCCATCCTGCAACTCCACAACTGCTCGTACAACATCTGGTGCCCCGTCATCGTCAGTCGGCCAGACCTCCAGGGAGAACCCTGCAGTGCAAGGCGTCATGGCTTTTCTTGTTGGTCGCTCCACAGAACTCTGTCTGCTCCATATTGGCTTATCTCAGAACAAGAAAGATGTGTCATTTATTACAAGTGTGTGAGCAGACGAGGAAAAAATAAAAGAAACGAGTCGGATCGCTGCTGTACGCTGATGGGAGTGCGTCCGCCGTGCTCTTGACGTGCTATTTAAGATGGTCAGTCTGTCTGTCTGTCATATAGCGCCTTTCACAACTCTGTCTATCATATAATGCCTTTCACTCTATCTATCGTTCTGTAATATAATGCCTATCTATCTATCTATAGCGCCTTTCACTCTATCTATCTATCTATCTATCTATCTATTTATCTATCTATCTATCTATCTATCTATCTATCTATCTAGTATATAGCGCATTTCACTCTATCTATCTATTATATAATGCCTTTCTATCTATCTATCTATTATATAGTGCCTTTCACTCTATCTATCTATCTATCATATAATGCCTTTCACTCTGTCCTATCTATAGCGCCTTTCACTCTATCTATCTATCTATCTATCTATCTATCTATCATATAATACCTTTCACTCTTTCTATCTAGTCGCTGCCTTTCTCAAAGCTGCACACTCCTCATGAGTAGCAAATGAGCGATCTGGCCAGATAAAGCCAAGTCCTGTGGCTTCAATGGCAGAGCCGGAGGATAAACAAGGAGTACAAGTTGGCATCACAGACACCGTGAGCTGCCATAATGAAGTTCTGCCCAGTGCAGCAGCTGCGATTGCGGCCATTGTACTACAACATATTGGTAATGGGGTCCTGTGACTGTCCTCTCTTGTTATCAGCTCAACTCTTTATGGAGTTCTGGCTCCAAATTCTTCAAGCAGGAAACAATAGTGCTTGAAATTAAAACAGAAAAAGATAAGAAATGGCGCCCTGCGGACCCTCTAGACTGACCGGGCAGTGTTGTTGTGGCTCCTCAGAGCCCTCGCGTGTGCCACATGCAGCTTGGTCGATACTTTGGAAAGTTTAGGACAAGGAGAAGTGCCATCTGCTGTCTGGCATATTCACACGGGGATGCTCAAGTTGTGTGATGAGACGTGCCAGTCAGCGGCTCACCATTGATGAGTCCGCAGTGTCTGTGTGATAAAAGGAGACCCTCCTTTACAAAACTGCATTCCGATATGTGTGTGTGTGTGTGTATACAATATACTGTATATCTTTAACTGAATACAATTTTAAAGTAACGCACAAATGTCCTCTCGGCATTGGTTTCAGTCCGCATGGCCAGCCACAAATCCTGACGTGTAAAGAGGACGGAGCCCGGTGGTCTCGGGTACTTGTTGGATAATCGGAAGTGCAGGTGGTCAAATGTCACATCAAACTATGAAGGCATTTTGAAAGACTCTCCGCCATTATAGACCATTAAGTCCACTATGGCACAACTGGCTGTAAGATAGGCTGTGGTGTGTGTGTGTGTGTGTGTGTGTGTGTGTGTGTAGAAACATACAAATCGACTATAAAGTAACGGGGGTGGTGGGCGCGCGTGTGAGGTTTGAAGTGATGTTTGTGTGCCTGCGTTACAGATGATGAGTCGCTGGAGAAATGAATCCTCTTCTTACCGCCAATGCACCCAAGTTTGACGACTCCACGCGCCGCTACCGAAGCCCGCCAGAGCCGCGCGCACTCCCCAGACGAAGCCTTACCTGGTGGCACTGGGAGCCAGTCGTCCTGCAGGGGTGACCAGAGGAGTGAATACAGCGGTCCTTCGGGCGCCTCGCCAGACGATCCTTCTGCTTTGTCAAACGCCACGCGTCCTTCTTCGTTGCGACCGAAGCCGAGTGCAGTTTTTGGAATTCGCCGGGAGTGAAGAGGACTCCCCCAGTCTGCAGACGGTCGGATGCCGGCGTTGCGCTGAAGCTCTCCTCCTCATTCGGCTCGTTTCCGAGCTGACGGTTGTATTCGGCGTCTCCGGTGTCGAGTGCGCTATAAACTGTAGCCGAGTGTCCAATCGAAGTCCCGTCATCGGCGCATACCTGTAAAGCAGCGGCTCGCATCCGAGGGATTTCGCGAGATGAACGCCCGCAAAAGCGCTCAGCACTCGACGCCCCTCTCCGAGAGGCGCTCCATCCGTCCCGGGGTGTTGTCGAGTCACCGGTCGGCCAGCTGCGGAAGTTGGTGACGGGTCGGTCCACGGGGGCTTGTGAGCCTGGCACTGCCCTGTCCTCTGCTACAGCTCACCCGTCACGGCGCATAGCTCTTCTATTCTTTTTTTCTTTCCTTTTTGAACCAAAGTTTAAATGTTGCAGACCTTTAGCAAGCTTTCGGCGGTACAAAGCGCGTGATGTCGAGATACGAAGTGGGGGTGTCTGCGTGGCGGGCTACTCGGCGCACTTCACCTTTATATGCCGCCCCTGTCCGTGGTGCTGATTGCGCGCTCGCAGCCTTTTCTTCGTCTCCCCTCAGGCTCGGCTTTAGCAGATCTTTGGAGGGCTTCTTGGGCTGACGAGCTCTCTGCTATTCTTGGTTTCAGTGCAAGTCCAGACCTGCTGCATCAGATGTGTGATTTTAGATGACAGCCAGCCTGCTAACACGGGCAGATTGTAGCAGAGATGAAACCGTAGCCCCTTTCTGCATTGCCGCCTAAATCCACAGATGAGGAGGAGAGGAGGAGGAGGAGGAGAGACGAGAAGAGAAGAGAAGAGAAGAGTGCGCGGTCTGCCTGCAGCACGTCAGGCGGTGATGCTCTCCGCTCTCGCAGGGCTCCTCAACTTTTAAAAAACGATCCACCTACATGTGCTGAAAAGTCAGAAGCAAATGAATACTCGGAGAGAGTGAGAGTGAGTGTGAGTGTGAGTGTGAGTGTGTCACTCAAATGTCCCAGCGCACTGCACTGCACTGCACTGCACACACCACACGCCTGCCTACTGCATGACTGGACGTGTCAACTTCATCCTCCTGCCCATGGAGGTCTTTGTTTCCTCCCACTCCCTCGACGTAGCTGTTGGCCCCGAGGGCACTGACGTCCCAGCCAGGGTTGGGTCCTCCTGCTGGGATGAGCTCCGGCTCTGCCGTTTGGGATAAGGACTGCACTGGACTGGACTGGAGATGAACGACAGATGGCTCTTGTCATTATTAACGTTGACATCGTGGCTCTGACCGCAGCACCCTGCGAGCAGAGCGTCCATGAAGAAGAACTTCATCCTTACACTTTTTTAACGTACTGTTTTCCAGTACACAGTTTTAGTGAACGTGTTGTTAAAGGCCAGGAACTGTTTAAGTGGGCACAGCCAGACATGTCTAAAAGCGCCGGCCACTTGAGGGGTGGGCACCAGAAGGGTCTTCCTTTTTTGTTGACCAGATAATGAAAATGGCTGGAGGATGAAGATGATGGTATTACTGTACATTATGAATGAATCCCCTTACTCTGTGTGTGTGTGTGTACATAGTGAGGAGAAAAGGGGCAGGTCAGGATGAAGTGCCAGTGTCCCCACCGATGTCCCCGTTCAATATCAATAACACTAATTTGAATACTGCTGGGTAGCGGTCATCTTGGAGGGGCTTCAGTGGCAGTCGCCATCCTTGGAGTGATGCCCGCGCTCAGTTGTGTTATTTCTTTCATAGCAGGTGACTTGAAGGAACAAAGAGAGGTTAGCAGCCATGCCTCATCCTGCTCTGTCCCCAGTGTACACTGTGGCCGGGGTCTTCCACATGCCCGTGGCTCCCGGGTAGACCGGGTATGACATACTGCATTGTGTACGCACAGCACTGAGGGCACCTCAATGTGTTTTACACAAAAGAAGAGAAACCAATTGCAGTGCCAGTTACCATTAAAAAGCGTTGTGGTCGAGGGAGATGTGACACGAGCCCAAAGAATACATGATAAGGCGCCCACCGGGTCACCCCTTTTAATAATGACAAAAGAATTTGCACTCGTTGGCACAGATTTAAACCAAGAAAGGATGAGTGCCCCCTCGGTCCTGTGGCGCCTCTATATCCAAATGAGATGCCATCTGCGCTGGGGGCCTCGGACCAGAATGGCCAGTCATTGGGTGTCTTGGTAGAGCTGATGAGACCATTGGCGACTGCGCCCCCTTGTGTCCTGGGGTGGTACTGCTTACCTCAGATTAGCCCGGAAGGTGACACACTTGTGTGACAATGTGTGATCATATACAGTGTCTAAAGATCAAAACGGGTGCTGCTGGCATCAGCGATAAAGGAGTAAATAATAAAGTGTCCGCTGTTAACAAGACCACCGCCATGCCCCAGCTTTTATAATATATCACTCGGGGGCACGTGGGCAGTTGGTGGCTGGCACTGAAGTGCCATTAGCTATTAAGGACTAAAGTGGAGGTGTGGCACTGGTGCCATCTGGTGTCTTCTGTTTCCTTTACCTTTCTCAGTCCACCACACAAAGTGTCCCCAGTAGAAAGAGAAGAGCAGGGGGTTTGACTCCAGACATCCCAGTGGGCCTGGCCTGGGAATTCCTCAGGGGGTTCCTAGGGATGGGCTGTCCACCTCCGTGTGTTGCCACCCGGACCCTCGGTGCCTCCCAGAGGCTTTTTTAAATTAGGAATCTGAGGGTGGGGCTTCAAGGCTCCTCACTGCCACCAGGCAAAGGCTTAACTGGCAAGTCCGCATGACAAGAGAGCAGCGGGTGACACGAGGACTTTGGTGGTTTTTAGACGAGTCACCCTGCCTGGCAGATGGTGACCAGGCCTGCCCAGTCCAGTCCAAAGGGTCCGATGGGTGCTTTCTTTGATACTCGGGGATCTCCCCTTAATCATCATAAACCTGCCAGGTTTATTTGGCTCCCCTTTTTGTGGGTCAGGGTGGCACAGTCTGCCCAAAGTTGAAATGAGAGCCCCCATTTGAATGACAGGTGTGGACATCGATGTCATTACCGGTGGTCAGCAGACCTCTCTTTGCCAGAGCCCTCCAAGTGACCACCAAGAGTGCCAGGCCTCCAATGGAAGTGTGTGTTGTCCATCAGGAGCTGGCAGCTGTTTGACTTTCCAGGGTCTTACATGCCTAACAGAGGAGGAAAGGCTTGGCAGTGGTTTGCCAGGGCGTGGACAGGGCACAAGTTACTACTGCCACCTGCTGGCTATCAAGTCAACTTCACTTAACACAAAAAAAGGGTGGCATGGTGCCATGTGGCCTTGGGTTCGAATTGCAGCCTGGCCACTCCTTGTGACATATGCCTGTCCCCGACACGCCAAGGCTGCACGGGTGGTGTGTGTGAGTGGAACATCTGATCGTCGGGCATCTGCCAGTTTCGACTGCTGCCGGGTTGGCTCCAGCACCCTGTAACGCAGGCAGTGTGTTTGTCCAGCACAGTGACAGATGGCCCTTTGTGAAGCCACCTCTTTGTCTGTCGTATTGTGACACGACTGAGCGCTTGTGCCAGTGTGTCACCTCACGATGGCCATTCACGAGTGTCTGACTCTGCTGCGGCCAGTTAGGAATTGAACCCGTGTCCGGTGGGCTCACCCTGGACAGCCTTACCAGACTGAGCACCGGGCTTCAGTGAAAGTCCTGATAAGCAAGCTGCGCGGCACAAGCGGCACCAGAGAGCTCGGCAGAAGGGCATTTCTGTTGCCAAGGGAACCACCAGCATGAAAATCCAGCGAGGGGCTCCGCCGCGTCTTGTAAAATGCATGAAGGTAGAAACGCTCGGCGCCGTGTCAACGGAATTCAGTATGAACCCGGGGTCGCCTCCTGGGCCATGCCATGGGGGTGTCCGTAAAGCACGTGACCGAGCGGGCAGCTGTCAGGCCAGCGTTGGGGAGCTGCACGTGCCAAGCCTGAATCTGTGGGTGAGGCTCCATTGTGAACATCAGTGCCGAGTGCCAGGTGGGCAGGGGGATGCTCAAGAGCGCCATCGTCAGGCTTGAGAACTCCGTTGGCAGGGGCGGGGGGTGACAGGAGGCTGTCGAGAAGTCGCTGCTCGCCGGGTCTCACGGTGCTTCATGTCTGATGTTGGTGTGGCACTGGCACCTGTGCCATGCTGATGGGCAGCACCTGGTCTGTGCTCACACCCTGTCCCCTGGAAGAAGGCCTCATTTTGGAATGCCAGGCACTGTCCGTGGCCCGCTGTGGCACGTGCCATCTTGTACCGCTGTTTTATTCATTCTTGCCTGTCCAGCTGTGTGGTGCCCACACCTCATGTGACAATGTCTAAGAAATGGGGCTGTTCTCTGAATGCCATTGTCCTGAAGTACGTTTCAAGTGTCTTCCTATTGGAGGGCACAGTGAGCTCCATGGTGGGCTTTGCCAAGACGATGTAACGGGCAAGTGGTGCGGCTTTCGTTTGGTCCTCCTTGTCTTGTAATGAGGGGCACATCAAATCCAGCAGCCCACCGTGCATTGGTGCGTGGCGGCGCCTTGGCGTGCCACTCAAAGCCTGCTGTCATCTTCTCTCTTCTCAGCCTCGTCCTTTCTTCATCCGTCAGACGTGGAGAGAGAGGCGATAACGAAGCGGTGCCCTCATCGCGGTGTCATCTTCTGACGTGTCGTCCTTAAATGAGACGCTGGCGGTAAGTTTACGACCGAGTTGTGTGTCGGCGTCCTGCATGGCTGACGGGGACATCCGTGCCAAGGTGTGCAGTCAGTGAGCGTTACAAAGCAGAGAGTCGGGCGGGCAGGCGGGCGGAGACATCGCTGGACGGTGGGGACACAAAGTGACATCTTCACCTTTCATTTCATTTAGAAATCGGAACAGAATAACAAAATGCTGCCCAGGCAGGCAAATGAACGGGACGTGGCCACACATTCTGCCGTGGTTGGCACAGCCCCTCTGATGGGCTGTCATCCCGTTGTGCCAGTGTTGTGCTCCGGTCCCTGTCACAGATGAGATGGTGGATTCTGCTTCACTTTTCGTTCTCAGGCTACTCTCTGCTTCTTTTAAACTGGCATCTGTGACCTGATGCTCGATGGCACTTTACCCAAAGGTGTTGGCATTCTGCAGCATGGAAGTGGCATGAGCATCCATACCAAAGCCCTATATTGTCAAACACAGCCTGGCAAGTCAACGATGGGGGGGATCTGTACCAGTCCTTCACTCAGATCTTCCACTTTCCTCTCTAGAGCTGAAGGAACATTGGGCACAAAAAGATTGGCATCACTTGTGCTCTGCCCAGGAAGAGTCATAGCCTTCCATGCGATAACCAGTAGAGATTGGCACCAGCGCACGGTAACGGTGGTGGCGCTTTCAGCATCTTCAGGGCTAACTGTGGGCTGCAGGAGCCTCGGACCTTCTACCCTGGCATTTGATTCCCGTGCCCACATTAATAAACATCGTACCGCGCCAGCCTCATGTGAGTTAGGGGGCGCTTGCTCTAAGGACTTCACAGTTGTAGAACTGCATCTCCCAGCAGTCCCTGCAGGGGCTGTTGGGGTCAAAGGTGGTCAGAGGAGTTTAAAAGGAGGGCGGGAGAGGAGAGGCGTGTTTGTTTGTTTGTTTGTTGTTTGTTTGTTTGTTGTTTCGTTTACCTGCCCGACTGCCCTCTTGTTACTTTAGTCATGTTTAGTCGCTGTGTCCCGGATTGTATTCGTTGTTGGGGTCTCGATCGTCGTCTGTCTACCTGCGTGCGGAGCGCTGATTGTGGATTCATTGGCTTCTCCGTCCGTCTTCACCCTTCCAGTGCCCACCAGTGCCCACCAGTGGGTCTGCTTTTTCCTTCCCTTTCAGCGTGCAGATCTCTGGCCTTACGCTCGTCGTCTCTCATTACATCCGGTTTGGTATTCCTTGGCCTTGGCTGTGTTTCACGTAATGTCGCCGCAGGGGTGCAGGGCTGGCATTATTGTTTGTATTTATTATATTCTCAATTGTCCTTAGTTCCCAGCATGCTTTGTCTCTGTTAGTGACTGTGTGCCACGGACCAAACTTTGGGGGCATCCCAAGGATCCTCTATAAAAATAAATAAATCGGCGTGAATGTTAGCGGCACCGGACCGCTACACGGTAACTGCATTCGCCCGTAGGTGTGACGGCGTACGAGGGGTCTCCACCAGAGGGGTCGTGCCGCTCCCAGTTTTGGGGGATGATGGGCTGCGACGCGTCACGTGACTGGCACTGGGCACAGCAGGAGCGCGGAGCATCTGTCTTGGTAAAGGGTGGTCCATGGTGGACGCTCACAGGAGTTCGCCGTGTGTGAGATTGACTCGGATTTCCGGAACATTCCTAAAATGTCAACTAAGCAGCCCCACGCCGCGGCCCCCTCGGTGACAGAGTGACTTCTGCCGCTGTCCCGTCTCGCTCGTCTCATCAGTCAGCTGTGTTTCATTAATCAGCGAGGCGCTCAAACTCCACTTCACCTTCCTTGGCATCGACTCGGTGGGGGTGTGGAGAGCCCCCAGAACGCCCTGAAGTGGGCAGGAGGTGGCGCTGCTCATCTGTAAGAGGTCACTTAATGAGCTCACCAGTGACAAAGGGTCTTGCTTTTCATGGGCGCTGCCCGTTTGTCACAGTCAACTACCCCAGTGGGACTAGCGCTCCATGGCCACATACCGTCACTGGTGTCCACAGGAAATGAACCCAGCATGGCGACTGCTCTGTCATTTGTCACATCCATTAAACCCGCTGCCCTTTCTGCCACCTTGCTGCTCCTTTATTAACAAATGTGATGACCGTCTGCCACCTGGCACAGTGCTCTTTGGAGGTGGCCCACAGTTGGACCTTCTACATGTCATTTGGTGGCCTTGCACCTCCAAGATGGCTGCTGTGTGTTGTTGTCTTCTTATGCCAGCCTGAGTTCCCGACCAGGTGGCACACACAGAGCCCCGCCGCTTGTTTTTGCTCTGCTTACTTGGCACAGGCGTATCTGCTGCGGTCTCCTGTGAGATTTTCATTGGACATTCTCGTGCTTTCATGCCCATAATTGCTAAACTATTGGCATTATGCTGCTGCCGCTCAGCACACCAATGCCAGGCCACTGGCCCTCTAGTGACCCGGGCACCCCCTCCATTCATGATGAGGGGTTGTCACTTTTGAATGCAGTAGTGGGGGATGTTTAGTGGAGCTGCAGCACTGAGGGTCACACATGGCGGTAAATGCCCATCAGGGTGGGCACCAAGAGTGAGGGGTACAGCCGAGTTGTGCCACTTACTTGTCCAGGCATGTTGAATGCTCTCCAGGCTTGGCTTCACTTGGCTTTGGACTGGTGACCTGTGGACTGACAGAAGAAGCCCCCCACCCAAATCAGAAGACCACCAGGGCAACAGCAAACCACTTTTAATTGAGAACCAGAGATCAAATGAGGGGGATGTGGACGACGGCGACACCATCAAACATTCAGTGACGAGGGAAAATGACAAAAAGGACAAACGCGGACACAGAATGCCAACGCTGCGCCACTCCTGCGGTCCGGAGACCACAACACGCTAAGACTACTGAAACTCCTGTCATCGGTGGTCCCTTTGTGCCCGATGCCACCCTGCTACTCTACTCCTCGCCGGTGGCAGCACTTGACTCTTTCAACTCCAGCGGGCCGTCCTTGTGCTTCACCAACTCTCGGTCAGATGGCACGACGTCCTTCCCATCGTCGACTCCCTCGAGGTCCAGCTCTTCGAAAGAGGAGCCGCTGGCCGCCGAGTCACTCGAGCCCTTGTCACTCTTGTCACTGAAGTTGTCTCCATCCTCCTGCTCCCGGTAACTCACCAGAGGTGTCATGGAAGAGGCCACCGATGTCGCCAGCGAGGACCCCCGGCTGTCGGAAGCAGCATCTCGGTCAAAGGAACTCGTGTCACTCGCCGAATCGCCACCTTCGGGAGACAAAGAGAGAAGAAGAAGAAAAAATGGAGTTGGGCGCAAAACCCTCATGTCACCCTGTGACCAGCAGCAGGCGCCCTCGGCCACGCTCATTCCTCGTCACCCACCCTGGGGACATCGCTCGTTACTGGCACACGGTGCGACGATTTGTGGACGCCGCTGTTTTTATTCTTTAGTTACGTCGTTAATATCGTTGAGGTGAAGGGGGCCAGCGTCTGACAGCGCCACCTTCAAATCCCTGCCCGCTGCATGAAGTTAGCGTGATGAACACAGAGGGGAGTGGACTGGCATAGGTTGCCATCTCTCCTTTTGGGCTTGGCATGTCCACTGTAGGCCTTTCCATTCAATGTAGGGACAGCACTAGTGGGGGGCCGGAGACACCCGACCAGCCTGAGCTTCATGGGGCCACGAGGTGGGCAGCTGGAATGTGCACTGCTGCCCCCACATGTAAAACCGAGAGCTGGACTGGCATTGCCTTCTAATCCAAATGCCCTCATAGTTGACTGCCCTGTTTGCGGCCTCTGCCATGCGACCAAACCCAAAGAGCAGTAGAAGCCTAGTAGGGCCGGGCTAAGTGCCATCTGAGATGCCCTGCTGCACAGTCTGCCATCTTGCTCAGCTGGCGCTGATGTCTAAATGATATGTGATTATCTTGGAGGAGTTGCCCACTTGGACACGACTCGCATCTGAAAGGCCTGAAGGAACAAAAGAGCAAGCGCCTGCCCGCCCGCTGCCCGCCTCCACACGCGCCCTCTCGACTCATCCGGCACGGTGGCTTATTAACACATTTGTCAAATGCCTCCACATGCGGCCCCTCGACTCCACATGAGTCCCCCTGGAGCATCTACTGCGTCAATGGCTACAGAAAATGGGGTCAAAATGCACACCTGCTGCCTGCCCCCTGACCCTTGTCTATCAGTGGGCAGGCTCTGCCCATCTGCTACCCCCTTAGACTTGCATGTCTTCCAGGATCGGAGGTCCTTCTCCTTTGTGGACCCTTGTGGCTTCAGGTGTCCTTTAAACCTTCAAGAACCTTAAAGAGCCCCCCTAGCCGGGAAGCGTCAGTGGCACAGTGCCCTCTAATAAGCTGGAGGCTTAGTGCAGACTTGCCTTTGAAGGGGCACAGCGCCATGTGCTGCCCCCCCATTGGTATTCTGCTTCTTAACAGCCCACTGTGGCCTCTGGCAGCTGAGGTGTTCTCTGCCCTCTAGTGGCTTGGGAGGCGCATTACGGGTTTACAGTAGTAACGGGTACACATTGTGCCACCTGCTGACCCATCTCAGGCTTTGCTTGGCACCCGGTCCTCAACCAGCCAGCTGGTCAAGGTCAAAATGAAGACCATGGGACCCCCCGTCAAGCAGATCAAACAGAGGTTTCTCTCTCAAAGGCACGTGTGGCGCCCCCTGTGGTGGGTGTGTGTAGGCTGGTTGGTCTGGGCCGTGTGTAGTGCCAACCTGCCAAACCAAACACGTGATGGGGTGGAGGGTGTAGGGCTGAGTTCTTCACTCGATGGGCACAGTAGTTGGTTACCCTCCATAGACAGGCGCCAACTGTGTGCTCCCTGAATTCCTCTCCACACCACTTTAGTGGGCACACAGTCAGTGCTGCCAGGCCTGGCTATCATGGTAGACCGAGTCCCAAACAGTCATCAAAAGGCAGCCGACAGAAGCCTCTAACCTCCACGAGGCAGACAAAGCAAGTGGCACAAACCCATGCCAAGGGCACACCGCTTCGTCTCTTTTTGCGTTATTCTCTAAAATCTCGGAGCGGCCCACCATTGGTAAGCTCAAGCCGAGGGGCTGCAGGACGATGTGCCTAAACACACATCAAGGCCCAAAGAGAACCTGAGGCGACTGTCAGGAGTGCCATCAGCGGGCCAAGGAGCCAAATGGGCACCACGTATTCCACCACTGCTGTTCATAAATCGACACGGATTGGCATTTTGTGCTATGCCATCTAACGGCCGTCCTTGCCCTGCATGTTCAAGCTGGGTGCCATTAGCATGCCAAACTTGGGCCTGGCCTGATAAAGAGGGCTGTGCAGACTGGCAGCACTTGGGGTCTTCATTCCAGAGGGACCCAGGGGGCTCCTCTTCTGTGTTTTGCATTCTTGAAGGAAACTGAAAAGGTGCCACAAAACTGCCACGCACACCAACTTGAACATCATTTGTGTTCACCCAACCCACCGCTCCCTCCAAGGGGCACCAGAAGGACGAGATGAGCAGCAGTGCCCCACAAGCTCGTCATTACGATTTCCCCTCCACTGCGTAGCAGAGTGCCAGAGGCGCCAACTTCGATTTCAAACTCGGTTCCATCTTAACAGACGGCGTGAACTTCAGACGTGCCAACGACAGCCTGCCAAGAACATGCGGTGAACAAATCAGACGAGAGGTGGGCCGACCATCGATTACGGGGGGGTTCACAGAAACCTCACAAGTGCACCTGGGGTAAAGGGGGCGCTCTTGGGAGGCAGGAGCCAGCTATGGCAGCAGGCAAACTAAGCCATCAGTGTTCTACGGGGGTCCACAAGCCCACTGCCAGGCCTGGAACGAGCAGGTCAGCCAACACCCTGGGGTCCCGGCCCACCACCACCGGCACTGTGCCACTTCTTCTTGCCCACATGTGGCTCTGTGACCTCCTGTTGCAATGTGCTGTGGGCAATCCAGGGTCGGCTTGCCACTTTTGGGTGCCTTGAGTGGGACGTGTTGCCCATAAGCCCCCTTTCTCTCATTTCACGCCGATTCTTCTGGGGTCAGCAGAACCTCAATCAGCAATCGGGGGCTTCCATCCAGGGTGCCGTCATGGAGTCCTGGGGGCGCTGGTGCCAAATCTGACCTCGCGTGTTCTGGTGATGAGGGGTGGGGGCCACAGCGGACCCCTTCTTCCAGCAGTCACTGATGGGGGGTTTCCGAGGGTTCATTTTTTGGTGATGGGGGGCTTTGGTCCAAACCATCAATCCAGAGGGTCTCCCGAGCACAGCAGCCTTCTGGTACCCACGTGCTGAAGCGCCACTCCTGGTCAGACCCCACAAGTGCCACTGAACGTCACGGGGGGCCAGTTTCGGGCAGGAGCTGTAACTTGCCCCAATGACCCCCGTTTCGTCCGCTCCTCATTAAGAACTCCGTCTTGGAGCAAACGGAGAGAAAAGCGCGGAGCTGCAAAGCACCCTGGCGCCGCGGCACGTGAAGCCTGGCATCTCTCCGCGCTTCGCAAAGTCACACGCCCACCAGGGCCCACCCCACGCCGCTGGGTCCTGCTATGGGCATCATGCCATACTGTGGGATTTGGACTAGCGTGGGGGTCCCGCTGGCAATCGTCATTCTGGGACGTCACTCGTCCATCAGACCAAGTGACACCGTAAGTACTCGGATGCACTGAGCTGGCCATGCTGGCGGTCTGGCTAAGACCCCCTCTATCTCTCCAGTTATAAACTCAGGAAATGCTGCCTGGCTGAGCTGACCACGGGGGCATTGCTCCCCCCTCCCAGTATGGCAGCGTTAAACCCATCAAGAGATCAGGGAAGACCCCGACTGATCGTTAGAATTCACCGGGCAGCGGGACAAAAACACAAACGTGGCAAGTCCCTTCCGCGGGTTCCTTGGCACTTTCTTCTTAATTTGTTTTTGCTCTAAAGACCCCCAGACTGGGCCACTGCTCATGTTATGCACACGAAGCCCACCCAGGGTGAACTCGGCCATCCAGACGATTTCCCAGACCAGCCCAGCCCACCCCACCTTCTTTCTTTGCTCCATGGCCCACTGTTGGCACTTTTGATGGTGTGTTCGGACCCCCTTCTCAGCAGCTTCTGTGGGGTCAAACCAAGCGGGTGCCAGTGTGCCCACGACCCTGTTGCTGACTGGTCTTTCCTTTGTCCCTTGTTAGTGGATACTGCCCACAGCACAAGGCCAGTCATCCAGCCATCCCAGTTTGTCCCCCTCCAGAATTGGCTGTTCACCTGCTGCCTAAAATATGCCACCCCTGACAGGTGGCACTGTGACGAGGTAATCGGTGTCATTCACGTTACCTGCCAGCCGTTATATAGAGTAAACAAAATGGAACCCAAACGTGACAGGACGAGGGGGCTCAGGGGAAATCCAAGGATAATGAAATGCGCAGACCACCAGTCAGTGACTTGAAACAAAGTGACACTTAATAGCCCGAGACCCCGTGTGTTATTGAATGAGGCCATCGTGGTGGCCAAAGCAGAGAAATGGCGGAACCCAAGGCGGGCGCCGCTTCGCTTGATTCTTCCTGACACGGATACAAAACTGGAGGCGACATCCTGAGACAGACGCCAACCCCGGGCCTCGTGTTTATTCATGAAGCCCTGCGCTGCGCGCCACATCGCAACGTGAATACAGCCTGGCACCGGTGGTCACCCTGTGTGCCAACTGTAGAGAAACCAGGAGATGGCTAAGTGACCTCCTGAATCGGTGGGGTTCAAAGTCACAGCCCGGTCATCTCTGACGAGGGAATGAGACGTGGCAGCCTCGGCCCGTGCCAGTCCGTCTGCTGCAATCGGCTACCCAGAATGCCCCGCCAGGCACCTCGAATGAAGGCCAGCAGCAGATGGCAGCTGCCCAGTTTGTCATTTTGCCTTCCAGGGCCCGTGAAGAACTTTCTGAGCCTTCTGGCAAGGGCAAGGAGAGCCCCTCGTCCACATGGCACAGTCAGATGTGCCCAGGCAAGTTTGGGGTCTGCCAACCATGGAGTACATGGGGATGAGGAGGAAGTCCCACCAAACTGGTACAGTTGGTCAAGGCCAACTGGCAGACTTTAAGAGGAGCCGGGGGTCCACAGCAAGGCTGCCCAGGCCGTGTGGAGGTCTGTGCCCGACTTTCTCACCGCCTTTGGTAAATCAGCGGAGGCTTGTGCTGCTGGCACTTCAACAGCAGGGGGCCTCACTTGGCCGCCAGTCACAAACTGCTCTCGCTCTTCACGGCTTCCCGACCGCCCGCTTACCCCTCAATGTCCGGGGCCACCATCAGCAAATGCATCGTCTACGCCCGTAACTGTGCTGGTCAAGATGGGCAACCACCACCAGTGCCTCTGGCTTACCTTGACAACCTGGGCACTCGTTACCTGTGATGTCAGTGTGTCGGTCGTCGTCCACGCTGTCCTTCAGTTGCTTCTCCGCTTCTCTCACCTCGGGCACATAAAAGTCGTCCTGCCTGGCCAGCGGGCACACGTAATAGATGAGCTCCCCTTGGTATATTTCAAGGAAGGGATGGGCACATAACTTCCGCTCCTTAAAAAAAAAAACAACATAACAAAAAAAGTGTTAGGAAGATGGCGCCTCCCACACGTCCCACCCACATGTCGCTGGTCACCATCTCTGGGGGCTTTCATTTCAACCAATTTTGCTCCAAAAGTGACAAAACAACCCTGAAAGGGGCACGAGAGTGACAGAGATGAGCGGCACGGACACCGATGAGGCGCACGCCAAGTCACCCGTGCCACTGTGGCACAGACACTCAAGTCCGAGTAAAAACAAAAAGGAAGCAAGGAAGGAGTGCAGGATGGCAGCAGCAGGTGGAAGGGGTGCCCCCTTAAAAAGGTTAAGGCCACAGACCGGTGCTTCTTAAATATAAATAACATAATGGTGCCAAGGGGGCAGCCCGTATGGCAGTGGCACCATCAACTGGTCATCGCCACACACATCACACACTGAGCACCTGTCCCAAGCAAGCTCAGTGGGCACCATGTGCCAACAGCGATATGAAGGCAGGCTCAAGGGGCCTGGTCAAAGCTCCAGCAGACCAAAGATGTGCATCATGGTGGACACTGAACCCCTTGGCTGGCACTGCCCATGTGGTGGGGTTGTGCTGTAAAAGTGAGACGACATTGTGTGCCAATCACATGGACCACGAGACCACCTCTGCATCCCCAACCCCACAGACCATTGAGTCAGTTGATCTGAAGAGCAGCAACTGGCAGCCACTTTGCTTCAGTGACAAAAGGGACAGTTTGGGACACGTCACACTGTAGCAAAAAAAGCAGCTGTGTGGGCGTGGGCTGCCAACGGGGCAGAGTTCCACCGCAGCCTAAGACCCTGCCACATTTCCATTGACGCCCACGCGGCTGCCAGTGATACTGGAGGGTTACACCCACCCTGCCAGGGGTCTATCGGAACATCAGCCCGTTGTGCCCTCATCGAGCCGGACCAGGTAAGGGGGCGGGCACACACTGAGCTTTCACGAGTGACCAACTGCTGTGCGGCGCTCATCTCCAAACACCCTTTGTGTGCCAGGCTCTCCAAAGGGGCACGTGCCCGGTGGTCACTTCTCATCCTTGAATGGCGCGGGACATCTTAACACAAGTCCCCATACTGAAGTCAAGGGTCGTCCTTTGTCCCAGTGGAGCAACTCTAGGGGCAAAGGGGCCAACAGGATGGCAAGATGACCCTCTGTGACCCACCACAGGAACAACTGGGGCACAGGGGGGCTCTTAAGTGGCGCAGACTCCCTGGTCCGTCCGCTGGAGGGCAGCATGGGGTTGCCCCTTTAAGGGAATGGGCATGCGGGTGGCCTGAGAGATGGCACCATTCCAGAGGCACTGACTCACCAGACGAGATCAGAGACAGCCCTGGCATTGCGCCTGGCAGCATAGGTACAGGTGTCCTTGACTGTGGGACACAGGTGAAGGACCACCCAATAAGGTCCACACCCAAGTCAGGGCAGGGAGGACAGCAGAGGGTGACAGTTCATGGGCAGTGGGGAAAGATGGGCACCATGAGAGAGAGGCGGGTGGCCTGGTGGGCATTAGGGAGAAAGGGGTTCAAAGCATGCGTGGCAGCCTAGTCATTTTACTTTGGACTTTCCGTGTAGCCCCCCTTTCAACCCCCTTGGCCTAACTAAGGTGGCGTCCAGTTTGGAGAATCAAACCTGCCAAGTGCCAGTCCATCCAGGGAGGGTGTGGAGCAGAGTTACCTGAGCATGGGCGCTGCCAGGGTGACAGCCAATAGACTGGGGGGGGCATTCCACTCTGCTTAACAGAGTAAACCCAGCTGGCAGAATCTGATGGCAGGAGAGATGCCCAGCAGACATGAGAGGACCGTGTGAGCCCAAAGAGCATGGCATTGGTGGCCCACGGGCATGTGGTTCAATGAGACCATCCAACAAGGATCATGGTGCCCATTCCATGAGGAGGTTTGGTGGTCTGCAGAGAACGATGTCCTTAAAAAAAAAAAAAAAAATATCTCGACTTTGGTGCCCCTTGGCCAGACACGGGTTCAAGTCCTGATCTGCCTCTATGTCCAACTGGCGACGCCAACCTGATCTCACAGTAAGGGAGAGTGGATATCATCAGTGCATTGTCCAGTGCCAGTGTGTGTGTGCAAACACAACCCCCTGAGTCATGGCACAGAGTGGCGAAGAACAGGGCTGGCACCGCTGCCAGGCAGACACTTTGACGTCTTCATCAAGAGAGATAATAAGAGCAGCAGCGACTCTAATGAGCCCCTGAAAAAACAAAGGACAGATTGGCACATAAAAGTGTCCAGCTGTGGCACCCTGGGACTTCACATGTCAGAGCCGGAGTGGCATCAGAAGGCATCAAACCGCAGCGCTACTACATGTACATCTGGCAGAGGACAAAAAAAATGGCAGCAGCAGTGTGCCCTTCACTAAAGCCCACCGATGGGCTGGCAAAACCCTGCTGGATCCAGTGGCTTCAGAGGGACGGATTGTGACATTTTAGTGGGTGTAAGGGTGGCGTGGTAGTGCCAGGGGGAGCCTCAGCCAGCTTGAGAACTGACCGAAGGCACGTGACAACATCTGCGTCACCAAGGCACACGCTCAGTTTGACACGTCCAGCCAGTAATGAGGCCAGGCGCCCGGCGGCCCCCCAGCGCCCCCCGGCTCAGACTTCGTTTCACACCTTCTGAGGTGTTCAATTCTGAGATCTCCCTTCGGGTGCCACTTGGAAAACTAATTTGGGTCCCTGAGAAAAGCCAACTGACAGCTGGGCTCAGGTGTCTGAGCGACAGGCACATGTGGCCATTCAGGGGAGGGTGGGACACGGGACCACCCTCCATAACGATCACACAACCACCTTTGAGGTGTTGTATGCCAGTCAGTGCCACCTGGCTCTCCAAACGCCAGTCTGTTGTCACATTCTGCATTCTGCACGAGGGCCACACAGACATTAAAATGAGCTTCTCTGGGCAGACAGTGCCACCTGCAAAGGCTGGGCAGCTTCGGTTTCAGAAAGACATGAAGAGTCCGAACGGGCACAGGGACCATTCCCAGTGGCAGCGGGTATGAAGCTGGAGCCTCCCCAGAAGGGTCTTCACCTTATTCAGGTCCAAACTGATGTAAGGGATGGAGGCCTTTGTGTGATTAGCAGTGGAGATGAGCAAAGGCAGCCCTTAAAATGAGGGCAGCGGGCATCAGTGGGCACAGCAGACCACCTCTACACTTGAACCCACAGCAGCATTTGGGTCAACTAAGTGAGCCCACCTTGGTCTTTTACACTTGGCAGCAAACTCCAAAAGAGCGGCACTGGGAGATGCATGGCGTGTCCACAAATAGGCACAAGTCCCACAATGCCCAGCAGCAGGCTGCCCTCCAGGGTGGCCAAATTAATTAAAAACTTGAGAACAAATCAAACTCGCGCAGATGTCTGCTCAGAAAGCAATGGCGTGCAGGCCAACGCCAGGGCGCCTAACTGGCACAGCTCCCCCTTGCCAAGTTGAGCCACCTAAGCCTTTGTCACCTTTGTCACCATCACACAATGGCAGAGTTGGTCTTCGTAGCCATTTGTGTCCTCTTTACATTTTGCTTGACTGTCAGTCGGTCCACCCTGGGATGTCACACTGTGGGCACAAGGCCACGTCGGCGTGTGACACCATGGAGGTCAACAGAGCCATGGAGTGGCTGAAGACTCCTCACTTCAGACGCCGCCATCTCTGCCACTCATGCCCGTGGGCTCATTTTCTTATTCTTGGGTCCTGTGCCCTTTAGGAGACCGTTCCTTTCGCAGATGGATGCCCAATGAGAGCCACCAGAACACACAAAAGATGAAGAGGAGGATGGAGATGGGGTCCAAAGAGAAGGGGGTGGGTACATGTGGGCACATGCCAGCGCCAAATGACCTCCACTTAGTGCAGCGGTGGCCACAATGGGAGCGGGCACAATGCCCATCACCTGGATTTTAGAGGATGAATTCTGGCCAGTTACAAGCACTGTGGGCAGCACAACAGCCCCCCGCAGACCCCTGCACTGTGCGCCCTCAGCGTGCAACAAGCCACCGTCACCTCGCACCTGTCACATAAGTGGTCTTCACGTCCCACCATCTTGGCTGTGTCCTGTCGTGGCACCACTGGGAGGTCTGGCAGGCGAGACGAAGGGCCAACGCTGCTCATTCCAGGGCTCTGCCAAGTGCCTCGCCATCTCCACCCTCCACAAAAGTCCCGGGGCGGCACCAGTCTGCCCTTTGCGTGCCACACCTGACGCCAGACTGTCTGCTACCAAACTGATGCCCCTGCGGCGTCGACACCCGCACACTTTACTGGGCAGACTGTGACCCCCATGGGCGCCTGAACTGTCGTGTGAATGCAAAACAGACAAGGGTGTGTGCCCACCACGGCCAACAAGCACAGCACTCGGCGATGGCCCTCGGAGGAGCAAAGACAAGACACTCACGACGTACACCTGGAACCAAGCAGGACTGTCAACAAGGTGACGTGGTGGGCACAGATGCCACCTCACAAGTCCAAACCAGAAGACAGAGTGGCACCAGGCCCTGCCCCACAGTCGCCCACATGAAGCTCATCTTGGTGTGGCACACTGCACTTGCTGCCATTCAGCTGCTTTCTTTTCTAAGTAACTTTGTGCCCTTGACTGGTGGCACTGGCCAAAGCAATGGGCACAACTGCTCCCTGACTGAGCCGACAGCCAGGACTCCAAATGGGTGGCACAGCAGCACCCCATCACATGGCACACTGACTTCCTCTTTGCATCATAACATTCTTCCCGCTTCCTGACTCAGACTGGCACAGATGCTTGTGCTGTCAAGCTGCCAGCGGGCTCCAGCCGTGCCAAGCAAGATTTACTCGAAATGCCGCCCACCCTCCTTAACGCACTGCCTTGCCTTTCCGTCTGCATGGCATTTCCCAGTCCGCTTCAGTGGCCTGTGCCCTGCTGAGTCCACCGTCACTCGAGTGTGCCATCTGTGACTTGCTGGACAGATTCCACAAACGCTACCGATGCCCAGCATCTTCCAGAACAGTTCAGTTCACTCGGACCGCCGTGGAGTGGGTCCACCTCTGTGGGTGACAGTAAGCCCACCTTTTTATGATGTAAGCCTCCTTGGCATGGGCGGGATTTGATGACCATCTGTGCGTCCGGTCAGAGTGTGGTGCCCGAACAGGCCCATCTCGAGTGGGCAAAGCAAACTCAAAGCCTGCGATGGCTGCGGCGCACGTCGGTGGCCGATGACCAGATGAGTGACGGCGGGTGACAAACCGCCGCGTCACCGCAGTGCATTGTGGTCCGACAAGCCGAGACTTGAGCCTTTTTTAATTGCTTTACTCTAATTGGCACCTTGAGAAGTGCAAATTGCAAATCGTAAATTTAGACGGGCGATTTTAGCCAAAGGTCCCCTCGCCCAGACAAGTTCAGACATGGCACTCGTGTCCAACTCTCGGCTCGGTGACAACCCACCAACAGAAAGACGTCACGACTGGCGGGCAGGAGGGGGCTGAACTGCCATGATGGGCACCGAGCAATGCAAAAACCACCAAACATGCCAGGATAGTCGCTGGGGGCACTTGAAGTCACAGCTGGCTCTCTATGTACGGTGCCCGTCAATGCCCCCTACTGTCTGTCTGCCTGCCTTCACCCTCCATTGCTAATCGCCACCCCATGTCTTGCTGCCCCCACCCGGTAGCCTTTCACTCCTCCCGTTCAGATTTGTGCCACCCACTGCTTACCCTGGCTAGGCACCGATCCTGGAGGGCTTGCCAGGCCACCGCAGGGCTTGCGCTCCCCGTAAGAAGCTGAGCTGCAGGCTACCCCGGGCAGGGAGCTGAAGTTTTGTCAAAACGTTTTGGCCACCCTGATCAGCCCTACGGGTGCCAACCTGATGTCTTAAGGAGCCACTTGGTTTACGAGTCGCTATGGTGGCATCACTGGCACCAGGGAGACATCTACAGACATGGAGCGCTGGCATGAGGACCCGCTCACCCTTATACAGTATATGGACAGTCAAGGGGTTATCATGTGCCACAGAGCCACTCAGATTGCACAGGGGTGACGTTACCTGGACAAGCCGGGTAGGCATAAGTTGGCCAACAAAACAGAACCTGATGACGTTCACTTGGAGCCACGTGGCACTCGACACGATGCCACTGCAATTGAGGGCTTTAGCTGGAACTTAAAAGCCAAGCTTTGGCACTAAAACTGGCTAGGGTGGCACCATGGCATAGCACTTGAAAAACCAAAGGATGAAGCTGAAGTGCCCTTGGGCATGCCGTGCCAGTTTATGTACATGCAACCAGCAGAGCAGCAGGAGGACGTGTGTGAGGACAGTGTGTGGCTGTGACACTCGAGGTGGCATTCCCTACACTGCACATGACTGGCTGGCGAGTGGCAACTCAAATTGCCTTGGCGAGGCTTCAGGACCGTCATGTTGGCTGGCTGTTCTTGTAACAAGACGGTGCCCGTCACTTGGCCCCTACCCAATTTCCAGATGTTAACTGATGGCAGCATAAGTGACGATTCTGACGCCATGACACGCAATCCCAGAAGCCTCTGCCGGCCATAGCGGTAAACCAACAGCAGGCCAAGTCGATATTCGAGAAAAGGAGAAAAATCATCGCTTGGCAACGGCAGATGTGAAGCCGCTTCATTGGCACCTCGTCTCTCGTGGCGTTCGATACAATTTACACCTCGGCGCCGCCTCTCAAACACTTCCCAGCCTGCCGTGTACCCGACTCGCTCTCGACACACACGCACACACACACACACACGGCCAGAGCACGGCGCCACGCGACAGACGTGGCCCTCGACTCTGTGCCATCCTCTCTGGCGGGCTGCGTCTGGGCCCACCTCAGGAGTGAATCTCGTCAATGGTGGTCCGCAGCCCCGGGGCTCCTGGGATGACACAGCGGTGTCACCAAGCGATTATGGCAGATTAACGTCCCCAAGGAAGTGCCTCTCAGGCTAGTGGCCCCAGACTGGCCTGGCACGGCCTGTGTGCCAGCTGGAGGCACCTCCTTGCCATTCTATTTCCTATTCAAATGTAACATTTACCGCGTCTCAAAAGCCATATTTACACTTCGACAGCCAAGTGCCAGGCGCGCATCAATTACGAGACCCCCCGAGCGATTCGCCCATCGATTTCAAGTGTGTGACAGAAATTCTGATGAGTTACAGCGGAGAGGAGGGGCGGCACTGGGACCACCAACCTGTCAAACTCTCCCTGTGCTCCTCCCGCTGACTACGCCAGTTCATGAAACACAAGTCCCCCATCGGCTCTGTCTGTCGTGGCACTGCAGGGTCTCGCTGTCCTCGGGGCACGGCAGCGGGCACTGCTAACCAAGGCCCACCAGAACTCAACAACCTGCTCGAGGGTCCGGCTGGCGTCACCGACTTCGAGAGCTCGTCTGGGGCCCAGCGTCCACTTCATCTTCAGGGGCTGCACATGCCAGGACATCCTGTGACATGAAATGCCATCCCAGTCTGTGAAAAGCTGGCCGAGCAGGGACGACAGGGGCAAACGAGCGAGCGAGTAACAGCGGGGGATAAAGCGAAGACCACCGAAACAGAAAGGGCACGGCGAAGGCAGCTGAAACCCCAAAAGGAGCAGGTCACGCCCTCTACTGCCACACCTCATGGCACACCCTGCTCACCTCCCACAATCGGAGTGCGGGGGGCTCGTCTGACGTGCGGGTCGAGGACCAGCTGGTTGAACCCTCGTCGGACCGCCAAACCCAAAACCTAACCAGAAGGGACACAACCGCGACCTCAGATGGCTCCCTCTAATGGCCCCGAGGGTCTCCGGGAGATGGTATGAGTGCCCCCTGCCAACTACCACACATGACTACGGGCCCACTCTCTGGGTCAGTGCCGAGCGGCCAATCAGAGTCTGTGGCGAGCTCAAGTGAGCCCCTCTGAGTAGCCACACAAGTCGACCCACCTGACCACTGGGGGGCTTCACCACCCAGCCAACTCTGAAGGAGGCATGACCTGTGCGTGCTGGCGTTGGGGGTCCAATAAAACAATAGTAGTAAATATCCTAAAAGCCAAGCACATGGTGACCCACCCGAGCGTGGGCACTGTCAACAGGACCCCCTGACAACAGGCCTGAGGCAAATGTGCCAATCTAGATTTCTTTACTTGGACTATCGTTTATTTCATACTATTTGACAGAGGAGCCCTGTGCCAATCGGGGGGGCACTGACTGATCACATGACACAACGTCACCCCCTTTTAATGACGCACAGCCAGACGTCAGCCAAGCCCCTCGCCACAGCACTGCCAACGCGTCAACGGTGGCGAATCCCTGGGTTGACATTTTGTCACATCGGACTTTTTCATTGGCAGAGAACCTCGCCAGTGCCACCTGCCACTCCAGTCAGCTAAGTGGGGCGGCTAAGGGGGCTCTTTGTGTCACAAACCAGCAAGGGGCACCTCAACAGGCTTTTCAAACTTATGTTCTGGGACCCCAAAGATGGAGCTAATCAGGGGGTCCAGCACCCCACTGTCTCCTCGAGTTGTGAATCACACTTGCATTTGGCTGCCAACACGAGTATAAGCTGGCACGGAGCAGAAGGCTCGCCATCCATTCCGCTACCTACTGTATGCCCACACGCCAAAGTGACAAGAGGAAGCCCCCTTGTCCGCATTGGCACCTCGCCAGCCTCACCTCCCATATTCATAATTCATGCCATGAATCAAAACGCTGTACAAACACGCCGGGCGCCGCATCCGCGGGTTAATAAGGTTGTGGCAGACGCTCCGCTGCTCCAATGCAATATTGATAAGCTCTGCTTTTATTATTCATGGACCCTGCAAGAGTGGGCCGAACACACCGACGGGGGGGCTCAAGGTCACGAGACGGTCCAAGGTGCCCGGGCACGCCTGGGCGGCCATTAACCCTGCCGCGTCGGGACCACTCAGTAATGAGAAGCAAAGGCCTGAGGGTCTCCGCTCCGTTCCGGGCCCCTAGCTGTCCCAGCAGGCCTCATTAGCCGGGGGAGAGGGTGAACGTGACGGGCCGGCCAATTAGCAGGCAGCCCGCGACGGGAGGGGCGGGCAGAAGGAAAGGTCACGGCGTAGGCACAGATTTGCGAAGCGTGTTTGTTAATGCCGCCGACCTTTAATGCCCTTTGCTGTGTCCACAGCTCTAATGCTACGGCGCGGCTCGGTAAATACACAGCGACGGGTGATTGGCAGACACAGCGAGCGTGCCCACCGCGCCACGGCTAGGATACACACGGACTGACTGGAGACTCGGGCTCAAGAGCAGCATGACTTCAAATTCCTTCAAGGTGCCAAGCACTTGGGGTCCTAAAGATGCCCGGTTTGTCCACCACCTTTTGCCAGCGTGAAGCTTTGCGGTGCCACCCGTCACTCTGTCAGCAGTGACTCGTCTCTCATTTTATCGGTTGGCGTGGCGGTGGCCCGACTGCACATCCGCCGTTTCGCTCCCTAATTGCTGTAATTATTTTTTAACGACCGAGACTGACTTGCTGCCTTCGCCGACACGGTGACCTCCACACGTCGCCGTGCCACTCGAGTCTCACCTCTCACGAGACATCCCCGTGTCATCAGGCAGTGCCAGGTCCTGGCAAGTCTGTCATTCATTAGCCAGCAGTGACAGAAATAAAATGAGAAATCGCAATTCCGCCCACTCAGAGCCACCACACGCAAGCAGCGAGGATGCCATCGCTCTCTTCCCTGGCGCATCAAACAGATTCGTCCCTTTTAATGAGTTGGCGGCCGCCAGGAGACCCTGGGTCAAGACGCCATTTGCGTGGCTCAGTGTGGCACCTCTCGGGATCCTTCGCAGATGGATTTCAATTTTAAAGGAGTTCACATTAATGCACAGACGGTGAGGTGGCAGCAGTCGCTTCAAGTGGCATTTTAATAAAAGCTGTCGGCGAACACACAGCATGAGTGAAAAGGCAAAGGGTGGCACACCAACACAGAAGGCTCGCCCATTAAAAACGCCTGATAATCGGGTCAAGTGTATATGGCACGGTGACAGCCCAGGACTCTGTGTCCCGCAGATGCCAAGCTGTCCTGCCACCTCAGACTTCCCAAAGACATGGGCTGCCATCTTGTGCCGCCCTGCAGATGGTGGCCAAAAGACGCTCCAGCTCCGGAGCTGATCCATGCCGTAATGTGGCCTGGCATAAGTGTGACGCCCTCATCTGGACCCGCCCTGGCATCCATTACGCTCTCGGCGTCACCCATGCATGCCACGCTGTGCAATGCTTATCGACTGGTCAAATACGAAATGACAGGGTGGCATCACTCCTATCTACCACCCTGCTTCATTTAATTCAGTCTCAAATAGGGCAGAGCCTATCTGAGTAAGACTGGGTACCAGAACCAAACCCAGATGGCGCGCCAGAACCTGGCCGGGCACCTCGCATGGCACCAAACGTGTGCATCATGTCAGTTTTCACGGAGACTGGCATTGAGCCGCAGCACGTTCAGTGGTCACAGAGCAGTGTGGGGTTGACGGACGGTACCAGTCAGGAACATCAGACCGTGGCACTTGAAGGGTTATTTGGGTTAGACAGCTGGCATCACCTTCATCGTTCAGTGCTGAGCAACCCGCCAGACGAGACGGAGAGGATGGCGCAAAGAGGACAATGGCCACTCTGATCCTGCAGCGTCAAAGCGCGTCTCTCGGGTGACTCGCAAAGGTCGCCACATTGACATTCTGGGCACAAGCCAACGAGGGTCTCATTAATTCAGCGGCACGTTGGGCCGGGCAGGTGCAGAATTCATCAAGAAGTGGGCGCTCCGGCTGCATATTAAAATCGACAGGACGCAGTTCTTAGAGGGGCGCTGGCTGGCTGGCACAGCTCTAGCCAGCCTCAGATGAGCACGGGGTCCGCTGAGGTGGCGTTTGACTTACGGCGCTCTGCACGGGCACAACACTGGCTCAGGAATGGCTGCGATCAGCTGGAGCTGCCAGTCATTCCACTCACAAAGTCTCCAGTTCGGATGCCAGCGTGTTTCTTTTGCTTGGCACAGGCTACACAGGTGCCGTACAACTGGGAGCCCGCCCTGGCAGCTCTCCTACAGCAGACTGGCCATCCTGCCTTCAGAGCTCGCGGTGCAGGGGAGGCCAGCCTGGCACTTAACCTGTTTACTCTCAAGAAATCAATGCCACGCCGCAGCTTCTCAAATCCAGCACAGATGGCACAGCCAGACTAAAGCAACGCGTCATTTGGAAAGATCATCTCCAGCAGGGCTGCCACCCGAGAGGAACAAGGCCATAATTAAAGTGCAGTGACAATTAGAGTGTCACTCTGCTGCGCCAGAAGGCCTTCCTGGGACCGCCTCCTAGGGCACAAGCGCTCGCTGGGAGTGGTGCACCTGTGCCATGAAGTGGCATCTCGTCTCTGGAGTCGCAGAGCGCCATTGCTGGACCCTCGCATCAAATGACACAAAAGACTGGTGGGCTTCGGTAAACGTCACCACGGGACGCTGGCCTGATGGCCACTGAAGCCATGAAGACAGACTGAAGGCACAACGAGGGGCATCTGCACTTTACTGGCGAACCTCAATGAACAAAAGCTCAATGCCAGCGGCCCACTCTGCCACCTTGACTGGTGCCAAAGCAAAGTGGCTGCCCCAGTGTGAGGGTGCTGCACCAAGTGACGCTGACGTCCCCTCAGAATCACAGCCTGCCCACGAGTACCGCTGTGACAAACAAACGGTCACAAAACAGCGCGGCAAACATTGAGGCTGGCGAACGGAGCCGAGGGCCAGTCACAGGGCACAGACGTGGTAGAGAGTCACCGTCAAAGACGGTCTGTCCTCATCAGTATGTGGGCAGTACCACCGGGTCCTGGGCGCTGCAGGGACGTGGCACACTGATGAGGCAATGCCCTGTCACATGATCAGCGATGACGTGGTGGAGATGGAGACGAAACCAAATGGCTGCGGGTGAACGTCAGCAAAGTGAATAAAGGAAGGGCGTGCCATCGCGTCTCTGCCAGTCTGCTGTAAGCTGGGCATATCTCACGCTTGCTACGAGGTCCTCGCATTCGAAGAGGAGCGGGCGCTTGATGCCACTCAGCTGCCCCCTTTGAACTGAGCACAGGAGCCGCAGAGGCTCATCCACCACAAACCAGAGGCCCAGCAGGGGCACCGCCATGGCACAGGCCGTCCCGCTCACCCACCGTGAGACACTGCTTACCTTGATGTAGCCCTCCAGAGCGGGATACACTCGGCGAATGGCCAGGTAGAGCGACAGGAACGTCCGGAAGGGGAAGGCCGTCATGACGACGTGGGTGACCTCGGGGAAGGAGAACATCTTGAAGCCAAACTTCTCGTAGAGCCGCACCAACTCGTCAGAGGGCATCTCCTCTCCTTCGCTTAATATGCTGCCCACAATGTAGCGGCATTTCTCCGCGGGCACCTGTCAAAAACACAAGAGCACAGTTTTCAGCCTCAACCCACGTGATGCCAAGTGGGGCCTGGAAACCTCAGAAGGGACACATGGTGGACCAGCAGGAAAAGGGAACAACGAACCAATGGCGCAGGTGCCACACGTGCCCTCTACGAGGCTACACTTGACAATCCTGCGAGGGCTGCCGTCAGCGACTCGGTGAACACGCCCAGTGACATCGACGAGGCAGCATAGCATCCGTCACGGAGGGACGTGCCAATGACCGGTGCCCAAGGGTCTCCACAAGACATCAGAGCAGACGGAACCCCCACGTGGAGCTGTGCCCGTCACAATCTACCCACCAATCACTACCTTGTGCTGCGGAGCCCACGATGATGCCACGCGTTGCTTCGTTTTACTTTCTCATCTCGTCTCGTCTCTGCCAGGCCTGCCCAGTTCAGTATTTTATGTGTTGTTGTAATAAAGGAGCAGAAACGACGGGACCCCCGATGTGGCAGAACTGGTGGGGGCAACACTTTAAGAGGAAACCCTGTGGGCGGAGCCTCTTTCAGCAGCACACTTTGAGTTGTCCCCCGTCCGGCCCTGTGACACCAGAGGGCTCGGGTACCATTAGGCAGAGCTCTAGCCTGGTGCCCCTTTAGCACTTGGAGGCCAGTGGGCACAGCTCTGCGTCACTCCATTGTTTTATTGTTCCCTTATTGCTTTTAACAATGGGGACAGCTCAAGATCGCCCCCTACCCTCCATGGTGATCTGAAAGCAGTCAATCCAGAGCTGGCTACCTCTGGTGCCCATGCCAGTGCCACCGGGAGAGCCCGAGGCCTGCGCGTACGGGGACTCGCTTTCAAAGCCCTTCGGATTGCATCAAACATTAAAAAGTGAAATCTCAATCAAACCAGACGAGTGGCACGACGCTCGGCACGCATTTGTGGACAGCTGGCGCGTCTCCGAGTTTGGAAGCCCATTAAAAACAAGCGGAATTCTAAAGGAACGTGCCACTGTCATCACACGACAAGCTGCCGGCAGATGGCTCTCCACCACGCTGGCACTACCCTCTCGACTCTGGCACTCTAATTGCTTTCCCCTTCCTCTCGATCTGCCATCTCAAACGACCCTCTAGGGAACAAACCAGTTATGCCAGGCGGGCGCAGCCCAATTTCGGTTCATTTCACAGCTAATAAGCGGCTCCAGCATTTCAGAGAACAAAATGCCACGACAAGCCCGCACGACAAAAGGGCACCAGCAGCAAAACACAACTGAGAAATCCAAAAAAGAACTCCGCTCCACCCACTTCACCAGTGGGGGCACTTGGACTAAGGGGTCTGCGAAATGGTGGTCCGCACGAGGCCGGGTGACAATTTGTGCCTACAAGTTTAAATAAAATGCAGTGAATTATGGGAGAAGAACCCCCCCTGCCCCCCAACAGGGCACCGCACAGCTGTACTACAAATGCCAAGCGCTCCGGTGGTCCGTCTCCGTCCATTCAGTGCCAGCGGCCTTGAATGAACTGGGTGACTCACCACCGTCGTTTTGCTCTTCTCTGGCATCTCTCGATGTCTCAACCTGAGCAGCCCACGGGCAGCTGCTGCCATGAACACCAAGGGCAGCAAAGAAATACATAAAGGAGGCAGGAGTGGGTCAGTCCAGTCTGGATGCCAGTCCACTGTGGGGCACCAGTCAACCTATCAAGCAAAAGGAAGGACAACAAAAAAAGAATTTGAACCCAGGACTCTGACGGTGGGCATCTGTCTCAACCACGTGGCACCGCTCCATTAAGCTTCCCTTCAAGCCCCACCCCACTCCCTTGCCACTAGCTGCGGGCACACAAGACACCTGTACTCAACCGGCCACCACTTTGGGCTTCGGAATCAACTCCGTGTCCAACTCTAGGCCTCACATCACCCTGTGCCCGCCGATATCAGGGACAGGATGCCAGTCCAGTCTTCTTCTTGATTGTGACACCAGCTTCCTGTTGGGAGGCTCAGGTCAGGTTGGGGAGCCCGCACTGGCACAGCGTGTTGACGCACCCACCAATCGGGACCCTGCTTGGCAGACACGCAGTCCAGTCACACCGGCCCTCTATCTGCCCACTGGCCTGGTCCAGCCACTCAGACCACCCTCAGGGAGTCGCGCCACGTGGCTGTAACCGATGCCCCCTCACCTTCACAGTGCAAAGTCACACGGTCTTCAGCGCGGGTCACTGCATAGTGTCCACGTCTGGCAAACAGGGGGCACCAGGACTCTGAAGAGCCTTTTGTGCCACACACCCCCTCACCAGTGACCTCATGACCCCCCCGTGCTCTCCCAATCTGTCAACTGAGTCACATGAATGTCACATGAATGGCAGACCCCCTGCTGATGGCCGTGCCCAAGAGGTCACTAAAGGCCTGGCTCTTGGTGTTTATCAGGACCCTCGCAAGCCCCCATCAGAGCGTCCATGAAGATCACCAACAGATGCCCCCCAGCCGCTGGACCCCATGACTCTGCCCACCACCCAGTCCATGTAAGCACTGACCAGAGTAGGACCCCGCAATAAACTGGGAAAAACGCCACCACTCCGCACAGCACTCACAGTACCAGCGTGCATGCCAGTCCGCCACAGCAACAGCTACTCCCCGTCAGGGCGACCAGACCAAACAAAGGTGTGCCCACCTACAGAGACCTGGCCAGCCCTGGAAATGCCAAGTTGATGCAGCTCCCCCGACAGCAGAGGAAGACGATCATCATGCCACAGAGATGAGACATTCCACGTGCCCACCCGGATGGCTGGCCTCAAAGTGGGACCCGAGGAGTGCCAGGCAGCAGGCGACCCCCTCAGCACCACACCAGTTCCCAGCCCCAACAGGCCTGATCTTCCGGGGTGAGGCACCCAAGGACTTTCCCCACCCAGAGCTCCTCCTGTGGCAGAGAACATCCACGAGACCCAAGCAGTGGGCACTATCTGCAGCTGGGCACCTGCCCACATGGGCTGTACTCATGATGCAAGGGCCATCTGCTCTGGGAAACTTCATCACAATCTGAGGGAGCCTGGACATACAGCCAATAATGGCGGTGCCTGCTAGATTGGCATCACCCATCTCAAGTGGGGCTGAAAAGAAGAAACCAGAAGGCTCAGGTGTCCTGTAACGGTGCCAGCGTCCTCTTCTCGGTCGAATGTTTGAGCAGGTGACAGGTGAGGTTCTCCGCAGAGGTGGACTTTAACGGGGCTGTCAGACCACCAGGACACTCACAAGGCGACACACTGCACTTGCGCTTGATGCTTTCAGCTGGTCAAGTGCTGGCAGGTCCCTGGCATTACCACCATCCTATGCCCTAACCCTCAGAAGCCTGGCAGACACTTCTGGGGGCTGTGGGGGGTCCTGATGTCTGATCAAACACACCTGTCCATTGTCTGGCCTGAGCTTTGGGATGCCTCCACTAAATGCCCACGGTGCCCGACGGGGTGCCGAGTCCCAAATCGCCCACATCCACCTGGCTCACATATGTCGCCTTCTAGGATGGCTTCTCCTGACAGATGCCCAGGTGCAGACTCACAGGTCGAGACCCCCATGGTCTCCCTCAAGTGCCACCTGCTCGGCTTTTCAATTTTACACAGACCTCTGGGGCTCTGCTGCCACCCGGTGACTAACTCAGGTACTGCAGATGTTAGCCAGAAAGGCCGTGCCACATGTGCCCAGACACTCCGGACTTTGCTGTAAAATGCCAACAAAAGAGTAAACAAACAAACAATAAAAAGTTAGCCAGGGCACAAAAGACAGATGACTGGCATGACTTTAAATGAAGCCAACATCAAAGTGCCAGTGGGGGTAAACAGCCCCCAGTGGGCACTGAATGGAGGAGGAGGAGGCCACTGGGAGGCTGACAGAGGTTCGGTGGCAGACGTGGCAACTTGCCTGAAATGCCATGCATTCTTTCAAGTTAATCACCACCCAGGTTTTCTAAATGGCATCGAGCCCCAAAGAAACGCAACACAAAACACACCAAGGGGTCCACTAATGGAGTAAGATTGCCCCCCAGTGGACACGACTGGCAACTGCTCTTTTTGTGGCTCTAGCAGAGGAGACGGGAGAGGTCAGTCAGCAGGTGGCAGACACGATGGCCGACACGATGGCCCACGTGATCAGGCGGCCGACTTTGCCACTCGTACTGTGATAAATGAATGCCGTGGGAGGTGAAGGGCAAAGAAGGAGGTCACGCAGTCCGCTGGCGCCCGCTGTTTGGTCCCCACATCTTCTTAAAGGTTGGCATGGCGTCTGCGTCAACTGCATGACTTGCCTGGCACATCAAGGAGAGCTGAATGAGAACCAAAGCACCGAGCAGAATCGCGGACAAACGTCGCATCCTGATTGGACGGAATGAGCGAGAGCCAAAACGAGGGGGTTGGACCGGCGTCCTGTCACGTGACCTTCGGCCGATGGCGGCCACGACTCGTGTCACATCTCCTCAGCACAGTTTCAAACATCTAAAGTCTCGTGAAGTGACGTGCGGCCCGAGTCACCGGGAACTCTACGGGCGGCTCCTAGCTTTGCCGGGTTCAACCGCAGGCTCATCCGTCTTTTCCATCGTGTCACCGTACAACACACACGAGACATCAGGCAAGCGGACCCCCTTTGGACTGGCGGCCGAGGGCACCATGACCCAGTGACGTCCTGGCACGGGGCTGAATTGTAATGGCGCTGCTCAGTGGGCCAGGCAGCTGAGGGGGTCCGAGAACAAACAAACGGGCCCAAGATGAGCGTACAACCTCAAAAGACACAAGACAGCGCCATCCAAGTGCACGAGTGGCACTGCGTTTTACCAGCAACGTCCTGCCGTGATGGAGACCATGCCAGGCTCCTGGGCTGTCGTGGCTCACTGCATGATTAATGGCCACAGGGGACACTGTGACAGTCCACCATTATCTAAAAGACGGCTACAAAATCGGTGAGACCCCGTGACGCAGGTTTAAGACGGGAGTAGCGCCACCTTACATGATGCCACACAGGTACTGCCCCCTAAGTAGTGACACCTCCTCAAGTCATCTGCTGCCACTCCTTGTGCTGGAACGTAAAAAATGTCCTTTGTCACACCTTTTGTCACCGATGCTACATTTGGGCCACAGTCACAGTCTTCTGCAAGGTCTGACCACTCGTCCTGGGCCTCAGAGTCGGGAGGGCTGCCCATCAGAGCCCACCTTGCCCCCCTGGCGGTTTCCTCTGAGAGGAGGTTGGTATGAAGGGAGGATTTGGCAGCTGCGTGGGTCTCAGTGACGTCACAGGTCGCGACCTCGAGTCATCTCGTGGGGACAACCACACGAGCAACAAAGACGGTGGCACCCATGAGAATCAGAATGCCGCTGGGACCCCGTAACTCACACACACAATAAACAACAATACCAGAAATTAAAAACCCACCATGGGACACCTGCCACCCCACCGGGCCGACGCATGCCCAAGGCCTCTCACTTCTGCCCTCTCCGTGCCGATGGCACTACTGGGTGGGTTTGGCCACCACAAACGCTTAACTCCCATCGGGTGGCTGACTTTTAACAAGCCCCCTCGGGTGAAGGCTGCCACCGAGTAAAAAGAAGAGGAGCAATCGGGCACACGACACAATAAAGTTCAAGACGGCCGACTGAGAAACGTCCACCCGCTGGCCAAGCAACAATAATGGGGGCATTCGTAAACTCGCTCTGGGGGTACAATAATAAGCAACAAACCCACCTGAACTTCACAAGAGGCAATGATGCCACAACCCAGAACCTGTCACGACTGTGCCCGTGGCTGTGCCAGGCTACTGGAAGAGCCGAATGGTAAGCACACCAGAAAGGGGCCACCGTGTCACGGGCTGCAAATGAGCAGCAGGCTGGCAGGAACCAGACATGGCATTCTGGGTATAAATGATGGCATATGGACCACCCAGCCTGCTGACATACCGGGGACTCTGAGGAGAACAAAGGAGGGGACGGGCATCTGAAGGGCAGGAGGGACTGCGTCAAATTCATAAAACATTAGTCGGGTCCCCATTTGATGCCCCCCTAGCTGCCCAACTCCCACACTAGTCCAGAGGCGGTGTCATGCCAGGGTGCCAGCTCAGGTTAAGCCCCCACATATTTGCCCCCATTTGGCTGGTGACTTTATCCAAGGTGACTTACAAGATGAGAACCCAAGTGCCACCGTCTGTTCTGAGCCACAGGTGGGGACTGAAGCTCATGATCTTGGCCACCACAGCACATTCTGGACTACGGGCATTGGCATTGAATGAGTGTGAGTAGCAAAGCCCCCTTTGGCAGTCAGCGGGACTGGCATGGGCTCGGCTCAAGCACTCAGTTACGGTGGTCCAACTCAAAAAGAAACGGCCCTATCGGTGTGGGGACGACAGCAGCGTCACAAAGGCCAGCAGACGGGCCACCCAAGTGACTCAGAGTCCCAGCAGACCTCCAAGGGGCCCTCCTCGGCCCCCAGTGTCACGCGGTCAGATGACAATCCTGACTCACCCAGAGCTTCAAGGCGGGGCTCCTCTGTGCCAAAACTGCCAGCAGGGCAGTGCCCACTCCAGAGCCAATCTGTCTGTACAAATATTGGCACACATCGGTGAGGATGTCGCGGCTCTTCCAGGTTTGTTTGCTTGAAATTGTATTGTTGGTGGGTGCCACGTAAAAGCCCCCTTCGGTCATTTCAAGACAATTCCAATGCGTAGGTGTTTTGCCCCAGGTGGCATGTGAATCTATGGCAGGGGCACAAAAACTCCATCCCACACGTGTGCAGCTTAGAGACCCCCACGAGGCTACCCCTAACCCGAGATGGGCCGCACACGTCACGCTTTCATGGCACCGACAACACCAGCGTGCTCGGACGAGCCTGGCAGGGTTCACGTGGCATGGCTGGTACCGCCTGCTCTCATCAAGCTGATGCGGGTCACCAACGTGCTGGGCCACATGCCTAAGCCACACTCAGTTACGTTAGTGAGACCGTGTGTCCTATTTAGGCCCCCTGCTCGAGGAGTTCTGTTAACGGTCCAAAACAAAGCAGGACATCGTCGGACAGAATTCAAGGCCACTGCAGCCCACCCTGGCAGAGCCGAAATAGGGAGCCATGTCACTTCTGAAGTGGGCAGGCCAGGTCAGCCATCAGGTGGCCCAACAAGCTGCAGACGGAGTCCCCGAGTGGCCACATGCCTTGGCATTCCCCTCAATGCCTTTCACGTGTGCTTCACTCTTCACTGGCACTACTGCAAGTGATGCCACCCAGCACTGCCACTCGACATATCAGGCGGACTTGTGCCCCGAGATCTCTCTACTTTCCGCACTTTATGACCGACTGGCACCGCCACTCAATGGTCCTGAGCCACAGTTGCTCAGGGGGGTCTCACTGGCTTTGCTTATTGGGGGGTGTTGACCTCAAAGTGGACGGCCAGCAGGGGCTTTTCTGCCAGTTAATTCCCTGCACACAATGGCACTTTTGGAGATGTTGACCCCACAGGATGGCCACAGCCATGACCCTCTGTGGCTTAGCACGGGCATCTCCACACAGTGTGGCACTTCAGTGTTGTCCATACACCCGCCTCAAAACACCTGTGCCAACGCCAGCCCACCCATCCATTCATTCAACCCCTTTCTGGCCTGCGCACAGGGTGCCAGCTCATCAGTGAATGCCCATGCCAGGTCCATTTCAAGTCTGGCAGGTTTCTCTGAGGCCCCTGGCCAAACATGTGCCCAGTGCCAAGGAGGGCCAGCGGGTCCACTGCCTGGCATAATCTCAGCTCAAACCACACGCCCCGCAGGCCTCCTGGGTGCAGCGTGTTCTCCTTGGGGGCTCTGTGCCCGTTTGTCGTCCCGTTAGCGCGCCCCCCCTTGACGACACCGGTGTTGTGTTTTGACCAACTTGACAATGGCATCTGCTAGCCAGCCCCCGGGTGCCTACCTGTTTGGGGTCGTCATAGAAGACACCGATGGAGCGGAGTCGCGGGCCGATGCTGCAGCTCTCCGTGAACAGCGCTCCGCACTCCTTGTAGGGCCCCCGGCGGAACTTGTAGGCCACGGTGATGCTCTTGACGGGCGGCGACCCCGTCCGGATGGCGACCTCGGCGCCCAGCCCGGAGTAGACGGCGAGTCCCAGGACCGACGCCAGCAGAGCCGCCAGCAGCAGGGAGATGAGCGCCAGCAGGAGCAGGTCCGACATGCTGCGAGCCGGGGAGGGCCGCTGAAGACGCGCCGACCGCAGGATGTCCCTCCGCTCGTCTTCGAGAGTCCGCCACTTACTTCCCCAAACACCGCCACACGCCGCGCGGCTTCCTGTCTGCTCGGGCGCGGCGGAGCGAGCCGGGCGGTGCCGGTAAGGGGGGGGTTGTTAGCCAAGGACGGCCTCCCACGCCGCGCCCGACCCGCTCGTTCGTTCGTTCTGCCGCCGCTGGCACAGGGGCTTCGTGGGCTCCGGAGAGCTTCGGCGGCAGTCTGCGGTGTTGGCCGCCGAGCCTGCGGTTTGTTCGTCCCGCGCTCGAGCTCTCCCTCCACGCTCGACACGTGGTGCCGTCCGGCGTGCTGCGTTGCCGGGCTGTCAGCTGAAGGGGGCGGCGCCTGTCGCGTCGGCTGCTGCGTGCCTTCGCCGGCGTCACCTGTGCGTGTGGGCGGGCGCTTGCGAAGGTGACTGTCGGTCTCCACCCCCCGTCCCCCGCCCCCCGCTCTTTATCTTGGGTTCCGCTGCGCAGCAGTGCTAGGATGCCCACCCAAGCCGGCAGGCACCCATCTGGTCAAACGTGTGCCCGCGGCCGCAGAACCACTGGGGCATCACCCAGTGCTCGCACCCGAGATGGCTGGGCTGGTGGGGGACACACTCCTATTGTGCCCATCGTGAGCAGCTGTTGCCCAGTGTCAGTGTGCCCTTTGGTAAAATACCCCAGTGCCAGACGTGGGAGCAGGCACGGAGAGTCTCTGTGGACTGGCGGGTTGGCGTTGGTGTTTCAAGAACCTCACCGGTGTGGCAATTTCGTTTTTTTTTTGTACTTTGTGATCTTTTGGTTCTCCCTCTGCCTTTCCAACTGTCTGTGTGGGTCCTGTGCAGTCCATCTGTCTGTCCTTGTTTGTCCCTCCTTTTCCATGCACCAGGCTGTTGAGTCACTTTGGCTCATCACTCGAAGTCCTTCAAACCGTAAGGCAAATCGATTCAAATAAGCAGAAAGTCAGAGATCCAAAATGGCGGTTGATGAAGGCAAAAACGCTAAAGATTGGGGATGAACAATGGAGCAGAAAAACAAAACACGGTGCCCACAAATCACCAGTTGCTTGCCTCCGTGTGTCTCACAGAAAGAAGCGCTTTATGTGTCGGTCTCTGGTGTGTCTGTCTGTCTGTCTGTCCGTCCGAGTCCACGTGGATTTATGAGGAGTGAAGGGCTGACGCCCCGACTGGTCTGAAAAGGTCAAAGCCGGGCACAGGACCACCGCAGCCAGAGAGCGAGCTCTTCTGATGGCATATTGAACGAGTTTGTTCTGGGGGACTCACATTTCAGTCCAGACAGGATGTGCCCACCATAAAGCACTTAAACAAGTGTGACAAGTAACCGTGCGTAACCTTTGAGGTCTTTAAAGAGACCAACGTCACAGCAGCTGCACCTCCTCAGTCCCGGGAGGACGGCTGCGTTCTACTGGAGGATGCTGGGGTGGGCCACAGACGTTGGCTTCATCGCCGCTCAGTCCCTGCTCTGCAAGGCGTTTGACTGGACAGTCCAGGCTTTGTGTGTCGTGTCCTGTACACATTCAGATATTTTCATGCTTTTTAAAGACAGACACTCGACATTTTGACCCGGTGGCCGATCTCCAGTAAAGTCAAAGGTAGGTTTGAGAAATGTCCTCAGGCAGGAAGGAGCCTTTGAAGAACGCCTTGGACCAAAACACTCCCATCATCACTCAACTAATGAATGAACAAACAGATAAGAGACACGCCAACCCAACCCAAATGCAACTTGAGTGCCATGGCGGAGACAAATTCTGCTTCCTGCATAGCAGTAAATCGGTCCTCACCCCCCACAGTACACTTCGTTTTTATTTTGTTCGTTCTCTCCATGACTTTGCCAGCTTATTGAAGGACATGGCATTAACCCTGCTGGGTGCCCTGTGATGGACTGGCACACTGTGCAGGTCTAAAATCAGATGGAGCGGTGGACAGATGAGCACATCTTAAATTTGTCCGCATCACGACACGAGCGTTTAATTAAAAGTGGCAAAGGGGGAGATGAGAGTGCAAAGTGGCCAGTCGTGCAGACTCAATATTTATGATCTTTGATTTACAAACCGTGGCAATCTGTGAATCATAAAAGAAAAATCGGAAGTTATTTACAAAGAGAAGCTACACCAACAGCAACGTGCAACATTTTGAAATGCCAACATCTATTTTATGAATCAAGAGGACTAATCAGAATCAGCTTCTTCTTCTTCTTCATCATCCTCGTCCTCCTCCTGTCTTTTTTCGGAATCCTGCTTATTTTCTTTATCTTCATCCTAAGAGTTGGGAATCAAAAATGACAAACTGAGTCTTTTGAGACACTAAAGCCAAGTTCATGGAAAGCAGCGCTCAAAACGCCATGAAGCCAAATGAAAAGATCAGAAAATGCCGCGTGCTGGCATCTTGCTTGGTGCCCAACATCGGATCGCCAATCCACCCTCGACATCACACCCATTTCACTTAATCTAAACTATCCGGGCAGCAAGCCTCGAAGGGGCGCCAGCTCAGCACAGGAGCTTACAATGCCACACGAGGAAGTCCTGGTCCCGAGTGAATGTAGCGGTGACCACAAGATGACTGGCACACACGTCAGCCAGCACGCCCAGGCCACCCCTTCTGTAGGGCAGGACGGTGTGGAGTTGTGCCCTGACTGGTGTAGGGGCTCTCGGGGGGCCCAAGTCTGTCCAATTCAGCATGTCGCCACTGGGAGACTCTTATGCAGAAAACAGCGCACAGTTGCTTCAAATGACTCGAGTGTAAATTCTAAATCTGAAAGGTGATGCAAGTGAGAATTAAACTGTACCTACCTCTCCAGCACCGCTGTTTGAAGGAGCCTCGTCCTCCTCACTTTCACTTTCGTTTGCATTCTGAGACAGAATTTCTTCACCCTACGAAAGAATCGAATGGCTTCAGACCCCCAATGAGATGGCTTCCTAATACATTCTCAAAAATATTTTTATGAAAGCATATTTCTGTTTTTTTTTTCTACAAACACTAAACCACAAAAAGGCCACTTGATTTTTAAATGAAATATTTATATGTTGACAAGTTAAAAACACAGGTGACCGGAGAAGAGTTGGCTGCGTACCTGCAGGTCTCGGTTTTTAAGGTTTCCTAACCAGAAGGCCTCTTGGCAGTTGTTGAGCGCAAGCATCGCCTTGACCCGGTACACGAACTGCTCCAGACTCTTCTTCAGCAGCGGAACGTGATTTGTGAGCCCGGTGTCTTGTCGAATCTGAAACACATCAGCGCCACAGTTTATGCCTGTCGCCAGAAGGAGGCTCTGAAAACAAATGGACTTGGCAAACAAGTGCCATTTGTGGGCATTGATGCCAGTGTGTGAATTCATCCATGTGGCGTGGCGATGGCAGCTCAAACGTAACTCCGCCAGCGCATGAGGTGGGACATCTGGATTTGTGCTTTTTTAAAGTTTTCTAAGGACTTGGTGATGCCCACAGTCTACCTCAGTAGACACATTTTGAAAATAACTGGGCATAAAGATTAAAAGATAATCAGTGAACTCGATGCACACTTGTTCATATATTGCACAGTGTAGCTGCACTTGATACACGTCTACACCGCTTACCTGCGTTTGTTACACCCTCTCTGTGGTGCCGCCTTCCCAAAGTCCTTTTTTATATTTAGCTATGTGTATGTATAGATATTATTGATTTATTCCCCTCTTGTGATCCTGGAGGACGTTATTTCGTCTAAGTGTGTGCTTTGATGTATACGACGCTCTTCTTGACCGGACTGCTCTTTAACATGAGGCACATGCAGAATGCCATTAAAACGTTGACCCTTGTGGCCACATTATCACCCTAACCCTTTAGATGCACGCACTGTGCCGTTTAATGGCCGTCACACATACCTTCGAGTGGCCACACATGTGATGAAGTTGTCGTGTACTCAGCTGGAATGTTTTTAGCAAACTCTGAACGTCTTCCTGAAAGAAACAGAAAATGTTTAGTCAGCAGAATGCCTGCCTTTCACAATTTCTTTTCTATTCGTTCTGAAGCCACTTATCGAGTCAAAAGGGACGATTCTGACAAAAGTCACACAAGCCACACAGTCCATCGTGAATTTCAAACAGCCTTGTAAAAATTCTTCCTTTATTTAAAAACGGCTTCATAACTTTTAGGGGTCAACAAGCCAACCTCTTGGTCCGCAGCAAGACCTTCAGTCTTCAAAGTTACCAGGTCTCCCCACCAACACTTCTGCCTTCCTCTCCCACCGCCAGCCCGCATGCTTTTCAAATCACGATGCCCTCCAATCTGCTGCACACGACATGCCCAAACCATGCCATTTTGGTGTCTTCCCTGTCTGTGTCGTTCCCCCCCAATAAATTAACCGCAGCAACTGATTTTTGGTTTTTTTGAAGCTTTACATAGACGTGGTAATACTCTGTAGTACTTTGCTAAAAATGTACTGCATGTTAAATTATTTGATAAAAAGGTAATGCGGACATATGCACAGATGCAGTAACCAGGCATCAGCTGGAATCGGGGTCTCTTGGTATTATTTTATATGGAAAATCTCCCTTAATAAAAGGATATGTGCCAGTATGTTTGATGTGTCCCTGTCATTCCCAACGATGGCACATCAGAAACATTTTTAGTAATAAAACACATTGCCTTTGTCATTCCAAAACAATGGTGCACCACAAATCCCATACCAAATGGCATATAACAGACACATATGCATTGCGTAGACCACTGCAAAAGTTAATGTCTCTGTCAATCATTCAAAATAACCATTGCCTTTGTTCAAATAAGGCATCAATATTCACTTTCTGAGTCTATGCTGGGCATCAACAGGCTCAGTCCCACAGGTGAGTGATGGCTGCTGGCCTACAATACAGCTGATCTTTTAAACTGTGTCGAGTTCTTGTCTCATACTAATCTAAATGTCTTTTTTATTCTATTTCAGCAGTGAACAAGCTATGGCAATACACGGTTGTATTTATTATTATTACCTGTATTGACCACAGTTTAAACGTGTAGTTAATGTGCCACAGATAAAACAAAGTGACTTCTGTTGCCACATTGGCACACTCAACATCAACATTCGCTTTAGACAGACCGAGATATGCAGGCACAGCTCGATAACTCAAAATGCTAGAAAACATGAGAGATCACCTTTAGTACACCCTTTAAAGAATAAGGATCAATTCGTTTAGCAATACAAACCCAGCGTCGCCTAAAGAACAAATCAACTCATCTCAAAGCCCCTGTGGCCCTTCTCTCGAAACTCGAAATATCCCAAACCACTTGGCTGCCTCTCCTTTCTTGTGTTTTAAAGTGTAATTTGAACAAAAACAAGCCTGAAATGCACCGCACATCAACCTTTATGTCTTGTAATTTCTATTAAGAGGAGTCGCTCTTTAGAAAAACAAACAATTAAAAAAATAAGAATTTGAATGAAAAGAGAAGAAGAGGACCATACCTTGTGTTTCTTGAAGCTGTAGTCCAGCAGAGGCATCCCCTGTTTTAAAAAGGCTTCTACAAAGAGACGGCCATACTAAGAAAAGAGAAGAACGACATAAGACGATGACTCAAATGCCATCTAGCTGGCTGGCAGACGTACTTCTATCATCACAAACCACACCGCTGCGACCAATGTTCATTTCTCCAAACCCATTTATGGATTAATAAAAAGATGGGCAACCATTGATTTCACAAAGCTGAACTAAGCACTCAGCAACCAAAGTGTACTTTTTATAAATGAAGTCAAAATATTTTAAGCAACATAAAATGACATTTCACAAGAACATTTATGAAAAAATGTGTTTGGGGTGAATGTCTCCTAAGTGTACTCTGATCTTCATCCAAACCATTAAAAGAGATGAAGACAGATAGCGCCCAAGGTTAATGATCGTCTCACCTTACTGGATATACTGTTTAAAATTAAAGGTCAAGGACTGGAATGTATGTGAACAGCCTTTGGGATGATGGAATATGGATTTGGCTGCTTTAGGGACCACTAATTCCAGTTTCATGTTCCTCACAGCTGATATCCTCAGCATCAAAAGAGATTTCATGCAACCTTAGAAAATCCCTTGAAACCCACGTAGCTGCAAAGGCTTTTAAAAGCTCTGGTAAAGCTCGGGACCTTCATCGATGTCCAATCCGGCAGACCACACACACATTTTAGTACGGGTGGAGTGAACGTCTTACAAAGATCAGAGATGCTAAATCTGGCCATATAATGCACAAGGACAAGGCAAAGACCCCTAGGGTGAGAGTAAAGGGTCTAAGGCATCTTTTCTGGCTTTGTAAATCTAAATAAGAAAAAACTAAAAAGTGTAAGCATTTTATTTTAGATTTAATGCCACTGACCTTCAATCCAACACCAAGCACCACTCTGCTGTCAAAAATCTAGAATGGGAAAGAAAACTGCACTGTGATAAACGTGGAATAAGCATGCTGTGTAGTGCGCCAGCAGGACATGAAGGGCTGAAACACGCCAGGTAAGGTTTCATGACTTTTTAAAAGAGTTCATTTAAGTTTCTAGGGTTCACACAGCACAGTACACCTTTGATATCCGACCGAGGCCTGGCACACATTTAAACAGCAGGACAGTTTCTGCAAAGCAAATCGAACTCCTCACCTTCACCAAGTTTACCAAGATGTGGAAATCCCTCATGGCGAGAGTCCAAGTACACAGCTTCTCAGCTTTTAACTGTCAGAGGAAAGACAATGAAATAAAAATGAGGAAGCATAGAAGCGCAGGGATGGGCATCTCGTTGGACCCCTGAAGGCAGAAGAAACTGCTGGTTGTCTGTCACTTGTTAACCACACTAACTTATCATGCAGTTTAGCAGATTTTTTGACGAATGCTTGTGCTCCTCCCCATAGATGACCGGTTATGGTGGGGAGGGCGCAAAGCAAAATGTTTTACATATATGCCCAGATTTAAAATTCGAAATCAATAATTTAAAACCAATATCTTAAACACATACTTTGTAAAATGTCCAAATAGCGGCCCTAAAAAAACAACAATCCTATTACTAGAAAACTCGGCTTATTACACCAGTCATACTCTGTTTTAGAAGCCAGTTAACAGATTATCCTCAGAATTATTTAAAAATATAAGCAATACCGAGCTTGCATTTGCCTTCCAATACATTTTGTGTTTGACCCTAATGAGGAATTGACTTAAGTAAAGGACAGCAGAAGGCAAGGAGACTTTTCATGTCTTACCTCACTGGAGTCATCTTGTTTTCCCACTGGAATCTTCCTCACAGTTTTCTCCAGCACCATCATCATTGCACGGTAGAAAACTACAAATGTTTGCCTGGATTTAAATATCAACACGTAAGATGGAGAAAACACAATCAATCACACTACCTATAGTCACATTTTAGATTTAAAAGGAGTCGATTCTATTGTGTGCATCCATCCAGAAAATGCTTGTCTGATCATCAGATACCGATGAGTGAGATTTTTAATTATTTCTTTCTTCTTTAGTCCATTACAACATAAGACTTTCAATTTATAACATAAGCAAAATATCTGAGCACACAAATTCTTCATGTATTGCGAGTCCATATAATATACTGTATATGAAATGAATGCCAGGAGTAAAAATGAGATGAACATTTGTCAGAATTGTGCGAAAGCATTTAGTGTTGCTGCCCCGTAGCACACATCTAACAGCATAAGAAGTCTGCTTTCCAAACTACTGTGGTTATTATTACACTCCTTCAACAGTACGTTAGAATTGTGCGTGGCACAAAATGTTAAAATGACACCAGAAACCCTACCTGGATTTTAGGAAATTATAAACTCCTTTACATAAAGAAATATGTTCAAATATGAAATAAAGTAAGCCATGCCATGTATTTTAATAAACCGAGATACAAAACTCGTCAATAACTCTCACCCAGATAGAGCAGCTTACCTGTTCATTGTTGGGAAGGTTTTTGAGCAGCCGTCCTTGGAAGCGTTGATGAGTTCAGGTACTCCCACCCCAGCAATCTCCTCAATGGCTTTCAGCACGTCTTCAGTGTGTGTAAAGTAAATACTGTGGCAGTGGAAAACACGGGGTCAAACAATCAGAACAAAAGTAACTATTACTTGTACCTCCAGTTTTCCCCAAAGCCAAAATATACAGGCGATATGTGAGTCTGACGCAGCTGAAGACCTGCAATGCACACAGTTAGAGAGCCAGTGATATGAAGCAGGCGTGTGGTTAAGATCGTAAGAATCTATGGAAGGCGGCATAGAGCAGTGACAAGAACAACTCTAAGTAAGCCACTTTGAGATCCCCGGTTTCAGCTTTTCAGGTCCGGGTGGCCCACTGTGGCTGCAGGTTTTTGTTCCATCCAGATTTCTAATCGGTGACACCACCTGATAACACGGATCTCAATTAATTAAGCTGGGATTCTTTTTTCTTTTCTGTTATTCTTCATTAAGAAAGCACCACAGCATGATTTTTACATTTATAAGACATTTAGGAACATTTCCATTTTTGGTCGAGATTTAAATGCTTAACTCTCTTCTGGTGATTTCATCCTATTTTGCCTTTTCCCTGTGCAGTTTGCGCCCTTCATTGTACCTTAATGATGACAACCAGCAGAGCAGACAGCCAGGCAAAAAACACAGAATAATCAAAGGCTCCAACTACTTTAGCGTTAAGACCCACTAATTAGAAAATAATGCATTAATTAAACAATTAGAACACCTGGCAAAAAACAGAATGAAAATCAAGATGAAAATATTGTTAAAAAGAAAAAAATACATTATTCCCCTATAACTGCTTGGTACATTTTCACTTTTTTGCCGAACTTGGTTTTTGAATTTCTCCATTTTTTTCCCAAAACACAGAATCTGACAAAACAGTTCACTTAAGGAGTCCAATTAAAAAAAACAGCTGGTTGGAACAAAGACCTGCAGCCACAGTGGGCCCCCAGGTCCGACGTCGAGAACCCCTGAGCTGAAATCTCATTAAATGGCCCCCTATAGGTGTATTATTTTGAATATTAGATATAAAAAATCATGTTAACTAGGAACAAAGATGGAAATAAAATCTCAAAAACAAACCAATGTTATGGTTTACCTCAGCAGATTCTGTAGCGTCTCATTATATTTGTTCCCCTTTTCCTTCTCACCATTTGGCAAAACCCATTCTTGGCAGAGAAATCCTCTGGTCAGAGAAGCTTCAGAGGAAGACAAGCAGATACAAGTGTGGTTTATTAGCATTAACACCAAAAAAACAAAAAAAACAAAACACAAGTCTTAATTGAATTGATCAAGTAGACTAAGCTGTGACTTTGGCTTATCTTGGCTGTCATCGAGTTGTACCCGCAGACAATGGGAATGGCCCTGAAAAGTGAATTATACTGGGCACCATACCTGCCGCCTCTGCAAGTGGGGTGAATGGCCTGACCTTTCACATTCTTAAAACAGTGTGTGAACAGGACATCCTCACAGTGATGTTAAGTCCTTACCTGGCCTTTAATTTATTATGAAGGTTCCTATTCACATTATTATTATTCCCAAGTGCAGATAACAAAAAAGGGCAGAAAAACAAAAGAAATTCATAACATGGATGAGAAATGTTTGAAGATAAAAACTACTTCCAGCTCCTCTGTGTTGCACATTTATTTTTTTCTCCAGCCGTCTTTTTTTTTTTGTTTTTTCTGTCCCCCCTGGCCATTGGACCTTACTCTTATTCGATGTTAATTATTGTTGATTTATTTTATTTTTCTATTCTTTATTACGTAAAACACTTTGAGCTACTGTTTGTATGAAAATGTGCTATAGAAATAAATGTTGTTGTATTATGCTTAATAATTGCACACAATTTTCCATTAGTGCTGACATTTCATGACTTCATGCCAGTGTAGGTACCTATCTGCTGTTGGTAATGCGTGCTGGGTCCAAACTCTGACACAACAATCAGGAGATGAGAGAGAGTCAGACCAAGACTAATGCTGGGCAGGGTGCTCCGGAAATTTATCAGATATCTGAAACTATTCCTAGGAAGAAAAAAAAAAGTTATTTATTTCTCTAAAATGATTTCTAGTTAAGCTAATTTGCAGTTTAGAGGTATTTGTAAGTCTTATAAAAAGCACAGGTGTGATTACAAACATCCCTCATTATAATTCCCAATGGTGCTCAGCTTCACAAACTGAAGTCAAGGTACACAGTGAACCCCCAGCATTTAACAGGATATTCACACTGGAGAACGTTTGTTTGATTGCAACATGCTCTTTGGAACAGCGTAAACTATTTGACTTTAGAGATGCTAGTTATTAGTGATATAATCGGAGAGCACTTGGCACACCTTTGGCTTGTACAGAAGGCGGCATTACGACGGCACACTACACATTTTATTACCCCATCTATGGATGAGCTCCAAGTGGCAGGTGTGATTGAGCCCACGTCTCCACTTCATCCAAAGCCATTAAGAAAACAAGTGTCTTAGAAGATGCAATTGGCATTTCTCTTACATTGAACACTTGCATATGGGACTACAAAATAATACTTAATGGGTTATTTCTTTATTTTATTCATATTACAACAAAATTACTTCAACAAGACTCAAGAGTCTCATTTGATGCCCTTTCACCAGCAGAAATGATGCAGAGCAATTAGTTAGAAGCACAAGGAACAGACACTCTAGACCTCCGAGACCTGCCTGAGTAACTTACTTTACAAGCTCTTCCAGACCCAATTTAATTTCATCCTCTTTCAGACGCTGAGCCAAAACTCCCAAAGCCGATTTCAAAAGTTTGCGATTCTCATGTTGAGTAAATTCACTCCTGTTTAAAAAAAACAAAAAAAAAAACACCAAGAACAGATGACTAAATCTAACGAAACAAGTTTAGAATACAATACACCGTGTACATGAAATTTTACATAACCTTTATTTACAACAAAAAAAAAGTAAAAAGGATCCCATCAATATTGAAGATGAAACCAATAAGCAAATGAAATACTTTACATTTAGTACAAAGATCTGTAACACAAACACTTCTCTACATGACACCTCATTGTAAAACTCAGCAGTGCAGCTCTGGAAATCTCTAGAAAATGAGATCTCAAAAGAACTGAAAATAAGGGGGGTGCTGCTCAATGAATCTGCAAACAAACAAACATTCACAAAAATGATACGAGATGACTAAACCCAAAGAAACATCCACTGCAAATTTAGGCTAACCAAAACCTACCAAGTCAATCAATACACAAATAAAAAATTAGAAAAGATCTTGTACATAATGCACTTCAGCAGATATTCCAAATACCTCCTACTTTTTATTATTCAAATGTAGTGTTGTTCAGCAAATTTTGCCAAAGTGTTATGCGCTGTGAATTTGTTGCATTTGCCCTTGTTCGTCAAATTATTTACTGATAATTCAGCCATCCATCGTCCAACCCATTGAATCCAAACACAGGGTCACGGGAGTCTGCTGACGCCAATCTCAGCCAACACAGGGCGCAAGGCAGGAACCAATCCCGGGCAGGGCGCCAACCCACCGCAGCATAATTCAGCCAGTTTAGGAGAATTTTTTTTTTTGATTTAAATACCAGCACTCCATACTGCTTTGCGAGGCCAGCGTGACGTCCTCTGGCGCTGTAACAGCCAACGGTGATGGGACCGCAGCCCGGGTATACAGTAGAACGCTGCTCATCTGCATTACAGACTCTGTGGGACGAGTTATCTGTGCTTGTAGCCAAATGTGCAGGTCGATCTTCGAGTTCCACGTCAACATAAGAGAAGGAGGTGCGGGCCCAATGCATGCATAATAAGTAAGAAGATTACAGGCCACGTGACTTCCATTGATCTTTTTTAGAGACAGGTTTATTTTACTCAGCTTTACTTCTCTGTTCTGTAATGAAAGACTTGGTTTACTTTAAGTATATTATCTGTAAATGTATTTAATTATATTTTAGTACTATTATTAAAAATATTTTAAAGGAGACAACGACAAGAGGACAGAATTTTATATCTCTTGATGTGTATATCATCCCCATATCAGGCGCCGAGTCCTCTTAAAAAATGGAAAATTTTCAATTGAATTTTTTTTTTTTTATTTTAAGTGTACTTATACTTTTAAGCCATCATACTGCTATAAATGGAGCAAAGTAAAAAAAATAAATAAATAAATAAACAAACAAACAATATCATGTGCAATGTAAAAAGTGATTTTGGAAACACCACAACAAGAAGGCCATTCGCTAGTGTCTTATACCTGTAAAATCTAATATATTATTTATCAGTACCCACTACCTGTACAGGTACATTGCTCTGATTGAAGTTTAATGGCGGCTGGGCAGACATAAATGACCTATCATATCTTTTTCACATAGATTTAACTTTTACTTATACACAACCATGACAGTACTCAGCTTTCAAAAATATGATGTGCTATACGAGTAGTAAAATAAGGCATCCTAACAGATAACTCTGTAGGCCTGGCACTGGACCTTCTGAATAACTAAAAACTTAGAAATATGTGCTGGTTAAAATAAAGGACTTAGAAGGAACATCAAGAGCAACACGCTCTTTTATTTGACCTTTTTTTTTTTTAAATATTTATCAGGAAAAAGGGACTATAAAAAGAACAGCGGATACACAACCTGCTACTTGCTGCTTGCCACAAATCCACTAGCAGACAAAAAGGTTGCTCATAATTTTAATTTTACTTTCTGTAAACTCTTGCTCCAATTCTGTTGATGGTCCTTAAGCACAATTTGTGTCACACAATGCCTATTTTTCTTTAAAGTTTGACTATTTTGCCCATCTAGCACCTTTTATGAGATGTTCTGTTACACGACTGGACAATCAGCACAGACTGCAACATAAAAGAAGCATTTTCAGGGAGTTTGTATGTGTATATTGTGCTTTGCTGGGAGCACAAAGATTTTTAGGAAGTGCCCTTATAATTTGTTCACTTAATCAACAATTATACCTGCAAAGCAAGAATGATTAAATGGCTCCCTTAAACCCTTGCCATTTATACAAGGGTCACAATTGGTGCTCCAACATTTCATCTTGTCTACCTCTTCTTGTATTTACAATATAAACTTGTAACTCAATATTCCAGCATTAAGTAAGTTAAGCAATCAGTTCTATTATCATTTCAAGTAGAATTATTCATTTCATTTCCAGATTACCATTCCTGCCAGAGGATAGAAATACCAGAATGAACAGAACGCCCCACTACACATACCATCCCTGGTTCGGCAAACAAAAGTTTGTATGAACTATGAATGGAATATAAAAAGGTTAATGTAATTTGCTTAATTTACTAAAATAAAAGGGTAGATAGATATGAAAGCAAGAAATTCATTCTCCAAAAATGTAAAGTCTGAAAACCAGTTCTTAAACACTTGACTAATGAATGCCATTTTAATGCCACTCAAGTGATTGGTGCCTATTGAGCCGTCCAGGCACTGCCCACAGACTCACCAGGAGAACAAAGTGTGCAGGGTCTGAAGTAGGGAGTGGTAACAGACAGACTTGAGCTGCTGCTCCTTCACATCAAGCCCTGGAGCATCAACAACTCCCTGATTTTCTGTTGCCAGTTCCTGTAAAACATAATTCGGAATACATTCATTGAAGTAAAGTGCAACTAGCATAGTGATATTCATAGTTACACTATATGAAATATTTGAAGTCATTAATGTCACATCAGAGCTGCCATTTAAAAGTAACCACTTGCCAGAGCTGCACAACTGAATTAAAGCCAAACAAGTAGAGCAACTTTTATTACCTGTGAATACATATCTGTTATAAAGTTGGCATCATTAAATATGCATTTTTTACGGGCATATCATCTATCTATTTTAATAGAAATACTATTTAGAGCAAACCATTTGGAACTCTGAATGGAAGAGCTTTTTATTTACTCAATATTGTTAGTCAACTGCCATTTGACAGAAATACAACATTAACAGTGTTCGAAATATGCTCAGTGTAAGTCACATTTCCTAATGTAAAAAATATTTAATAATTACAGTTTCAGAGTGTAAATTTACAGTAGGTGAGATCCATGTTGTGTAAGAAAAGAAACTTAGCCAGGGTTTTTCTGCAGTCAGCACTGCCTTCCTTCCTTTGACCTCCACCATACAGGCAGAGCATCAAGAGTATCGTATGCAGAAGACTTAAACTGCTGACCTGGAAGTAGTTATGTGTACTCTCCAAATGGCTACACAGCGCAGGAAGCAGATGGATGCAAAATGCCACAATTTCTGAGGGGCTTCTCTGCTTTATGTGGGAAAACCCCACATGTTTATCAACTTTTGCCTAAAAAAAAAGCAAACACATTAAAACACATTCAGTATACCAACAGAGGCGGCCGATCTGCCAAATACAAAAACCCCAGACAATAGTGCAGGTGATTTAGATTCCTGAATTTGAAACTTCACAGCATAAAAAGGTCACAACAAGTGTAGAATTTATTTTTCCACTTCAATGAGAACAAACAGAATGCAAAGATTATTAAAGGAGGATGACTGGAGGCAGGAAAAGTGCCAGACAAGCAACTTGTGAACAGTGCTTACAAAGCTGTTCATTGAAAGGGACACAAAATGAACAAGATGGTCTAACGACTGATCATTTCACTTCCGACAGGCGGAGGTCCCAGGAATTGGGATTTTTAGTACCACCTGGTCACCACGCATGGCATGAGTGCATACACAGCACAGAGGCCTCTACGGACACTGAAATCATGGATTACATGTAGCAAATGTAGGAGATTTGGTGACACCTGCTTGCATAAGATAAACTATGGCACTGATTTGACAAATGTGGAATTTTAAATAAAAATAATTAGCATTCTTTCATTGTACAAGGACTTCAGACCTTGTTTTTTGGTATTGTGTGATGATGTGCTATGTGAAAGGAAGCAATATAAAATGAGAATGACTTATTTGTCAGTACTTAATGTACAGTAATTTGACTTGCTAGATTTTGAGCTACTTATAATTGAACACAACGTCAACATTAAAAATAGTAGAAGATAAAAAGAAAACCTTCATACAAAGCTGCAGAATAGTACAATTATAAAGCAGATGTCCACGTGAAAGAGGGAGCGTGTAGTGTGTACGAATGTGCACACATGTACAAACGCTCTTCTCACACAGCATGTGACACAATATACAAAGACGTTACTGGTCTGAGGGGGCTGTGGCTCTGGAAGAGGAGCTACTGAGGTGTTTGCTAGGACCTGAAGTGTTGACCAGAGGGGAGTTTTTTGGATTAAAGGGTTGAGCAGGGCGACTCGAGTCCGTGGTGATCCGTTTGACACGGTTAGTGACACGAGATGTCTGCAGGTCTGCAATAGATGGAAGAGCACAGCCAATCATTCTCTCAGCAGACCTCACAGCACACTGCAATTTATTTTTGGAGTGTGCCGTTGCTGACCCAAACCAGACAACACTGGAGAATGTGATTACACTTTCAATTATAGCTTTGTAAAACTGAACAAGGATTGGATGGGAAATATTTGATTTCTTTAGTTGGCATAAAAAGTACAACCACTGCTGAGCCCTTTTAGTGATGGAAGTGGTGTTAATGTCCGGGCTGAAAGTGTTTGTGATAGCTGTGCCTAAACATTTCCACCATACTAAGTGCACAACCATTAATTACCATTAGGAATTAGACCAACAATGGTGGCGTCATCAGCAAACTTAATGATTTTTACTGAAGCGATCAGCGGACCCGCTGTCATTGGTGTACTGTGAATAAAGTAGGGGAAAGTACACAGCCTTGAGGGGCAGCTGTGCTAATATGGAGACCATCAGAGAGGTGGGAGCCCACAAAAAAAAACTGTAAATCAATTTACAGATGGAAGGATTCAGTTGAGTCTGTAGACGTTTAGTTCAGCTTTTAACACCAAACACTCCTTTACAGTCCAGACGCTCCAGCACAAAGTGAAGGCCCATGTTGGTGGCATTGTCCACAGAGCTATTTGCTCGATATGCAAACAAAAGAGGGTTGAGATCAGTAACAGACTTCACATGGGTTAGCACTAATGAAAGGCCTGTAAATCACTGAGGCCACCTATTTTATCACTTTCAGGAACAATAACAGAAGATTTAAAGTAATCTGGTATGGCACATTGTGCAAAAGACTGTTTAAAGAGGTCTGTAAAGAGATGAGCGAGCCGCCTGGCTCAGGGTCTGATTATTGCAGGTGAGACAGAATCCAAACCGACTGACTTTTTGAAGTTCTGTTGAAACAAAGCCTGACTGAAACACTGTACTGACAAGGGACACTGCTGTCACTTCACCTGGCAGATATTAGTTCAGAAGATACACAAGAGGATTACAGTGGGCAAATAAATGTCATAGCAAAAATGCTGTCCTGAGTACAAGGAGCTGTCTGTCCAGTGCGTTGTCAGACTGCGAGGTGACGGACATGTGAGGCAGGGTATTAACACTTTCACTAATGTCCTCAAAGCACAATGAAGTCAACCACGTAAACCGAGCAAGTAAGCATTAAGAAGATGATGCAGAGAATTGTTCATTAACCAGACATTGCCTCAGTGGAAGAGGGCCTAGCCAGGAGCCACTACTGGGAAATGGACACACAACAGCATTTTCGAAGTTTGCAGACAGTGACAAATTAAGCTGACTAAACAAAAATGAAACTCCTGGGCCTAAATGCATTACAAAGCTTGGGTCAGACCGAATGAAACTCATCACGGACGCTGAAGGTACTCGTCTCGGTGTGAAACGACCAAAAACCTGCCTTGATCCATCATACAAAAAACAAAAAGCACTCAAACGAAAAATGTTTCTACCAAGTATGTTAGATAAATGCAGTGAAATTAATTAGCTCAATGTAGGAACAAAAGAATATTTAGTAATGTTCAAAAATGTGAATCCTTTCTGTATTTTATAAACATTTATTGCACAAAAAAATACCCCGTTTGAAATAAATATGTGAAGACGCTGCCAATGGACACGTTTTTAAAATGCCTGCAAGATCTTAAAAATCCAGTGAAAATACTCTGGGGTGAAGCAAACTGAACGTACTTTAAGGAAAGGCGCCCTCTTGGCAGACGAGATGCTGAGACTGTACTCGAGTTTTCGGGACAAGTCTTCCAACAAAAAAGCAAGCTCCACTGGTCCCAGCTGCAGAACCTCTGTAACCTGCAAAAAGAAGATTCAGAAGCTGTAATGAGACACAGCAGCCTTGTGCCATTTCTCCATACCTGAAGTGACGCCAGAGATGAAATGTACCAAAACAGTTGTGCTTATTATAACATTAAGCATTTAAGGCAGGGAAGAGAACAGAACATGAAGTACATAATAATATAATAATAATAGGCCACTTTACATTTGAAGTAAATCTCAAAGTGCTACATAAAAAGTTAAAAACAGAGATAAAACAACAATAATTAGTAGCATTCTTGTTAATAAGCTTTCCTAAATAGAAAAGTCTTTAGCCGTTTTTTCAAACGGCCCACAATCTGCGGTGTTCTCAGGCTCTCCGGTAGGGAGCAGCCAGTGCAGAGGCTCGGTCACCCAATGTATGACGTTTGGTCCTAGGGGGGCGAAGGTGGTGGGTATTTGCAAACCGGAGGTTTCTTGTAGTGGATTGTAATACAAGGAGTTCCTTCAGATATTGTGGAGCATTTCCATGGATACAAAGTTTGTATTCGATACGGAGGTGAATAGGGAGCCAATGAAGTGACCAGAGGATTGGTGAAATGTGGTCATATAGGGTACCCTTTTGTTCAGTCCCTGCTCTCTCTCTTTCATTCACACACAACTCTGACTTCTTCCTCCAAACACTAAGCTTAATTTCAGGTGCCATGGATCGGACTTTTTTCTCCTTTTAGTTCTTTTTTATGATACATTTCTTATGGTGTTTTTTTTAAAACATCCTTTCATTTGTCACATTATCACACCATCATCTTTTGCTGGTTTCCTTCTGACCACCCAGACATAAGCTTCCCCAGCAAGGGACACTGTGGTGTGGTCTGTCAGCAGGAACTTGTGTGACCTCTGGCCAGTTCTTCATGGCCTCTCTCTCGTGACAGATCATGAAGCACTCCTGGGTCTCCCTACTTCTACTCAGACTGCTTTCTGAACTCCATTTCTATCTCTGCCATTGTTTCACATGCCCAATAGGGGTATGCTGACCTCCTTTTTACAGTGGCATACAATGAAGTTCCCTTTTTGCCCGTCTCCCTCAGAGGCGTCGAAAAGACTTTCCTATGTACTGTGCTATTGTGGTAGAACCCTTGGCCAAGCAAAGTTCTCCCTGCCATGTACCCCTCCAATGTGCTTCTAAGAGGCTAATTGAGATTACTTTGTATCCATGGACAACGTTACTTTTGTTTTATGCCAGTGGCGTTAACAGCCCTAAACACTAAATGCATCTCTGTATAAAAGCACTGCTGAAGTAAGGTCTTCTTAACACTTTCAGTCCGTAAAACACAAAAACACAACACAATTGGCTTTTCTGAAAAAAACTTGTGTACTTAAGTAATGACTTCAGTCACTGTGGCCATTGAACACCACGCACCAAGGAAGTGACACTTGTGAGACGCACTTTGCCTTGATGACCTGTTATTGCCTGATGTGAAGTTCTAGATGGTCCAAGTCCTGTTTATGCCTGCGCTCTGTCCATGGCCCGACCTTTTTTGGTGTTTATGCTTTATAGAATGCACTTTGACCGTCTCAGTTACTTTGTAATTAGGTGATGCTCAAGCACTGTGGCTGGCAGCCCCCCCCCCCAACCCCCGTTTTATGCGATTTGCTCTTTTTTTGCAGTTCCTGCTACTTTATTAGAGACTATAGTGTCCTTCCAGGGCTGCAAAGGGCTGAAGGTGTAAAAGATTTAGATGACAATGAACTAACCGGAATAAAACTGGAAAATGGCCGTTAAGCCAGTGGTAAAAATAATGCAAGTGTTGTTTCCTTGGTTAGCCTTTTTTGTTTTTAATCCAAACCATCTATTTCAGTTAGCACCTGTTTGAAACAATTCGCTTAGTGTCCCTTGTGGCCTTTACAGGTTAGTCTCTCCTGCTGGAAAAGGCAGCCACTTTGGGCCATCCTGCTAGCACTTAAGGCCGAAGCTCCTAGAATCTGTTCTGGAATAAAGAGCTAATGGAGAGCTCGAGTTAAGTAACCGTTCATGTCGTATCCAAGTATGAGATCATTACTGGCCTCTGAGGTCTTTTAAACATCAAGGTACAGGACTGATAATTGACAAGTTAAGGCGTACTTTGGTGTTGCTGTATGTGATGAATTTGCATACTAATTAACAGCGATTTCCATCAGTCTTGGGTTCATTTATACTCCTTGAGAGCTTCTCTCTTAATTTACTTTCTTGCTTTAGTAACAGTTTAGGAACAGAAACTTACTGCGGAGACCTTGATACTGCGCACATATTTAAGGATGTTACATTGCTTTTTGTAATTAACACATGACAAAATTAATTTTTTATCTTGGGGAAGACTTAGAAAGAAGAGAATACCTTCCCAGCATAACAGTTGCTACCAATTAGTATCAAAATAAACTGAAAGGGTTTCTTTACATAGTTAGCAAATGCTAATAAATTCAACCATATTTTTATTTTAAAGAGAGTAAAGACAATTCATAGATTCATTTAATTTAACCTTGGTGTGCTCTTCACTGTCAAGGAGGGATCTTGTGAGAAGGCCACTTTTCAGGACATTCAGGACCTCAATATCAAGCTCTCGGAAGTAAGCCCTGTAAGAATCCAGACCCAAATCTGACTTTACATCTTCTTTCTCCTTGAGATCCTGCAAACGATGACTACTATTACAATCTTATCATAAACTGGGAGCATTACAGATACGCAGATTTTAAAAGTGAAAACTTATGCCTGATCAATTCAAACAGTTCATTTTTTCTCACCAATTCAAACTTTTGTGCAACTCAGTCTACAGCAAACACTAGGATGGCTGCAACTGTTTGTAAAAGCTCCGCAGATTCTGCCCGAGCAAAACAAATGTGTGGCTGAATTCCAGCCAGGAGAGGTGTATGCTGCATACATATTAATCCAGCCACATAATTATACAATAAAAATAACTATCATTTTTCAAAGAAGCCTATCAAGTACTAAAGAAGATGAGATTTTACTGACATATAGGATGCGTTAGATCTTTTTTGAACAAGACAGATGTACAAAATGAACATGAACCAGGCCACATAGCCAGACAAAGGCATACGACAGCGCATTTAAAACACATTTGCAGGTTTCAAGATTAGGTAGACAACAGAACTGCAGCAAAAAAGGCAAACTATGTTGGCTTCAGTGTGCACAATGCAAACCTTTACCTTATCCTGCGGTGTCTCTTCCGCTTCTCCTCCATCTTCAAACTGAGTGCTGTCTCCCGACGAGTTCTTTCGGTTCTTTGCTTTTTTCTTTTGGCTAGTACTGTCTTAAGAGAGCGTCAAATCACTTAGTTGCATAATCAGAGACTCTAATAACCCAAACAAGCTTAGTCTTAATAGTGGAGGAGCTAGGATATCACATCAAAAAGTTGTAACAAACAGGCAATCTGTATTACTGCAATAAAATAGAAACCTACAGTCAAAGCCTCCGATTATTTAAAATTCAGGTTCAAAAACATAACGGATGAAGACTCTACCTTTTAAAATAAGCAAAGCAGATTGGTACCTTTGCTTCCCTTCTTTGTAGGAAGTGCAATGCAAGGAGGAATGCTTGCTGCTTCTAGAGTCTCCGAATCAAAATGGGCGAGAGGAGGAATGAAAGATGAAGTGGCTGAGATAAACACAGAAGACAGTAAGGCGCTTACAATTTATTAACCTTAAAACAAAGAATTTTACAACAGATCACTACTACCTTTATGCAAGCGATGAGGAGGAGTATGTGTTGCTGTCACATTCTAATGCACTTAATAAAACTCTGATGTACTCAATGTTTATGAATTAACCGCTACATGAATCCTTTCTGAAATATTACCAATTTGTATGTCACATTCAAGGCCTCCAGGTTGCTGATGCTAACCTGCTAAGCACCTTTCCAGAACCGTCTGCAGGTATGTAATGTTCTGCAACCTTATCATCACCTTGCCCTTCATTTCTGGGTCCTTCTGCCTACAAAATGCATTTACCACCTGTCAAAAAAAAAAAAAAGATTTCTGGACTTTATGCTTTTCAAGAGATTAAATGCCACAAGAATGCACCATTCAGTAAAAATGGCCAACTTGTAAATATCATCTACTGACCTCTCTAAACCAGTTGATAGTGTAAAATAGTAACGTGCACAGGAAGTCCTTCTCCAGTTTTGAAAGACTTTCCATCTTATCAACCACTCCAACATCAGTTAAAATTAAAGGACAGCCTGTAAGAGAAAAAGGCCACTTACGTCAAAAAGCTTCTTAAAATATCACTAATATATTACTCTATTACTGCATAACAAGCAAAAATCAGTAAGAACCGAACAAAAAAATGTACTTGGTGACATACAGCAAGCTGAAATTTAAACCAATTTTTGTGCTTTAAACTACATTGCTTTATTGAAACATATAAGATGGCAGTTTTCAGTGTGTTAAAATGTTTTACTCCGTTTCTCTGTAGGGGTTTATGAGATCTTGCATCTAACACAGAGTTTTAGTAGTGTGGAGAAAACAGACACATATAAAAGGTCACCGTTAGACAGAGGCCTACTGTAGCAGGACAGAAGAGGGAAAGTCATGAGCAGAGGAAGAAGCAAACTACTACTAGAGGCAAAAAAAAAACCTGACTTAGGATCAGGCCCTCTGCTAGAAAAGGCAAACTGTGCCAGTGCCACTTTGGCATTTCTTCTCAGGGTCTGGTAAGTTACTTGCTCCCTATAGTAAACTGCACACCTGAATAAAAAAGTGTAACTTATGGCCCCATGAGTGAACACCACAGACCCCCAACTGTGAATTTATGCAGCCTGTGCAAGTCTCCCAAAGCCAAGCTGCACACTCAGTTTAGAAACTGATTTAGCACCGCGTTCACTTGCAGCATCAGCAGTCCCTCACTTGCCCACCTTTGTGAATGAGACACCAGGGTACCCACATCTCTTTACTCTTCCTACACTTTAGCACTTCTTTCATTTCCTTGTTACTAATCTTTTTCCTTCCATTTCTGCCCAAACTGTCTGTGGGCACAGAAGGTTGAAGAATTCAGAAGTATCAGTGCATCATATTTTTGTTGCCGAGATTAAAACCGATTCTAACCTTTTAGTGAGGTAAAGCCAAAGAAAGAACGTATTAGCATGTGAAGTTCTGGGAGTTTGCGTTAGTTGAACTGAAATTAATAAAACACACGAGGCCTAATCTTTAGCTTTTCTAAGTCCTAATGTGCAACAACTGAGGGCAACGACAAAAGACTGAAACAAAGAGTGACGACGACCCTGAAGAGGATCAACAGGTCTTAGTAACTTATGAATCACATTAAGGTTTCGTTCATTCAAGAACTGAAAGACCACAAACATTTAAAAGTCAGTCCCATGTGAGTAATGCTTCCTTGAGCAATTACTTAGACAAGAAGTAAAAAGTGGAGAAGCAATTCATTAGTTTGTGCTCATTTATTAAGAAAAAGAGTGAATGAAAATTAAGCCAACTAAGATTTATGTTTTCTGCTGTTTGTTGTTCTGCATCAGTAGTCATAGAGATCAATCTTTGTTATAAATAAACCTTATTATTCTGTTTATTACATTAAGAATGTTTTGAAGACTTTGTTTAATAATTACTCTAGTTTCTCACCAAGTACGAACCATAAACGGAGAAAGAGAATGTATATTTTTAAGCCTTCACCCATTTATGAAGTTTACGTCTTGTAGATATGGTGTTCTGGTCTTGGACGTCAGATAGAGGAGTCTCATCGGTATCACTTTAGAAACAACAGTAGAATTCTTTAGTAACAACTTAAAATGAAAAGTATCCTCTACCCAGCAATGCATCAATCTCCTCCAGATCTCCTTCATACTGCCTCTCTTCACAAAAGCGTAAAAGACGGAAGAAGGAAGCCAAGCACAAAGGCGAAACCCTCCTGTAAATAAAAGCACCAACAATCTCAATTTAATAAAACCTCAAATGAAAAGTCACACAAGTGCCTATAAAAATACCAGATATTGTACACTACCCAGTGGAGAGCAGGGTCAAAGTAACTTGTGTATAAATCATGGCAGATTTCAGAATTCTGAAATGTATCAGTAACTGAGTCAGGTGTAATTTATGCTCATTGTAGATTATAAAGCGTAAGGAATCATCATAATTACAAAACTAGAAAAAATAAGCACTGGCGGTATTGAGAGATGGGGTACAGAAAACACAAAGGGCTTTTTATACAGTTTAGCGTTACCCACTTCTTGGTGCTTTGCCCAGGAGGATTCCATTGATGGCTTTTTTGAAGAATGTCTTCAGCAAGTAAAGGCAGAAGATTGACTGCAATTCCTTCTTCATTATCATCCTCATCCAAATTATACATTAACAATGGAGGGAAAGGAAATGTCCTGCAATGCAAGCAGGTTATAAGAATTCTTTTTTCCCCATTATTACTTTTCCCCAAATTGACCGAATAGTATCTGCCATTTCTCATTCACATTACTAAACAATAAAAACGGCCCCTTTGATGACGTGACTTTTCTGCTAAGCCATCAGACCCCTGCATCTATAGATTCTCTGAAACCATTTTATCATCACTTGGGTAAAGGCGTCCAGTATTTCCCAAATGACCCAACTTGATTAATCTGGTAAAAAATTATGGAGAACATCCCCATTTATTTTATATATTGATTAGACGCCACACCTTTACAGGCACTAAAGAAGGCCAATCAAGTGTTTAGCCCTTACCCTTTCAGTTCAGGTCCCTGGTCTACAATAAAATCTTCTTGGAAATCTTCAAGCACAGTTTTTCCGATCCATTCCTGCAAAAAAAAAAAAAACAAACTCTTCCTTTTTACATATATAGACATGCTCTATCACACAAAAAACAAATTCCTCACTGACCTTCACATGAATAAATATTTTATTTTGATTTATCACAATTCCAAAAAGCTGATATTTAAACGAATAAAAAATGATTTGAATGCAGAAATGCGCCACATAATGTTCACTCGAGCAACATCTGACCGCATACATGTCCTTGTTGGCAGCATCACATCTTGAGAGTGCTGTAGCATTATCTCCGTTTCACTTCCTAAAAATATTACAGTGAAGTGCATTATGGCTTCCAAATGCAGCAAAACCAGCGTTAGTGATAGCTGCAGCAAGAAGCAGGAGAGAAATATTGACGATTGGTAAAAATGAACTAATGCTGTTCCTTGCGATTTAGGCATGTCACACGACAATCCTGAAAGCACACAGAAAAAAAATCTCCAAGCTATTAAAGAAAAAGCTCCACTGAACGCTACAAGGCCAATGAAAATGTAAGTGGGACCTTTATCAGATATGAAGAAGCTTCTAATGCTGCAGAATGAGAACCAAACACCCCTCTCAAGACGCTGGCGATCACTGCTAGGGCACGAAGAGACTTAAGGAAAAAGCAAAAGACTGTCATACGGTCTTCACACAACATCCAAATCATATTTCAGAGATCGTACTGTGGATGTTAAGTGATGCATACCTGTAGAGACTGCACAGTCCCAAGTAAAAGAATAAATTTGCATTCAAGTTCTTAAAAGTACCCTCTTAATTAACTTTACACCAAGTTTAGGCGTAGTCAAAAACAAAGCTCCTTCTCATCTGATTAAGGCACAATGAATCAGCTTGGCATGGCTGTAAACTCCTTATCAGTTCTCATTAAAATCATCATCATCTTCAATTCACATTTCTAAGTGAAGACTCCAGCAGTTACAGGCCGAGTTGATCATCTAAACAGATATTCTGATTCTTGCACTTTAACTCTTCAAGCATGCCCTTGCTGAGACATCCGCCCGAGTGTCTCTTAACGGGGCTTTATCTCCCATGGAAGGCACTTTGGGGACATTCACACTGGATGCCAAAACCACCTCAGCTTCAGCGGGTATGGAGAAACAGCAGCTCTACTCAGAGGTCCTCCTGCACTTTTGAGCCTAACCACTCACAGAGGGTATACGGGCAACCAAGCCCAGGAGCCTCATTTCACTCACAAGTGCCAGTTACTGTACTTCATTATTCCTATGGTCAGTAGCCACAGCCTATGAGCCACAGGGGAGGTGGACTGAAGGTAAATGTAAAACTCTCACTTTAGCACCACTGTTCAGGGGTATGACTGGAGTACTGCAGCCACTCGACCAAACAAGGACCCTCATAAATCACCACACCCTTTAAAAGTTCTCCAGGTTATTTAAACTCTTCTCTTGGGGACACTGCACTCTTTCCCTTCCTAATCCAAGTTTACACATTTCTGATTATTATTTACTTATTTTTAAATTGGACACGGGCTTTACAATAAATTGCCCAATACAGAAGCAATCACAAGCACAACTCACCTGCACTTGAGGGTCTAGTTTGCCAGTTTGCACCAGGTTAGCCAGCTCATCATAATAAAGGGCCGATGCCTCAGGAGAAGACTCGCTACATGAACGCACCAGCTCCAACAGAGAAATTGCCTATGTGAGAGAAGAATATTGCATATGTATTGCAAGATTACAGTATTTTTCTCCTATCAGTAAAAGTGTAGTAAAAGATCTATACCTGCATCTCTTACAAGCTTGTGTCTTTAGAAATGTGCTTCCCTTTAGAAAATATGGACCACATATAAAATCTGAAAGCCTAACCTCTAACTTCAATACACTGCTCAAGGACTTCTCGTTAAAAATGACAGAAAAACTCCAAAAAAGGAGGAGGCTTGTGAGTAAAGCCACCGAGAAGGCAGAAGTCACCTTGCAAACTGCACTGGCCCACAGAGTCAAGTATGGAGGAGGCAGGCACATCCCACTGCAGCGTGTGTCCCGTCAAAAGGGATTTCATATATATTTAAAATGATATAGATTACATATTTAAAAACATACATATACACAATATATCTAGAAGACACCTGGACTCAAGGGTGTTGAATGCTTATGCAATCAGTCAGTTTTTATTTATAATTCAAATCTTTCACCATGCCTACCCGACAGGAAACCTGGAGCACAGCAGGGCTGTCAAATTAGCCAAAAATAAGGTCTGAATATTCAAACCAAAAATAAGCAAATAGATTATTAATATATTCAAAGTTAGGTAGGTTAATGATTCCGGCCATTGTGGATGTACATGCTTTTTTTATTTTCTAATACTGTATTATTGTGGTAACAATAAAAGTGAAGAATCTGCAGCGTCGTCTGGTGTTAAGTCTCGTACAGTACTGATGACTGGGTGACAAAGTCATAAACCACTCAGCCTGCCGGACACAAGAGCACCAGTTCACTCAGCCTGCTGTATCTACACTCTCAAAAAGTGCCGTCTCTCTCATATGTCTGCTTTTGCCTTCGAATGAGACCTGCAAATTATATTCAAATAGTTAGCTTTAATCTGACAGCACTAGAGCACACACAGCCTTCACACAGATGGAGTCCCAGCTTGAACTCAAACCAGTGATTTAAATGCTGTGATGCTGCTACCTGCCACTAAAGTAGCGTATTTCAAACAAGTTAGCGCTTCTCTTGGTAAATCAATGCAATTTACAATTTTTCTGTATTCTCTAAAGATTGAGTTCTTACAGAAATAATTAAATTTAACAAATAACTACTGTGCTCAAGAGCTGAAAAGGATACATCTTGCTGAAGGAAATAAGCAAGATGGTAAATGTTAGTTCCTTCAACAGCCTAAATTTGCTCTCTTTTGCTAAGAGAATGGTGTAATATTTTGATAAAAATGTATACTAAGAAAGAAATAAAAACCAACCGTAGTTACTGCAGATTAAAACTAGCTTCTATAAAATCTCCAAAACTCTAGGCCATCTAGCATGGGGAATACATGTGGCTAGGACATGAACAGGCTGCAACTGAACAATGCAGTTGAACTGTGGGCTGGATTGTGCCCACGCTGTTCGTACGGTGAATGGCACGGAAGTGTCCAGGTGCTGTGTCAGGAGCTACAGAGTGGCACGAAGAGGGAGGCTTGCAGTGGCACGCTCTCTCTCTGCCATTTCTCCATCCACGGAGGAGAAGACCAAGTCTCCCCTGGAGGCCACATTTTGACCAGGCCTTATCCAGATAATGTGCTGGCTAAAATGAGAACCAAGTGTGAATATAAAAGTTTATGTACCGTCTGAAACTACACATCTAGGACTGTCAGGATGGATGGTTTGCAAAGCTACATTCTATTTGCTTACGGCACTAGTTATAATATTTGAAGATTGAAACGTTATATGTAATCTATATATAAATGTGCAAATTGCCAATTCTGGTAGTCTTTGTAATTGCCTGGTATTACAAATATGAAAGGGAAGAGAGCCGTCCTAAACTACATTCCTTGACAGTGTGGTAAGAGTATGAGGAATTCTTCTAAGGGCCATATGATTAAGAGGGTCACCCTAGGACCCTAACAATACACTCGCTGTTATAAACTCTTCTTCGTCTATGCACATTAGTCAAACACATCCCTCACCTGCCTACAGCATTCCTTAGATATGAGCATTTGATCACAATCCGGATTGTCCGTCATTGTTCTGCAAAAAGAGAGACAATATGGTAACAGTGGTTGTATTCAGTTTTATATTACTGATTCTGTACATGAGGGATCCATCCACATATTGAAAGAAGTCAAACTCTTTTGACACGTACCCCAAAATCCTCAAAGAAACTAAATCAAATGTAGTGGGCTGGACACTGGCCTTCGTAGCGCACAGTCACTTCCCTCCCTGCTCTGATCTTTATGAATAACAAAACTGATGTCAGTGCTCATCTGAAAGTCCATTATGTGTACGAAAGGCAAAACCAATGGCGTCTTGTTGAGGGCATGTGGCATGTGCTCTTGTCTGTTGTCTTCTACTACTCAGAATCAGTTAGGACTTGGAAAGAAAATGTTTCATGTAAACACTGTAAATATATTTGAAATGAAAGTGATTGTGAATTAAACATTTTCTGAAAAAGAAAGGGAGTGCCAATTAAAATTTAAGTAAAATTAAGAATGGTTGGAAGGATGGAAAAAAAATGCCATATACTGTACAAAATTGCAATAGTGATTAGTGTTTATTTAAAACATTTGCTCCAAATGAAAAGTTTTATAATTGTGAACAAATGCAAAATTAAAAACAGTGAACTGTACTAAGGAAAATGAACACTCCCATCAATTGATTTTGTTCATTTTGATTCTGCTATTTCAGCATTGTAAAACTGCCATACCTAACTAACTGCTTGATTCCTTCACAAGTTAAGCATACCATAATACTTTCAGCCAAGGAATTGCTCAGCAGAAGTGCGTCAAGAAACGCTACTGGGGCTCCTTTATATTGTTTTATTATCTTTTTCTGTATCTTTTATATCACACACACACACATTTACTTAACCCTAACCCCCTGGGAACACGTTCTGTCTGTCTGTCTGTCTGTCTACCAAACACAATACATACATCGTAAGACATTACACTGGAAACAATCGCATCATGCTCAGGGATGCCTAACCTACCAAAACCATTATAACAGATTTTCTGTAATATACCCTCATTTTGTAAGGTTTCTTGAATTAAAGCATTCACCAAATATATCACGTGAACAATAAAAGGAATAATAATAATAAAAGAAATAAAAAATAAAAAGCCTGCTGAGATTCTAATTGGGTTACCTGACTGCAGCCATACTTCCAACTACCATCACAGCACCAATGATGCCAATTCTTTTGTATTTTGCCACAGTACTGGAGAGCTGCTTTCGAATTACAATGTGCATGTCATCCTACAGCAACACCACAAAAGAGAAGTATTAAAACGATTTGCACGTATTGCAACCGAGCAATAAATAAAGAAGTAAATCAGATGACACTAACCTGAATGTGGCAACTATCAGTGCCTCGGCTGAATACCAAGGTGCTCAGGATACAGAAGAGCTTGCGGATCTGTGAAGGGCTGAGGTTTTCCATGTAATCCAGTATGCCCTGCAAAATGGAACAGCAATGATCCTAATTTAAAGCATGCAATAAATTCTTTTGTTGAATCAAAGTTGTATTGCAAAATTATGCCAGTTTAACAGTAAATGGATATTTCACAATAACTGACAAAGCAAAATAACTGGATGTGCCTGGGAGCTTGAGAATGTAAATGCTGAAAACAATTTTATAAAACAGATTTATTACCAATATCTAAAGACAACGACTTCTGCTTTCTGAGATATCAATACTGTTTTACGGGTATATTAGAATACAAAAACATTAGAAGCTTTCCTTAAGAAAGAACAGTTTCAATTCTGAACAACGGTTTACAGAAAGAGAAAATGAGCCCTCCAAATGGTCTGGAGAGGATAATCAGCTTTCTGACTAAAACTGGAAGGCAGTCGTAGGCTGGGACACCCACTTGACAGGCTGGACGGCAGGAGAAGTGCACTGGACATGTGACCTTCGGTGGGTAACTGATGCTCACGGTCCGGGGGCACCAGAGGAGGTTTCAGTTCACTGGCCACACAGCCAAAGTTAAACCATGTTTTAAAAGCCACTTTGTGTTTACCCTGTGCTCGTCACCAAAGCTGGTTTTATGTAATACGACACTGGGAAGCTGGGCCACTACAAGAGCATAAAGTCACACACACTGGTTATTTGGGCTCTGGCACCACTCAACTTGTACACAATTTTATGGTCAAAAAGATAAGCGGATGGTACTGAAGTGGGGATTGCGGAGTAATTTGTCCATTAGAAAGGACAAAGATATGTGATCAGACATTTTAACATGCAACAAAAGAGACAGATACAGTATATTCTAATTGATATTAAATGGTTTGTCTTATTATTTTATTATGAATATTTTCTTAAACTGAAATTCACAATGAAAAGCTGTTGCTGCTGCATGAACACAACGACTACAAATGCGAGCAGCAGCCGATGATGTGTACCAACATACAAACACCTCCCGTTCCGAACCACGATTTTCAACTGCAAGCACATGGAACAGACATTCTTAGATAACGTCCACTAAAGATTACATCTAATCACAACACCCGCTTCTTTCCCTAATATTTTTGAATAAAAAGAGCATCTATTAGATTAAAGAAAAAGAAAATGAAAAGCAACACTACTTAACATGCATGATTATCAAGTAAGCCAATCATTTTCTTTGTGTCCCGATTTAAGTAGTCAGTAATTTATAACTTTACAACACAAAGTTACCTAGTCAGGAATAAAGGAAACGCCCCCCCAAATAATAAAGGAAAGCTCTTCTCTGCTGTCAAAACCACAGACAAGCTCTTCTTTAAAAGGAACGACGCTCACCTTGACAAACACAGCATAGAGAGCCATGTCAGCTGGCCGCTGGGCTATTAGTTCAGAGAGGATCTCCAAAGAGACATCGACTTCATTCTCATATCCACTGCACACATGAGTGACAAGAGAGCCCACCACCTCCTGTAAGCAGAACACATCAAAATGAGACCACTTTCACTTTTAATAACTATCATAATATATACTGGGACTGTGAAACAAATAGTCGTAAACACCCAAGAGCCTACTGCACTGACTCAACTCAGAGAATCGTCTCTTTCTATCCAAAGTCGATTCACTGAATGTGGTCAGGAGCTTCTTGAGTAACAAGTGCATGTCAGTGGCACACAAGAAGCAAACCGGACAGGTTCAGGTAAAACAAACGCCATCTCTCACCCTGTATTTCTGACAGCTAAGTAATGTTACTCATACCCTAACGGCAGCGTCCGAGACCCTCAACAACAGAAGGCAAGCACACCTTTGGTTTCGTATTTGTGGAGAACAGAGGAATCTGCACGGACAGCATGTTCATTCACAATGATTCAAAACATTAACAAGAAAGTGAACATGAATTTAAGTTTGAAAACGGCCACGGCTTTTCACCTTCCATACCGCTCTGCTTCTGTCAATCAAAACAAGAGGTGGTGATTTCAGGACAGGGGACAGTGGCCAAGTGTAGGTGGCCTTTTTGTTTTCTTAGCTTTTACAAATTTCAGGGACAAAGTCATATTTCCAGTGAAATACTGGGTGTTTAAACTTTGAAGATAATACAAGACGACAAGGGAACAACCCTTATGACAAGCTGACTAAAACATCGTACACGAGCACAGCATCTGTTCACTCCAACACACTAAGAGATACCATTTCAAAGTTATAATAAATATGTTTGTCTGGATATTGTTACTGAAACTTGTTAAACTAAACAAACAGAATCAGCTTAGTGGCAGTGAAATAAGAATAAAGACAAGATTTTTAAAAAGCCTCTGCGTTCACAGGACATTTTTATTTTATATTATTTTAATAATATTGTATTTGCTGCTAATATGAACATCAACATCTCCCCTACAACCCTGACCAATTACAACGATGCTGATAAAACAGCACAGTGGCACATGTGCCAATAAACTAAACACCAATACACCTTTGCAATATCTCACAGGGTATGACATGACAAGAAAAAGAGAGGAAAAAATAATTCAAATTAAAAGTCATATGAACCTCAGAAGGGAATGTTTCAAATACAAGACTGAAAGTGACACATACAGCTTTGGATAAGCACCTACCGGGTGATTAAAAAGACGCACTAACCTGTTGGCAGTAGGAGTCAAAGTAGTTAAATGCTTCCCGGTACATTAAACTTCCAAAAGTGACTGTGCTGGGGTCAGCTGAGCACAGCAGAGACTGAGCAAGAGAAAGAATGGAAGGGAAGTAGGCTCGGACGACCTGTGAAATCACAACGAGCACAATGCACAAATCAAGAATCTCTAAACATGTTTTGCAGTAAAAAGGATATTTTATGGTAAAAATGTTGATCTTCTATTTTTTCCAGTTATGGACTCCACTTGTTTCTTACTCAGATCACATCATTCACATGTTTGTTTGCCTGCGAAGCCCTGGAGCGCTTGGCAGAAGGAGAAACAAAGCAGGATCTAATCCTGGATGGGACATCAGCTAATCTGTCACACAGAGCTAACTCAAGCTTTCCAATCAACCTAAAAGAGCACGCATCTGGAATTTGAAAGAAAACAGGAGAAACTCCACACAGACGGTGACCGAGCAGACAATAAAGTTCAATTTTAACAAATGCACCCATGTGACACCCAGATTAAAAATATCATTTTTAAATTATGCACCTTTCATATTGGAAAAAATGTCTGGTCTTTACCAGACTGCTATTAATGCTCATAAAGTGGGTCCAAAAAATGACACAAAGCAAATGTATTCCAGTCCCACGACTTGACTCACCACAGCATGGTCCCTGACAGCAGCTCGGAGTAAAGATTCTCGAATTTGTCCTCCTCTCACTTTGTTTCGGAGAACCTTTTCTGCCCCCCGACGACTGTTATTGGCATTTACCACATGTAAGATGAGGAGTACTAAGAGATCAATCACCTGGGAGCAGAGAATTCAAAAATTAAACTCATACCAGGCTACCATTAATCTGAATGAGTCTTTCATTTCAGCACTGCTTTCTCCCAACTATATGGAAACAATAAGTTACAGTACTTTTACAATTAATGTGAAAGTTGAATTTTCTAAACAAATTAACATTTTAAATTATCTATAGGATTGTTAAAGAAAATTAGGACAAGCGCTTGTTTCAAGATTAAAACTTAATACATTCAAAAAGAGTACAATTTGTCACACAAAACTGATAAGCTGTGAATATACTGTACAGGCATAAATAACGGAAATAAGAATTGACAAAGGCAACTGTAGGGTTATCAGGAGCACACACCTCTGTACTGTACTGGCCACAATGGTTTGGGAGGAGTTCACGCTCATAAAGACTACTTGCTAATTCAGTTCTGTACGTTTTAGCATCGCAAACAAAGCCCAGCTTACATTATTTGAAAGATATGGATAATCATCGATACATCATCAAAACATGTATACTTAAAAAACAATTCAGAGTGCCTAACTGTCCAAAAACGTAATGCCCAACTTTAGATATACTACTTCATACACAACACAAGCTGCATTAACACTGCCAGGTCTCAATGCCCACATCAGAATTGGTGAAGAAATCCAATCCGACATGTGTGGCGTTTACATTACACGGCTTAACTTGTGACCTACGTGTTTACACACACATTCAGCTTACACCATACGTTGTAACATATCAAAGAGAAAGGAGCCAATAAGAATCCCAGCAGGTTTTTCTATTAATGCGGTCAGTTTTCTTAATTTGAGAAGAGGTCATATTCTAAATATGGCGAGTCAACGCAGCACAATTATGTATAAAAGTTGTTTCCTTTTTGCATCACATATCATTTGCTTTGTCTGCCATGATTGTATTAACATGTCACATTATACGCAAAACTACATTCTAGCAAAAAGTCAGTGTGAATGTTTAAACTCTGATCTGATGTGTCCAATTAGAACTGAATCAAAATTGAAATTGGTTTGAATCCAGTCTCAAAATAAAAACGAAAAATACACACATTGTGGTTTTAGGTATTTATGCCAAAATTGTATCTGTGTCAGATAAATAGGAATCAGAGTGGGAAGTATTAACACATCAAAAAGCAGGTCAAAAAAAGTTGAATAAGCACACACCTTATGTTCAGCAGCAGAGTCAACATTCTCAATGGCCTATGGGGAAAAAAACGTAAAGGTCATGGAAGAGACAGCATTCTGGGCTCACGATTCACCTGTAGAGCTGAAACACAGCCTGGACATTCTACTCAAGTCTTACTACCTATCAAGGTCTTTGGGATACCTAAAATGAAAAAAGGTTCATAGTGTATACTGCATATGTTATAGGACTAGGGATTAATACTATGCTCTTCTACACTTCCTAAAGGGAAAGAGATTACCAAAAATGATACAAAGATATCAACATACCTTTATCCAGGCATCAGAAATAGTTTTCTGGAAACGAATCGAAGATTTAATGACATCTAAAACAAGTGTCACACAGTCCCCATTATTACTTGAGAGCGATTTTAGGGAAGACCTAAAATAAATAAATAATAAAATTAAATTCAAGGTTATCGCAATGTTTGGAACACAGCGGACATACTTTAACACTGCCATTAGCTGTGCTTTGCATCAAAACTACACACAAAATGAAAATACAAATTACATATAAGCCAGTATTAGGTAACAAGGTACTGTATGTACTGTATGATCATCTGCAATAGAACAATCAATACCAAATGGCACCCTGAATTGTTTTTCTTGAAACTGTGTAGTTGCACAAATTTAAAATATACATATTCAGTAACAACTAAATGTTCAAAACAGAACTGAAATTTCCGAACAAATGAAAAAAACAAAGAGGTAACTGAAAAGAACCAAAAAACAAAGAAGAGTGCAATCTGCTCTGTAAAGCATCTGGATTCACCAATCTAAAACTCCAACGGGAGTGCCCAATTAAACTAGCGCACTGGAGACTGACGGAGGTACTATATGACAATCAGAGGGTCACTGAAGAGTCACTAGACCACCAACCAAAGCAGCATGAGGAAGACATACCAGTCTAGACAAAGGACCACATGGAAAGACGCTCCAATAAGTGCACTACAACAAATGTAAAGTTCTTCAGTGAAGCACAGGTTAGAAATGAGTGGTGAGGAGTACATTAGAGGGTCAGCTCAAGTTGGACGGCTGGAAGACAAAGTCAGAGAGGCGTGATTGCGTTGGTTTGGACATGTGCAGAGAAGAGATGCTGGCTATATTGCGAGAAGGATGCTAAGGATAGAGCTGCCAGGGAAGAGGAAAAGAGGAAGGCCTAAACGAAGGTTCATGGATGTGGTGAGAGAGGACATGCAGGTGATGGATGTGACAGAGCGAGATAATGAGGACAGAAAGATGTGGAAGATGATGATCCGCTGTCATGACCAATGTTCCTTCTAAGCTCATATGAATTCAGAGCGTCACTCATACTTCCCGCACGATTGCTCATTCCGACGCCGTTGCTCGTACTTATCGCGAAAATTGGTGCTCATAAATTTTTGGCTTAAACAAAATGTCGCTCATAAACAATGTTTCTTGCTCACTATATGCTACTCCTTAGAAGGAATACTGGTGGTGACCCCTAACGGGAGCAGCCGAAGTGAACCACAGGTTAAATAATGGAATGCAAGCAAAATAAGAACATTTGTGCAGGAAGACACTTGTGTACCTGCAGCTGCAGTGAGCTTCTGGAGTGAGGATTCCAAAAGAATGTGTTAGTCTTCTGGAATGGTCTTTTCCAGGGATTTGGCAACACTGTGATGATGTTGCAGGGATTTAAAAGAAGCTCCCAAGAATACCGGAGGGACAGCTGAACAGAAAAAACAAGGAGCAGATATAATGGAGACTGAGAAAGAGTACAAAGCTGGTATGCGTAGGAAAAGAAAGGGAACAACAAATGCAGGCAACACAAGTAAACTTGTGAAATCTGAAGATGCCACTAAAATTGGGGGAATGTCAGAGACGGAGGAGGCAGCAAAAAGAATTCATGAAGATCTTAGAAAAGCTTCAGAACTGGGAAAACACTTGAAAAATGCAGCTCAATGTAGAAAAGGGCAAAGTGATCCACATGTGCAAAAGGAATATAAATTATAAATAAAAGATGGGAGACACTGTCATACAGGAAGCAACCTCTGAGAAGGAATTAGGAGTATATTTTGACACAATTTCATTGACTAAGCAATTTTCATTTTTCATCTACAGAAGCAATTAAAAAGACATGTAAAATGTTAAATTCATGAGGTTTTATGATATAACCACATCTAGAGTATTGTGTGCAGCCCTGGTCACCACAGTACAAGACAGACACAGCAGCACTTGAAGCTATGCAGAGGACAGCAACCAGGTATCTCCCAGGACTTAAGGACATGTCCTACTGTGACAAACTCAGAGAAATAAACTTGTTCAGCCTCAAGCAGAGGAGCCCGAGTGGGGACCTCACCCAGGAATTACAAATTCTCAAAATTATTGATAAAAGTTGATCCACTTAAGGGTGAATCACGTGCTCAATGACGACATCAGTGCAAATAAGTGCGTGCATTTAAACCTGAAGCTAGCGAGAACTTCTTTACAAAGAGAGTTGTGGGACCGCAGACACATGTAGTTGAAACTGAAACAACTTTAAAGAAGAATCTGGAGGAGATATTGGGAGAGCTTTTCTATTGGCTAAACACACAAGCGACAAATGGTCGAAATGATCTCCTCTCGTTTGTGAAATTTCTTATGTTCTAAACAGCAGAACAGGACAATAAATGTAAGCTATTACAGTAACTTACTGTAAAGCTGCACAGAGTGCTCTATTTGCATTTAAAGATTCTCCAATTAAATTAACAACTAGACAGTTTACATAGGAGTTCAGTGGATAGAGCACAGTTTAAAAATTTTAATAAAGAAAAATAAATGCATACAAACAAATAACAGTGGAAATGAAGAGGTGCTTCTGTTTTATCACCTTACTACTCATAACAGTACAATATGAGCCCATAAAACAAAGGATCTCTCACAGGAAGTCTGTGTACTGTTAAGCGACTGTAACGGTGTCAAGTTAGATTAGAATTATCAATAACTAATAGGCAAACAGAATTGCTTACTCCTGTTCATCAAGATAATCGCTCAGGTCAAGTTTTAGCTTTTACAAGCCTTTCAACTGAAACTACCTAAAGAGACAGCAAAGGTGTACATTGGAGCATCAGCCTTGTGACTGTAGTGCCAGGCGAAAACCCTAACCCTAAAATCTATAAACTGAAATCCAGGGAAAACGCCAAGAACTACAAACAGTATTTCTTATCTCCGTGTCTCATGTATGCATTTATGGCGCATTTATTAGATCTACATTTGCAAAAGCAATTATCCTGTTTTTCGAAGGTTGTGTTTCTAAATAAAATGGCACTATTTTGTTTTTTAGAATGTATATTGTTGTAAGCAAGCATTAAATCCAAGAATCCACAGTGATAAGAGAAAATAAAACAGGTTTCTCACCAAATAAAGCAAATCAAGTAAATAAACATCCTGTATTTCTTGCGATTTATTAAATATGATTTTAAAAATGCACCAGGTTCTAACAAACCTCACTGGTCCTTTACGGTTTTCCCGGCCCTGTGATGTCTGAAGTTGTGACGGTAAAATACATGATTCAAGATCCAACTTTTTTCGAAGATCTGAGATAACCTGTTTTTTGTTATAAAAAAAAAAAATAATAATTACAATAATAATCCATAACTAATAATTACCTCCTTTGAAATATTTACTGGAAAGGACATGGGACACAGTCCAGCCCAAAAGGTTACCAAAGCTGCTCAAAGGATTATGGGCCGTGTATCTTTTACAAGTGATCTAATGTATAAAGCAGAAACCTTGACATATAAAATATTACATATAGGGTATATTTTACTTAATTTTTGCTAGACAAATTTACAAACTACAGTTTTATAATGAAATGTGTGGTAACATATCAAGCAAATTTGTAACTATAAAAATTCAAACTCGTATTAGCTGACTTACCAAGGCAAATTATAAAACACACAGACAAAATTAAACCTTTTATTTTATTGTATAATTACATTCAATGGATCATTGTTAAATCTATTACAAAAACAGTCAAATCATTTTTGATTGTTGCATAATTTTTGTCAATTTTGGCAGCTTTTCACCATTTTATTTTGACCGAAGGAGAACTGTCATTGGTAAAAAACAAAAAAAACAAAAAACAAAACAATGTGTCATTTTTGGCCCCAAAAACTGAAGTACTATTTGGTTACTATATGAAAGACTTCAGCCCAAAAGGCACTTCTCCCCTACATTTCCATTAGTGAGACATTAATGAGGACAACATTGGGCAGGCCATCACATTATTAATCGGATTGCCCTTTTCTATTTTCATTTTATGACGTACTGTACTATATAGATTATTCTACATGGGCTCTTAAGATATTGCTACAACGTTTACAGAACCACAGGAAATAAAAAGACAGAATTTAGTGGACATTTATATTAGACACTGAAACACTAGAATTTGTGCCTTTGTTTTGCATTATACCTCAACAGCTTCTGATCCTGTGATGGAGTGTAAAATAAATTTAACGACCACCGGCAAATCCTCCAATGACATTGCAGAAAGTCTCATCATGACAGCCTGACGAACCTGTAGAGATTTATAAAGAAATATATATATACATATATACACACACATACACACATTTCAGTATATATGTTATTTAAGGATTTATTTTATTTAGCAATAAAACTTTCTATGATCAAATTTAATAAGGGTCAGAACACCCCTCAAAATGTGCATATACAATGTACAGGAGTTTTAAAACAATTAAAGCTTGTGTCTAACTTTAAAGAAGTACAACGAATCCAAACCCAATACCTCAGTGAGTAGGGTGACGCTTAAGCGGAGACTTGAAAGAGCATCCAGGATGGGGACAGTAAGCGGGGGATTTGTTTGAAGAAGACAGCTGCCAAAGAATTGCAGTATTAGAGACAGCATTTAACAAGAACGCACCAAGTTATGAACCAAACTTCCATGCATACGTTCTCTCTACATAAGCACTATCACTTTGTTCGGTCAAAAGGATACACATTACCATGCTATGCCTGTGCGTGGTAGCTACTTCAATTTCTCAGTTATGTGCTTGAGCATCTGTTTGCCCACTTTAATGGATTTTAAAATAACATTTAGAGTTTTTTCAGCTATGGGAATTCTCTTTTTAGCTGCCTCTGCCCCAGCACACAGTTTTACAGTAATCTGAAGGCAACTTCTAACATAACGGAAGCACATTCCGATGTGCACATATTCATATGTAGGGACAGAGACCATTTTAACAGTTAAGCACAAATTAATGATGGAGAACCTCAGATCCAAGCTACATAAGAGAAGCAACTCTAAAGGTAGCTCAAAATTCTCAGAGTTACAGATTTTTGTTGGAGTCTCTTGGTTAATGTCTCTTAAATATAGCATGAGGAAAAATCTCTTCATCTTGCCTAGAGTTTAAAAATTTTGCCTACAAATTTAGGGGACATGAAGGAGGCATTATGACTGTGTCCACTGTGGTACATTGCAAAAGATATTGCAAGGTTCTGGTGCCAGTGTTTTTTAAGTATTGCAAACATGGAGAAAACCACGTGCTCTCTTTGTTGGTGTTAAATTAAATCCATTTAAACCAAGAGCGAGAGCGAATGTGACCTCATCTTGCATCACGATTTTTACAAGGTGAAGTAATTCTGCATTCCCATCTCTCACTTTGGCTGCAACCAAAAATTATGATGCAACTGCAAACACTTAAAACAAGTTTCTTATTCACGCTACATTGGAAGGGGTAAAGCCCTCAGCTGTCCAGAGGAACTTAAATACTGTAGATGCCACTGTTCTTCTAGAAGAAAACCCAATTGAAGCAGTTACCCATTGAGAATACAGGAAATTCCCTCTTAAAGGTGAGTTTTTCTTGTAAGAGCTCAAGAATCCCTTGCAGGGTGTGAAGACTACTTCTAACAATAATAATACAACATTTTATTTATATAGCGCCTTTCCCATGCTCAAGGCACTTAGGGTTACTTCTAGAGTTAAGAAAGTCTGCCCTGTTCCACTTGGCCAGTTGTTACTGCAGCCCTCACCAGGAAAATGACATGAAAAGTAAGCGAGAGTGAGTGAAGATATAAAGACCATAACAACGCAACTAAAGTAGACATGAACTTGAACCTGTTTTTCCCACTCATGTCCGTATCTCACGTGTAAATTACTTGTACGGATTTTAAAACGTAAAATCACTTTCTTCGTGAATTGATCCTAAAGGTTACAACATGATTACTCTCCAGATGGTTCAGTACTCACTTAAGTTCTTTTGAGATATCATCATGCTGTGTGTCCTCCAGGATCTCAGGCAAGCTAGTGATAATGTCCCGCTGAATCTCTACTGGTGCAACAGCTACAAGCTGCATAAGTTTACTAGCCAGATCCTGTAAAACATCGTAAGACTGAAATGACAAACACTAAAAGCAGACACGTGTTACCACTGATTGATATCATTATCTGCTTCTAAAGAACATTCTTGGTTTAACATAAATGTGTGAAGAGGTCCCAAAGAATGTACACTGACAACAAATGCTCCTCAAACCTGTCATGGTTGAAGGCAACAAGTAGAATTTTCCACATTCCAATACAGCATACAAAATATGAGATTTTACAGCAGACCAGCAGCTTGTTTAAGACAAGAAGATCAAGCCTCAAACATGTATAGATACTCGCACACAAGAAGACTCTACTGAATGAGAACTAGGCCCTGATTAAAGATGCCAAGACTAGATGAATGTGGTTTATTGTAAGTGGTGAGCCTGGTGTGAAATAAATATACATTTTTGAATTTCAAATGCAATATTACCCGTCTACTATTCTGAAGGTAGATACCTACGATATTCTGGTACTATGGCATCTGAGCAGTATAAAATGGGCAGTCATATTTTTGTTGTTTTTCTTTTTAAACACTTTTAAGGTGTATGGGGATAGACATTTAACTCATGTCTGGAGGGGCTGGTAGAAACAATGGAAACACAGGTGGCTTCAGCTCCGTTGATGTACCAGGGCAGGAATCAAGTGCCACTTTCCAACTCGTCACAAATTAATGAAATCACTTGAAGGAGTATCTTGGCAATTGACTGTATTTTACAATGACTTTCACATCAGTGAACACGGACATTAGAATGGAAATAAACATACACTTATTTAATAGACAACAACATTAACAAGCTCATTAGAGGAAAAGAACTAACAACTACGAGAGAACAAATTATTGAAAAAGTATTTGACAGTTACCTTGCAGTCCACAACCCTATCTAGCCATTTGAACTGGTTGATTATGAGTCGTGGCATGTTCAGGCCATCTTCTCCAACGCTGAAGAATTATGAAATATTACAGAAAAATGACAAAGTTAGAAAGACACACAATTCAGGAGGTCACTAAATGGCCTATTAACCATTGACAAACTAGTCCAAGTTAATCTAATTCTTCCTATTAAAATACAACCAACAGAAACACAGCAAGGCTATTACTTTGTAATTAATTTCATTTAATAATTACCATTGCTTTTTTCCCTTTCTATTTACACATTTTTGATTCACTTTGGATTATATCCTACACTTTATTACTTTTCAAAAATAATATAGTCAAACTAAGGCAGGGTGGTGTAGTGGGGGCCAAGGCTGTGGATTTCAAACCCTGAGGTTGCGGGTTCAAATCCCACTAATGATACCGCGTGATCACGTGCACATCACTTGACCTGTTTGTGTTCCAACTGGAAAAACCAACAGAAAGAAATGTAACCAACTGTATCATAAATGTTGTAAGTCATCTTGGTGCCAGCCAAATACTTAAATGTAAACCTTGTGGATTTATTTCTACAACATTAGACTCAGCATTATCAAAGAAGTTAGAAATCGTCAAAATGGAACAACATTCAAATGTGACTTATGACTTAATTGATATGAAAGTTGGAGGATTTCAACTTTTTTTTTTTTTAGATACTTTGATTAGTAATGAGTCGTATTCAAAAGTAACAGTGATGACAGAATGTGCATTTATAGACTAAATTAAATACTCATTATTAACAGCACTTCTTAATATCGTAGTTAAAATCGGAGCCCAAACAGGCTTGTGTTGGCTCAATAATGGCCATACACAGCAGCGTCCATTTGATGTGATGCTGTATTATTTTATGTTCATTTAGTTTTTGGGGAGGCTGTAACTAATTCTATGCAAATTTCTCAAACAAAACTTTTTTGAAAGACAAACCAGATTGAAAATGAATACCTGCATTGAAGCTGCTTCGGCCCATGATGGAGAGCAGATGTGCAGCTTTGGTGATAACTTAGTGTCAGAGAAATCCTGAATCACTACAACGTGCAGATAATGCAGTGGTGATGCCGTTTTTAGTGCAATGTATTATAAATAATAAGGACATATTTGTCCATTTTATGCCTACAGAGAAAAATCATTATAATGCATTTAACAATATTTCTAGATAAATGAAGTATTTTATTTTTACCTCAAGTAGCAAGAGGCAACAACATTCATGTATAAAAATGTGCTTTATAAGTAAAAGTAGCCCAAAGTGCATCACAATATTAATAATGAGCAATTCATGAACTGGTGAAGCAGAGGTGCAGCTTGGGAGTGTGCGCCTTTTCTCAGGGAACTATTTAAACAACACAACCAGCTATCAGATGAGTAAAAAGAGGAAGACCTACAAAATATAAAAGGTTCTAGTGACTTCTCTCAGGTCAGTTTGAAACTGTAAACAATTCTGGGATTGAAGCTGCACAAACTTTATTTCTATTTTAAGAAAAACTGGTTTACAAATTTACCAATGGTTTTCAATTGGAGATTTTGAAATTTCAACACTGTGTGTACAAATTTCAACAAAACTGGTCCTCTGTTATTTCACGTGGATTTTCAGATTGAGATTTGGTAACCACACTAAATGCTTTTCACATTATATAAAGACACACCTAAAAAGAGCAGGCAACCAAAGTATGTAATAAAAGTGTGATATTCATCAAAAAAACCTGTTACACACATTCTATGCATTATTTTAATCAGGAAGTATATCTCAAAAGGTAATAAGAAACTAAATATATAGAATACACAACACAGTAGAAGATTAAAGCTACAGAATGTGCTACTCACCCATCAAACATGAACTCAGGCAGCTTCTCAAACAGTGTATTGATCACTTTTGGCTGACATGGAATAAAAAATTAATCAAGCAGTTACAACCATTCCTCATCCACCCAAAAACAATTTCTCTTGCAGAGTCACATTTGAAAGTACATAGATCACACTTAAGTAGATAAAAAATCACAATTGGGGTGTAAAAACAAAGCATTACTTCTTAGACTTGATACTGTACAAGTCCAATTTTGACGAAGTAAACAAGAAAATGGACATTTAGATGTTATTTGTACCACTTCAAAAACACAGGTAAATCTTGGTGTTCTTGCATTTAATTCTGTACTTCAACTCTAGATATCCAAACATACCACAATGGCTGTAAATCATAAAAGCATATCTGAAAGCTTCATGGGTTATAGTGTAGGACAGACAATAATCAATCTTCAACTCTAGATGGTATTTCTTACAAGTGGAAGGTTTTCCATTAAAGAATTATGTAGGATTTCTATCCCAAAACTGAGATGAGATGTTTTCTTCCCCCAAGGCAGTCATTTCTAGAATATAGACATTGGTGCACACCTCAGCATTATAATGCACAAAGTTTTGCTAAAGATACAATTCAAATGTGATAAGTAAGTGAACAATTAATCTTAAATCCACCCCATAAAATTGGAACTTTAAATATTTTGTTTTTTATATTATACGTTTCCCATGTTATAGGTTTTAAAGTTCTAAAGGGACAAAACTGGGGATAACTTAAGCAAGTCTTCATCAATGCTCAGTGGCCGACGTCCTCAAAGTGATAAGAGTTTATGACCCTGAAATTGACTAACACACTTTATGACCAACTCTTCCAATTCAGTACTCTTATCATACCTGTAGGATGTCAATTCCAAGCAGCAGCTTTAGGAGGCTCTCATGGTATGAATTATTAGCACTGTGCAAATTTAAATAAAAATAAGAGATGATTATTCTATAACATATGCATCATAAATACATTAATCGATCATACAGCCTTGGCTTTGATTATAAAAACACACACATGGACAAACAAAAATAAAAACTGCGAAATGCAAAGTTGTGCCTATGACATTCATGTTTCCAATTAATAAATGGATGGAGAGCATCATAACCAATTTGTACAGTTGGTAGGATAAAATTCCGAAGTAATCTTTTGAATCATTTCTGACATATTTTTATACTGCACTGTAAGTCAGTGGTTATTCCATATAAAACAAGCATTCTCCATTTACCTCCATTAAGTACCAATATGTTTTGTGGTATTGTAAAAACAAAAAACTACAAAAAAGCACCAGTTAAGAGCAACATACCTCCGGTACAAAATACAGCTCTTGTATTTATAAAGTGGGTTACAAAATATCCAAATCTTTTATTTAAAAAAAAAAAAAAATACATTTTAAAACTAGAAAATCTATTTTACATTGCTGAAACAAAAGTACACATTATCTACTTTAGAAAAGCAAACCATTTTGACACAGTCGACATTTGCTTACAATCCGACAGACAGAAATCAAAATTTCCTTTTATAGCCCATCAAGGTTTGCTAAACATGACATTGCTAGAAATACACGCTATATGGGAAATTCACTACAATGCGGTTTTAAGCATACTGTGTGATAGAGCATGTTTGTAAATCACCTGGACTCTCCATCCAAAACTCTGAGGACACATGGAAGAAGACAGGACCTCAGGTTCTCTTTGTCCTCCATATGAGATTCTAGCCCTGTTATGAACTCCTGTACAACCTGCAAAACAAACCAAAATAAAGCAAGACTTTACAAAACAGGATGGACTAAAACATAAGTTAACACACACATACGATACATTCATGATACACAACTCACACTTGGGTAACGTGGATGCTTTCTCAAACACTGGTAAATTTTCTTCTGGAACACGGCTTGGTCTGATGCTAACAAGAGGAGAAGCTGCTTTAAAACTGGTAAAGATTATTAACTAATTCTTGACAAAATGATAAATGTATATCCAAGAGCATAAATCTTAAGCATTCGTGTGGTGATTCTACAAAAACAAATGTTCTAGTTACTGTTGCTGAAGCCTTGGACATGATGCATTACATGCTAAACCATGAGAGATATGACAAAGCAGCCAAGACCCAATTTCAGCAGTTTCAACCATCTTCTTGTGGCTTGTCAGTATTGAGCTGCCAAAATAAACGCCACTCTCTCTTACCTCTTTTACCCAAATGTAATCCACAACCCCTGGGTTTAACTCCCTCGCATAATAAATAAAACATTCCCACTATTCTTCTGCTTCTAAAGCTTTTCATTTCAGATTTCACAAAAAGTGTGTGATATATACATTCATTTCAGTAAATTAAAACTCTGCGACCCAAGAGAGCAAACATTTTAAAACATACTTGACGGTGACAAATACCGTATTTGTAAGCATCTGGTTTCAAGATACATAAATAGTGTTGAATGGACATGGCAGGTATGTCTACAAAGTTTTAGGAATGTTTTTTTTCCTGTATATGCAATCTTGTTTTTAAACACTGTTAACCACACAAAATGTCTAATGTTTTTGAAGGTACTATGCAAAATAGAAGAAAAGGTTAACAAATAAAAAAGAGCAACTAGCCAAGAAGTAATGGAATAACGTTAACGCTAATAACGAAAAGACACCCTGGTAATCTCTCATTAGCAGAATAGAAAAGCTCTAAAATACAGTAGTCTTCAAATAACCAATATTTTCACTTAAATTGTTCAAACAAATTTACACATCAGGAACGAAGTTCAATAAAAACAAGTTGTGTGCTTCTTATCTTACCAATCTCCACAGGAGCACCTGCCTGCTGTAAGATAACCCCAGCCGATCGGAGCATCTGTCCGAACACCGAGTCATCTGCCGCCTCTTGCACAAAAGACTTTGATTTCCGGCCACCAATGCGGCTCTTTTTCGGTCCTAAAAGCAATTTGTAATACAGAGGAGGTTTCTAAATCTTTGTAAATAAATCACACACACTCACACCATACATGTGCTCACTAACTTTCTAAATTATTCTGTCAGATGTATCTTAGTTATTTCTTGCAAAGACTAACAAGCTTAGAAAATGGCACATGTACATGTCCGATGTGACAGACATGCCACAAAAAGTAACGAGCCATCCCAAAAGTTGGGCTGGTTCAGTTCTGACACCAAACACCAGGAATCAAACCCGGAACGCCGGATCCTTGCACAAACACTACTAACCACTTGTGTGTCTTCTGTCTTCTCCCAGAGTCTGTGCAGGTGTTAGGTTACTTTGTGAAAAGCATGGTTCTGATGGTGTGAGGGAACAGGTGAGAGGATGGAAGTAAGGATATTGGGTACTGGAGTTGAAAAAACATTCATTCCTAAATGTCTTGGCAGGTAGAGTACAAATACAGTACTGTATATACCTTCTGGAGAGCACTAATCAGACTTACAGGTAACTTTCTAAAGGTTAGTATTGAATAGATATCCTAAAGTTGAGAAGGATGCAAAAAAGTCAAGTCAATTTACATATAAGAACAGTTATGATGAGAACAAGCCATTCAGCTCAAAAGATCTCCTCAATCTCCTTTCACATGACTCTTCTAGAATAAGATCAAGTTACGTTTTAAAGGTCCCCAAAGTACTACTAGTTAGGACATTACGGAGTAACACAATCCATGTGACATTTACTCTGAAGAGGTTTCCATACAGGCTCTTAATTCTTTTTGAAAAACTCATTTCAGAATGACAGCTTGGATCCACCATCGTACTTCTCAATCTTAAACATTTTAATCACATTATCTCAGAAAAGATTCAGCCCCTTCAATCTTTCCTCATAGCTCACTCCCCAAAGACCCGTATTTAACCCAACTGTGCTCCTCCACACTCTCTCTGGTGCTGCAATGTCTTAAACCCCGGCTTTCTTGACTTGTACACGACACGACACTCTGACAGGCTTCTTAGCTGCTTCTGTCCACTGTCTAAATGTTGAAAGAAAGGAGTTCACCAAGCTTCCTTTTGTAGCTCCTTCTCATAAGGTGTCATTTTTAGGGCCTCCATTGTGTATTCAAACTTGACATTTTCACTCCCTGTTTGTTTTTCATTTATTTATATTAAACTTCATCCGCTCAAGCCTCTATTCTATCTACGTCCATTCTTAATGCTTTCAGGAATACGAAGTAGCCTGCCAAGTCCACTTAGTTTAGTATCATCTGCATACTTAACCAGATTGTACATTTTTATTAAGTTCATTTACTGCATATAAATTAGAAAAAGCAGCAGCCCCGGCATTGAATCCTGAGGAACGCCACTTTTAACATTACCTATTTCTGATAAAGTTCCATAACTCTTTGTTACTGATGTTTAGGCCAATTTATGCAGCCAATTACACACTAGACCTTGAACTCCCACATCTTTTAGTATGACAACCATCTTTTATCAAAAGCCTTCTGAAAATCAAGATAAATAATATCATGTGCACCTCTCTGATTCTCTGCTTTTGATGCTTGCTCACAGAATTTTAGTCTATTAGTGAAACACGATCTCCCCATCTAAAGCCATGCTGGCTTCTCCCTAACATGCCCGTTCTTGCCATGCAAGGTTCAACTTCACCTAATAACAACTTCCATTAATTTACCAGTTATGCAGGTAAGCTGACCGGTCTATAATAATTCTTTACATTTATAGAGTGTTTTACTGGAGTTACTTGGACAAGCCCAATCATCTCTTTAACATAAAGGAATAGCATCCGCTGGCTTTCAATGTGTATTTTAAGTTCTTCATACTAAAAAAAATTAAGAAAAAAATTGAGTTTACCAAAGAAATTCTCAAAATATAATATGGAAATGTGCCCGTTGAGATTTTCTAACATGAACCTGCATTAAATGTCAAGTTTTAAAAGTTAATGGTCATACTAGAAGATTCAGAAAGCCTGCTATCATCCTGATTCTCAGTAAGAGAGCTTCTTTTCTTCTTCATCCTCTTCACAACAAAGTGCCCTCTGAATCCCTATAGAAACGAGAAAGAAAAATTAAATGCACTTCATTCAACTCTGACAATATTACGCCAGGAAAAAATTCATAGATTACAGGAGAAAACAGATATGCATATTTATACTGGCCATGCATATAAATGTTCATTTTACAATTTTGCACTCAGTTTGCTTCCACATTCTCAAAGGTGTGTGTGTTGTAAGGGACTCCGAATTGGGAGTGTGGATGAGTGGGCCCTGTGAACGACTGATGTCCCACCCAGACCTCCTTCCTCCCTCGTTTCCAGGGTCAAGTCAGTAGCTAAATCAAGAGACAATCCAGAGTGAAAATTTCAAGACAGTCAAACCAAACCAATCATAGGAATGAATTGCGCGAACAAGATTCACAATAAGAAGCCAAAAGGTCAAGTAGTCTGGATTTGTCCCTAACAGATGCTAATGAAGCTGAATGTCTCAGCGCTGGGATGTCAGATGATGCATAACACACTCTAAGGTAAGATCTGCATGAAGACACAATGCACCATTAAGTTGTCACCGCTATGCCAGCATAAACAACCTGCCTACAGCCTTGAAATACCAGCCTAAAAGGCAGTGGGTGAAGTAAGCCTCATAACGAAAATAAAAAAATAAATACCAGAATCATCAGCTCCGGCAACTATGAATTGGATTAAGGGGGTCTGACAAAGTTATTAAAAAAATGAATAGGCCACATCAGCGCTGTGGCATACCAGCTCCAGGACACGGGATTTGAGTCTCGGGTGGCACAACGTCACCGGAGATTCTCAGTTTTCTTCACCTGTCTCTTCAGGTTCACCTCCCAAACAGTTGGGCTGTCAACTGGTGAATGTGATGCACTGGTACAGGTGCCCAGTCTTGACAGGGCAGACTCAACCTCCGACAGAGGAATTTGCTGACAACCACATTAAGGAGCATGCAGAAAGGACAATGGAGTTGTTTCACTGTGTAGCTAGCTGTAAATGAAGAAATAAACTAAAGTTAATCCCATCCTGCAAAATAAAAAGGAAACGATTTTTAATATCCTCTTTATTTTCAACATGGAATTAACTTTCAAGTATTTTTCTATGTATATAAAGTTGCAACACTTCAAACATTTACTTATATGCTTATCAGGTTCCCTCATGAAAAGAAAAAGTAAGAAATGAAGCCAACCGTCTCCGCCTATCATGTTCCTTTCCGACCAAGGCTAGCATTGGGTAACTGCAATCCTGCAATGACCGGAGGAGACCCGAAAATGGATGAACTGATTACTACCATTACTTGGGCGAGCTAAACCCCCCAACTGAATTATTTTACACAATCAAATGGTTCTGTCCGCTTGACGGGTGGAGGCTTTCGAAGACGTTTACTGGTCTTTATGTCCACTCTTTGCCAAACCCCAAACTGAACACCGCCGCCGGCAGAATAGGGAGCTACGACTAAGGTGCCATTATTCAGGGCTGGGGGTCCTAAAGAGAACAGGTCGGGGTGCTGCCAATCTGAAGTCGCCACACAGCGAGACCCCGACACAGGATTCGGAGCTCAGTGAGGTATCACACCTACCCAGCGCGCCCCCAGCCCCACTTTACTTTGCTATACTCCGAGGTGTTCACCCTCGGTAGGTACTACGGGGCTGCTGTGCTTTTCGTATTCTACAACTGACTGACAGGCCTAATAGGACACACGGGTCTCGGTATTCTGTGGAGTCGCTATAAAGGTAGCACGCAGTCGGCTTCAGGTCAGCTTCCGTGCTCGTTTTTTTCTAGTACTTGACAAAGTGAACGACATTCTAATGAACGAATCAAAAGAACACCACAGGCAGCGTCTCCTCGTTATCCTAAAGGGTACGTCTCGTCCCCCAGAGACCCAGTGGGGCTCCACACCGACCCGCTCGGCTCCTTTGCAAGAATAGGCCCGCGAGTCAGGCAGCTTGGGCGCAGCTCCGCGCACTATGCTGGTGCTGGTGCTGGTGGTGGCGGTGCTGCTGCTCCTCCTCCTCCTCGCCGGTCAACTCACCTTCGGACAGAAGTTCACTGTTACTTGGCTCCTCCGTCTAGACGTCCACAGAAACAAAACGAGCCCGACAAGAAGCGCGCCTTCGTTTGGTTTGTAACACGAAGTTCCCGCAAAATCCTCGGGGATCGTCGGACAAATTTCAGATATGACGTCAGCGAAGACGCAGGCTTAGGGAGCGTCAATGCATTTCGGGCTTCTGCGCGGAAATGACTGTAATTCGAGTGACCTCGCTACAGTGTGCACGCAGACTCATCGGGGTTTGAAATAGTGCGGAGTGCAGGGGGTCGGGGTCGCCCGCGCCAGGAGACGAAGTCTGATATTAACGTATAAATCAGGCCGTTTGTGAGCAGAGGACATGAGGCGGCTTAGGGCTGGCAGGCAAGGAGTGCAGGATTTTTTATTACTATTTATACATTATATTATTGCAGTATATATAATACAAAATCTTCAAAGAATAACATAATGCCAGGGGAATATTGTCATAAATGTGTCCAGGAGGAGCTCATCCCGACACAAAATTAAAAAAAAAATTTCAACATGAATTGAAAAGGGCTTTTCAATTAAATTAAAAGGGTTACAAAAAGAAGCCGCGAAGGAGTATGGCGCTTATTGGGCCGATGACACCCACTAGAGAACAGAATTCTATGAATGTGCGCTCGTTTCCTGTTTTGTTTTATTGTCCCAAAACGAAATTAAAAGTACGGTGTCATTTACAAAGGATTTGATGGACTCCTACATTGCGGACGGTCCAACAGCTGACCTCATCCCAGTGAACGTGCGCAGCTCCATGGCCAGCCTGTCATGTAGGGCAGCACAGAGTGGTGTCAAAAGGGGCACCCTGTCACCATTAGTTGAGGCTGCTGCCACTTGATTTGTTCCTCTGTTGCCTGCAGCTCTTTAACTCGGATACTGGCGGGTGGTCCAGTCTTTCCCAGCGACATCAGCCTCAAGGCAGAAAGCAGCTGTGGACGATGCACTGCACACCACACAGGTCATGACAGTTTATAGACAGGCAGACTGCACGGCAAGTGCTTAGGCTGCCTTTCAAGCCTGGACCCTGCAGCAATGACCACCATTCTGGGGGTCTGCCAGGTCAAGTAGTCTGGATTTGTCCCTAACAGATGCTAATGAAGCTGAATGTCTCAGCGCTGGGATGTCAGATGATGCATAACACACTCAGAGGTAAGATCTGCATGAAGACACAACGCACCATTAAGTTGTCACCGCTATGCCAGCATAGACAACCTGCCTACAGCCTTGGTCCGTCCAGTTCTTGGGCATACAGAACGATGTGAAGATCAAGTATAGACTGTTACTTTCTGGACTGGAGACCTTAAAACTTTTTGCATTCCATTTTTAATCAACATAAAACAAGCATGTTGTATGAAGCCAATTAGTTGGCACTTCTTTGCATTTCACAACTGCCTTCTCCCCTGGCCTGAACCCAATACAGCACCTTTGGGATGCCCAACATCCAGAGATGATACCCTGTGCCAGGCAATGGCTGGCAAGGTCATCAGTAATGGGTGACATTGACAAAGATGGAGTCAAGAGGCCCATTAGCACCTTGGGTTCAAGCAGGACTGGCCCAACTCTCCATGGTCATGGCCAACAAGGAGTGGTATGTTTTTATCTGTATATTGTGGTCTTTTCAACCATTTTGTTTCATGTTTGCATTCTTTGAAAATGAATTGTATTTATTGATGTAATGCTTTCACACCCTTATTTACATGTCACGTTTTGTGCCTGGGGACACCTCCATTACAACATCATCATTGTTTATGCATTGGGTGGTGACAAGATGGGTGCCACCTAGTTTAGAAGCAAACCTCTGTAAAAAGTGAATGTAGTGACACTGGAGCTTGGCTCTGCTACTTCCAGCCTCTTTATTTTTTCATCATACAGTACAAACTCATGTCCATATGCAGAAGTTCACAGTTGACCCCGCCACACTCACGGCCAGTGTGAGAATGAAGACCAGACAGACAGCCATTATGAACAACGTGACACATTCTCCCTGACAATCCACCATTGAGAGCTTTTAGTCGACACAGGTGCACCTTCACACCTATGGACATTCGCCATTATAGCACCTCTTTGGTACTGCTCTCTTATCTTTTAGCCAAGTCAGAAGTTTTCATCTTATTATTTTTTGCATATTTAAGGGGGGTATGTGTTGTTTGAATATTTCCCGAGCTTCTACAAAAAGCTAAACTCCAGCCTTGAGCCAAAAAAAATCTGTTTGTTTATACTGATCACTTCCGGACATTTTCATTTACCAAGTCTGAACTCCTCCATGTCACACCTTATCGAAATCTGCCAGTCGTATCCTCCATGAATCTGAGAAATAAGAAATAAGCTGCTGCTAATTTTAAACAGAAAGATGTATGACCAGCTCTCAGCGTACCATCGAGGGTCAGAAAGTCAAGGAATGGCAAAAGAAGCTAAGGAACGGCGAATTTAGCATTCACAAGTATCAGAACGCGTGTTCCCGACCGTTCCCACCCACCTCTCGGGTTCAGGATGAGCGGGTCTGTGCCGAACAACTCTCGACATGCCGCCTGCTCACACCTCACTTTTCGTCCTTGAGACACGCGCACTCGACACTAGGTCCGTGCCCGCTACTCTACTGTGACACCCACATTTTGGGACCCTCCGAACTATCCAACTAGCCCTCAGGCACGGAGCCACAACACTAAGCCCAACCTTTAGCAGCTGAGTGTGACAGAAATGCGATCGAGTTTTAAACGTCTAAACAGAGCCGTAAAATTCAACAAGGAAGTTGCAGAAGCTCAGCACCTATGAGCCTGTCTTCTTCTTCTTCTGCTCCGATTTTTTGTGGTTGGCAGAACAGCTTTGTTAAATAAAGCAAAAAGAGAGAGAGAAAGAGACGCGGAAACAGATCGGAAATGACGACATCCCTTCTGGGATCGCTGATTGGCGGAGAAGCAGGAAGGGGTGTAGCGCCATAGCGCGTCCGGCTGTTGTTCAGCGAGCTCCGACGCCACACGCGCGGCTGATTTGCTATGAGTCGGCATGGCGACGTAGTTGTGTGACAAACTGCGGACTGCAAAAGGTAACTGTGAAGCCAGAATGTAGATGAGCGCAGGGCCGCACAGGGAGGGTTACATTTCGGCGTATGCCCGACTGGCAGCGGGGCCCCACCCTGGTCTGCGCGCCGTCATTGGCAGGTCCTCCTACTGCCGGGAAATTGCGTGGCCTTTTCATCATCCGTTGGCGGCGACAGGGAGCTCAATGCTCGTTCTTTTTTTTTTTGGTCCAGCGGCCCGTGCCTAAGAGTGGTTTAATGTACTTGGTATTCACCGAGGAGGGAATTCATTCCTTAATTTGGACGGTCGTTGGCCTTTTGGCTGTTTCTGCTAATGAATGTATAGTCCGCACTTTAACGCCTTGTCGCCTCTCGGGTCGTGATGCTGTGGCTCGAAGGTTGATCTTAAGCTCTTTTGGGTCCTTTAGGCTTTATTATCCCCGCTGTGCCATCGTCGTCGTTTCCTATGCCGGTGCGAACGTTTTATTTGAGCCGATTATTCACTCGTTGCTAACCGCTGCGTACCGTTAGATGGCGCTCTCTTCTGGAGCGTTGTGGGTGTTACATATGAAGCAAATCCCGAGTGGCGCTACGGCTCTTTATGGCCGTGTGTAGCGTTCGTTGTGCCGGTAATGAACGGGGATGACGTCGTGCGTCCGAAAAGTTGCTGGTGTTTGCTTTTTAAAGCAAGTTCCACTTCGACTCCGTGTTGTCCGCTTTTAAGTTGGTGCTGAGTCATGTTACTTATTGTCCTCTGAATAGGATTCGTTTGAAAACGGCCATTAATTCATCCCATTTCTGACCCGTTAATATCGTGTAATTTGGAGCCGCTCTTCTGTAATTGACTGATGTGCAGCTTCATTACATATTCCGTAGTAGACGCGTTTGTGTACGTATTGTTTTCTGTCTGCCATAATATAAAACTCTTTTTTTTTTTTTTTTTTCCCAGGCCTTTTTTGTTCTAAGTCCATTTATTTTTTGAGCCCCAACCCACTTTTTGTACTGCATCTTCATGGCGGAGCCGGAGCTGCTCTTGGACTCAAACATCCGATTATGGGTCGTCCTGCCGATTGTTTTCATCACGTTTTTCGTGGGAGTGATCCGCCACTATGTCTCCATTCTGCTTCAGAGTGACAAGAAGCTGACCCTTGAGCAGGTCTCGGATAGGTGAGTTTGTTTGTAAGTTGTCTTGTTCTTTCTGCTCGCTGTTCCATCCATAACCCCTAACCCCTGCAGAGTCCCGTTTTGAATACATTTCTTAAAGCTGCTGCGTCAGGGGTCAGGAGCCCGGGCCAGGATTGACCTGTGCTTGTAAACTCTGAGATTATTACTGCTAATTGGGGTTTGCTGCACATTATATTGAGGCAGGCGGTGGCGTGTTATGGGTAAGAAGCTGTATATAACGCCTTAGGCCACTGAGCACCTGTGTGACACTCTGCACGGCACGTGACATTGGTGTGCTCCGGCCGTAATAAGTAAGACCCATGAATGATTGTAAAAGGTATCTGGCCTTGTTAAGGTGGTGGTCATCATTCAAAGGGGCTGTGCACTGAGACAAACAGTAACCTTTATGGTGACTTAATCAGTTAGCAAATGGAATACATTTGGGATAACCCCACACGTTACCAACCATCGTTTCAAGCAGGGCAGGAGCCGCAAATCTGATTGATTGTGCTTTTATTTTTACATTCAGCCAGGTACTCATCAGAAGCCGGATCCTCCGAGAGAATGGAAAGTACATCCCTAAGCAGGTACGGAGTATCATGAGAGTCTGTCCACTTTGAATGACGTGTGCCTCTGCCTGGAGGCTGATGTGAGGTTTTACTTGACGTGAGCTGTGACTCGCACAACTGTTCAGCTTTGGGTTTGGGCTGTTTGATAGGGTATGTGTGTAGTAACCCAAAAATTGGATGTAAACATTTTTTGGAAGCCAATCTGTGATGTACTTTTTTTCTCTCTTATTTGCAGTCCTTCTTAATGCGAAAGTTTTTCTTCAATAACCAAGAAGATGGTTTTTTTAAGAAAACGAAGAGGAAAGTAGTTCCTCCATCTCCTATGACAGGTAAAGGTGCTGAGCAGGACTTGTGTAAACGCACAGAGGTGTTGCTTTCACTGTGTGACCAGAACTCATTTGCCTTTGAGGCCTTCGAGCACAACCATTTGTGCAGCTGAAGTGCTATCCTTCAAGCTTTCAGATGTTTGTAATTGCAGATTGATTTGGAGAAGCTAAAAACAAGACGGTAACTAATAAAGTAAATGTGGTGTTGGGCCTCCAGGTGCTGTCAGCACTTTTGGTTCACCTTGGTAAAAGTATCTGGGAATCTACTGGTGGTATGCAAGGCCGTGTTTCCAGGTAAATCCCATCATTTTGAGCTGACTCGGGATTGATAAAGCGCAATATAAATAAAATGTATTATTATTAATTATTATGTGGTCACTAACGTGGCATACTGCTTGTGCTTCACCAAGTCCCGGGTCTACACACCATATGCTGACCTGTCATTGTTGTGATAAGATTCTACTACCATCAGGAAGGTATAGTCCACCATGCTAGGATGGCTGTTATCACTTCAAATGAATGGTTATGCATTTGCTTTTCCTTTACTGGTGAACATGAACTACAGCGGGCAGTGCCAGCAGAGCACGATAGCAAACGAGACTGGCTTACTTGGCGGTGGAGGAAAGCCAGGTGAACGTTGGCTTGAGTGACCACTTGATTTTTCTTCTTCTTGTGTTCTTTTCACCGGTTTCCCTTGGACGGTGTAGTTTCAGGTGTGTGAAATAGCTTAGCGTTGTGGCTAATTAATGTTTTGCTGCTATTTTGATAGATTGCTCTTCTTTTAAAACTCGACGCCATGACTTTTATGACTGTTGCAATCAAAATGGCAATAGTTTCTTGGCCTTTTCTTTGTGTCTCTACAACAGTTGCCTCTGCCTGGTGCTGACAGTGGGCCATCACTGAGTTGTAGTAGACCACATGATGAGCGACTGGCTCTGCCCTGCATTGTCCTGCATGACCTTAAGCATCATAAAATAACTTGGTTGACCATTCCTGTGTAGAAACCCCAGCTTCCAATCCAGTTTCTGTCAGCCTACGTCACCTGCACATAACTAAGTTCTAAGGAAAGTTTTGTTTTTTGTTCCCCCAACAGATCCAAGCATGCTGACAGACATGATGAAAGGCAACGTCACAAATGTCTTACCTATGATTCTCATTGGCGGCTGGATCAACTGGACCTTCTCAGGATTTGTCACCAGTGAGTTCTATGGCTGCTCTGTGCTCATTCTTCACCGAGAGCCCCTAAAGGTGGCCCACTCCACAGTGGGGTATATAATGGAGGTGGTATTGGTGAACCTATTTTACCAGTCTTTTTGTATATGGTTTTGGTGGTAGTGGGTGGCAAAAGTGGTAGGCTGTTGGTTAGTGTAATGTGCAATAAATGTTAGAGTGGCACAGTCATTGGCATTGCCTCCTCAAACCTTATGAGTGTTGGGCTCCAGCACCTTCTCCTTATATCCGTGGGGATCGTCTAAAAGTTCTCTGCACCCTTCATATTTAGTAGACAAAGTGCGGATTTGACCGATACAAATTCACATGTTCAGTGCATGCAGGTCTTTCCTATTTAAATACAGAAATGGAAGTACGTGAAATGAGTGACCTGCAGAACATCATGCAAGAAACCTGCATGTAACTTTTGTAACCCTTGTCTTCTTCAGCTAAGGTGCCATTCCCACTCACACTGCGCTTCAAGCCCATGCTTCAACAGGGGATTGAGCTGCTGTCCCTTGACGCCTCATGGTCAGTATGCCGGCACTCCGCTACACTGTTAACTTCTAACATTTCTGCACTGCTTTTCTCAATTTGATACTGCGGGACTTTCGAAGGAGCCATGATGTTCTTATCTTTGTATACTTGTTATGTTTGGATCTATTTTTATGTCCATAAAGTTTCAACTGTAAGGTTATACTTAATCCAAGTAAACTGTCCGTGATTATCCTGCACGTCTGTTTTGGCATTATCACCTTTTGGGACAATCCTTTATTTTTAATGTTCTCTTTAGGGTCAGTTCGGCATCTTGGTACTTTCTGAACGTGTTTGGCCTTCGCAGCATGTACTCTCTCATCCTAGGACAGGATAATGGTAAATTTGTCTTTTTTAGATCTTAGTGTTTCATGTAGATGTCTGTAAATGTGTTAAGGTATTAGACTTTGTCTTGTGCTTTACATTTGCTCACTTATATGCTACTAAAGGGGTATTTATGGCATGGATGCTCCACGGAGTCTTGCGTAGTGTGCAAAGTAATGAAATGAGAGGCCAACGCAATCCAATATGGTCTCGACCTCCGAGTCGGTCATTCACCGGTAGTCCTGCACTTCCATTGCTAGTGAAAGTGCTGCACTGTGGTGAAGTTGGCACGTTGAACAAGCTCTCCCTAGTGCGTGTTGGTGGAGCACTGCAGCCTCCTTTAATGTGTGCCATCTAAGACCCCAAGGCTCAGTCTTGTGGGGTGGGTCTGCCTAAATCTCTCCCACTGGCCTCCTGGTAGGACGGGACATGTCATGACTTTGTCATTCTGTGTTTTATACGCTGTCAAAGTTTTGTTTTGATCCTTCAGATGTCACCAGTTCCCTCAACCTGTCCTGCATAGGAGGCACAAAGAGTTTTCAGGATAGCCGGTGCCATAAGAATGCCACATAGCAACAGTGGGCTCTGTGAATAAAACTAAAGGCATTCTTCCTAAATATTAAGTCTGCAAGCCTGGCACCTGGTGGTACTTGTACTCATTGTGTAACTCCATGCAGTCCAACATGTCTTTCCTGCTGCCTACCAGCAGTGATTCAGGCCTTCCAACCTCACTTTTTTCCCAGAAAGGATCAGATATCAACAAGCTCCAAGATCCAGAGGGAATGCATTTTTTTAATGCCATGCTTTATACATTTTGAGGAGCCAGTAATGTCCAATGTAAATCTTTGTTCATCGTTAAAGACGACCATCAGTACTCCCATGTGATTAACTGTCATAACTGAAGCTAACAGAGAGCACATTGCTGACGATTATTAACCCCTGATATACTTGCTTGGGAGTCTTAATTTAGCACTCGTGTGGATTGTGTGGGTTTTTTTTTTTGTTTGTTTGTTTTTTTTATACATATTCTGTAACAAATATTTTTATTCTAAAATCTACATAGTACATTTGCTTAGAATAAAAATAAATACTTAACTGACCCTCAGATTGTGAATCTCTGAAGGCTGTGCATAGTAAAGTTCACTGAAGTCTGCTGCAATTTCACAGGAGCCGATCAGTCTCGGATTATGCAGGAGCAAATGAGTGGGGCGGCTATGGCGATGCCAGCAGACACTAACAAGGCTTTTAAGGTAAGGCGTGCGAGTGTGTTATGGCTCTAAAAAGGTTGTGAAAGAGTTCAAAAAGCCCAAAAGACGTGGTTAGCCCATTCCATTTGATTGTGAGACTGGCGGAGAAGAAAGTGTTGAGCGGTTTCCAAGAACAGTTAGCCTTGTAAAGTGGAAGAAGCCTGTCTTGTATCTTTTTGTTATCTATTGTCCTGAAAATGAGGAGTGTTCACCTTGGAATAAAGGGACCACAGAATGTGTGATGGCTTTTAAGGGTTTAAAGAAATAAACTGAGCATTTTAAATGGATATTCTGGGTGTATGATACTTGGATACAATAGAAATCCTTGAAAAACGTCAAGTAAATTGAACATTATACTTGTATCAGTTTTAATTCCCAAAAACTACTCTTTAGTTGTGAGAGTAACAATGTCATGTTTGTCTGGCTATCTAATCTGAGGGGAGTCGGGGAGTAGCCGGAGAATACCTTCCTAGCCCAGTGAGAACATTAAACAACAACATTTATTTATATATCACATTTTCATACAAGAAAAAAAAATGTAGCTCAAAGCGCTTTACAAAATGAAGAATAGAAAAATAGAAGACACAATAAAAAATAAAAATAAGTCAACATTAATTAACATAGAATAAGTGAGGTCCGCTGGACAGGAAAACAAAAAAAAAAACTCCAGACGGCTGGAGAAAAAAAAAATAAAATCTGCAGGGATTCCAGACCATGAGACCGCCCAGTCCCCTCTGGGCAAAGGCCTCGGTATTTGGTTAACTGGCATCTCCAAGCTGGCCTTGTGTGGGCAGGTGTGGCCTGTGTCCTTTCATCGGATTGGATGTCCCAGCACTGGCCAAATGGAGGGGGTAGCTTGATGGCTGAGGTCTCCAGGACTCTAAACAAATCATATTATTATGTGATATCATCTACTGTTAAATTCTGCTGCATACCTGTAAATATTTCATTGTTATACTGTACTGAGGAGGACTTGCGTTCTGTGTATTGTATTGACGCCCAACCTACCTCTCTCTGAGCTGCCTTTCCTGAGATTTCTTCCATTTTTACCCTACAAAGGTTGTTGTTTTGTGAGTTTTCCTTTGTCTTCTTCGAGAGTCAAGGCAGGGCCTGTTAAAGCCCATTATGGCACTTGTGTGATTTTGGGCTACACAATAATAAATGGTATTGTATTGTATTTTGTGGGAGGTGAGCTTTTCCAGTCTGAAGTCAAGTACGGAACCACATTATGGGTGTGTGGACCTCCGTAAAGTTGATTGTAATGTTATTTCACATGACGTGCTGATTATAAATGATGTGATTTGATGGTTTTATGTCATGTTCTCTTCCAGTTTCCTGAATACCAAGGTTCAGATATTGTAAATTGTTGGTGTATCAGTTTCTTGCCATACATTACATTTACTGTAGGTAGTTGGAACCCTAAGCATGATATTTTTGGTTTCTTCAAATAGAGAATGTCGACTGCTGGTCTTTACTCCCTAACTGGCTAATCAGCCTTTCCTGAACCCCCTGTGTAGTGCGGGCATAAGATCTTTAAAAACGTTCTGAATTTCCCTTAACGTCCCAGCACAGTCAGTTTGGCGGTCTTCACTGTATGATCCTGTCCTTTTTGGATTGGATCTCGAACCTTCCTAGCGCTGGCTTTCTGCACTCGGGTTTCTCCTTCCACTTTTCTCCTCATTTTGCTGCATGCTGCCCTCTGTGTGTGTGTGTGTGTGTGTGTGTGTGTGTGTGCCAGGAGTCCTCGGTGTTCCTTAGTGCTTTGGCATCGTGTAATCTAAAGACCATTTATGGTTCAGTTCTTTTAAATGTATTTCTTTGTTACTGTGTCTTAAAAATGTGCTCAAGATGATGTTTGACGTGCCGTTGTGTTTTACAGGCAGAGTGGGAAGCTCTTGAGCTGACTGACCACCAGTGGGCCTTGGACGGCATTGAGGAGGAGCTGATGAGCAAAGACCTCGACCTGGAAGGGATGTTCAGTGGCGAGCTCCCGACGGGCATCTTCTGACCACCTGAATCTTAAGCCTTCCTGCAGTTTAACTCTTGTGGAAGTGATGGCTCGGATTTTAGGGTTACATTGTTTATATAAAAAAAAAAGATACAAAAACTTTTTCCCCTAATGATTTCATTTCCATGTGTTTGAAAGCCTCATTTTTCTACTTATTAGCTTAAAAGCATCACAGTGGCTCACTTTATTTTTTTACCGTATGTAGAATTTGTTAATGTTTACCATGTTGTATTGTTTCATTTTTTTAATTATTTATTCCCTGTGTGTTTGTCACCTTTTTCGTTTTACAAATACATGACTTTCTTTATAACAAATGTTGAGTTCTACAGGCTCATTTTATTTTACCATCACTTTATGTTTTTGCTTTACAAAGATTTAAAAAGTATTTCTGTCACATTTAAGTTAAAAAAAAAAAAAAAGTGGTCCATAGTTTTGAGAGCCACTCTTATTTAATCCTTGATGGAGGAGGCCTCGCCTTTGCAATGAGCAGAGAAACGGAATTGTTTTATCATTAGGCCCCTCCGACTCATGACTTCGCTTGTCATGCTCTGTAGTTTAGAAATGTAAAGGCGACTACCTCACCTGGTTTTCACTGACTTGCAAAGCTAAGATTTAGTCAAGCTAAAGCAAGGGATTGCAAATAGGGAAAGTCATTTGACAGTTTTGGTTGACGGGGTCTTTTGAAGAGATCTGCTATGCAGCGTAAGGTGGTTTCTCCAAGCCAAGAACATCAGCAATTGTCCTCGAATGAAATAGTGAAAAAAATGGCTTTAGAGGTAAGAGTATTTTTGAATTCCAAACGATGCTTTGACGTTTGACACAATCCATGGCATGTAGGGCCTGTGTATACGATCTTCATGAAAACCTCAACGTCCTTCCATACTCTGCAGTAACGCACAGCGGCACATCTTTACTGCCAACAGTTCCCGTGCTCTGCATGAGCGTAACAAACGGGCCCAGAAGGGGGACTCTGCATGAAGTGGTGCTCCGCCAAACGGTTTATCACACAGGAGACTTGCTCTTGTCATTCAAGACAGAAGAGAGTCTTATCTTCTCTCTTCATTTATTGAATGTGGAGACTCCCTGGAGGGCTGCCTGCTGTGTGAATCCCAAAATCCCTTTTGTAGCACAGCTCTTAATAAATGGCTTCATATTCAATTCAGTAACTGATGGTAAATTTGCACACTTGTTCTCGAATGCTGAAGCACTGGGGCTTACATAAACAAAAAACAAGGAATATCAATGGCAATACTTTAGAAATGCCAAGGATAACACAAATGACTGCATTATGGCAGTTATTTGGGTGATGAGACATATTGGAAAAACGCTTTGACAGTTTGAAATAATGCAGAAACTTCCTTAACCCAACACGGTCTATGTCCTAACACCATTGGGGGAAAAGGACAGGAATGGACCCGTCTGGCTTCCTGAGGTGAGGGGATGATGTTGCACTTATGACTTCACCAGACTCCAACCTCCAGATATCACACGCTGTGAAACCCTTAAAATGACAAGATTGGCATGTCCAAAATGTGAGGCCAGACCGTGCTCCTCACCCAGCTCCTCCAGGTCAGTGTGCATAACCACCTCCATGTCTTGCTCAGAAATAATAGTGGGACAGTCCACCAAACTGCTGAAGTGGCATAATACAGTGGGCATGTTATTGTCCATCAAGGCCCACATCCTCAGTGACAGTCATGTGTCCTGGCTGGTGACAATGACAAACCACTAAAGTAAGAACTCCTTACAGCATGTCGGGGTGCAGAATCTGACAATCCGGAGAGATGCTGCTCTTCTGCATGGGGAAGATCTCAGAGAGGTCACTAGGCCAACTGGAATGGAGGACTTGCTGAGCATAATCCTCCGGAAGGAGACCCAAAGTCAGATACAGGACATCTCTCAATGCATCTACAATTGTGCAAAATCATGATGAGAAAACAACAGTGACACATAAGCCTGCAGATGCCAGCTAGGACACATAAGACAAACATCCCAAATAAAGCAGCACATTTAAAACGCCACTAGTGTTGGCTACGTTGCCTTGCAGAGCCCTTCAGACCATCTAAAAGTTTACTTTTGCTTCAGTAATATTTGAAATTCAAGGGTATTTAAATTGTATTATTTTATTATATTTTAAACCCGTGGCGTAGCATACGCTGCCTAATCATTTATTGATGGGTGAACACTTCCTGAGAGACACAGTTGTCCAAATGGGGAGGGTTTGATAGAAAAGCAGCCGGCACCAAAAAGACCAATGAAACGTCAACGTGGCTCAGAGGTGCATGTGGCCTGTAGCACAGATGAAAGCGTCTGAGGCTGTTTGGCGAGTTGTTGCGTGCGGGCACATGCCTCGAGAGCGACGGTGGACGTGGGAGGACAGTTACAGTTGGCGGGTGGGAACACTGAGATCCACTTTTTACAGAAGTATTTAGACCCCCAATGCTCTGGTCACTTGAAGTACCTTCACTTTGGGCCACTGAAGTCACATTTACAGTTAAAGAATCATTTTTGATACAGTGACATCTAAAGGAAAGAGGGGACTATAAAGAGGGGAATATTAACACAAATGGTGAGAAACTCAGAGGAAAATGTTACAACTGCATTGATTGAGAAAAGGCTACAAAATTAGATCAAAGCATCCCCATGAACACTATAGCCCAATAACAAATACATGAAAGATGCATCACACCATTCAGACATGCCCTAGAAAATGACATTCGCCCAAACAAGACGCTGGCTCACAAATGAGGGCAGTAAACAGGCTGCCAATCACCTGAAGAGCCCCCAGCCATCGGTGGCATATCACTCAATGACATAAGGGTCCTGTTAGGATCTGCTGGTGTTTGCCGGAAAGCATCAGTGGACAGAGAAGTACAATTAAACATTGTGGCCAAAACGTGAGCACTAAGTTGGTCCTTTCTTAACATCCTGTATTGCAAAAGCAACGCCTTCTATACAATCGACAGTTCAAGTACGGTGGCGGCAGCTTGGAGGTGCTCATCATTTACTGGGAACACTCAAAATACTGCAAGAGCATTTGGTTCAGGTTGCTGAAAATCCTTTCACTCGACAGTAAGACAATTTACTACCTTCAGCGTTACCACTGAGAACCTGTGGCACATTTTTAAGTGGAATTGTAGCAAACACGCAAAAATCACTCCTGACCACCATGCAAAACTGACAGGACACTTAAAGCGGTTACGGCATCAAAAGGTGTCTCAAGCAAATGGCAATGTGTGGAATCGGAGAACGTAGAAAACACACGGAGTTCAGGTTTTGTTTGCATGAAGATCTCTGTTGATAAATAACTCATTTTTCTTTACCGTTCTTCTCCTTCCTAGACATACGAGTTTGCAATAAGAATACCGGTCATTTGTAATCCTCTAACATCTGAATGCATTTATAACGTCTCGATTTTTTTGCAAGGTGCAGTGTTAACCAAAGGTGTGAGGCAGATGAACCCGAATTAAAAAGTAATAAGGCGTATGTAATGCTGAATGCCGAACACATGAGCAATTAAAAAACAATCATGCAGTACTACCGTAACGTTAATTCCAGTACCACACTTTACCGTGAGATTGGTGTAAAGCGTACAGTCTCACGAATCCCACAACCTCCAAACAGTGTGATTTGGGATTAATGGCGACTCCAAAGCTGGCCCCTGCGATGTCCGGCCCCCGCGCCTCTGTGCATATTCTCCATCAAATACACGAAACGCGAAGTCATCTTTTAAAACGCTCAGATAAGGCGCTCCACGACAACGTCACCATAGATGACGCTTTAGACGCGCGCCACTCACTACCTGATGCCGCGTGTCGCTTGTCGCTACCCGATCTGCGGTGCCTACCCGATCTGCGCGCGCATGCGCAGAGCTTTACTATTACGACCCTGTCCGATCTGCGTTTTTTTACTTTGCGACATGAGTCCCCATCCGATTTGTCTCGCGCACGCGCTCTGTGCTTAATTAAAAATTCATTTCACGACGCTGCCCGATTTGTTCTGCGCATGTCGAATGTTTTACGACACACGTCACTCGTCAGGTTTGATTTGTAGTTGCGAGTCATTTTTGCGTTGTCCTTTAACTCCGTCTGTAAGTGGACTTGTTACTGGAAGATGGCAACTTTTGAATTTTAGAACGTCATGGAAGATGTGTCGCCTGAAAAATTTTACTCCAGTCGAATGAAGAGGGAGCGAAATGAAATGCGACGTGTGTCTGTGAACTTTATAATGGCCATATACAGATTTTTGTAAGTACATCACTTTTAGTTAAACCACTTCGTAATCTCGTGGTTTAATCGTAAAAATCACAGCATTTTCCGTGTTTGGGTTAATGGATTAATAGATGTATGTCATTTATTTCGTAGCATTCTATTAGCATTTGGTGGTGTGTTTCTTTTAACATTTGTCCACATTTTTTTTTTATCTTAAAGAGTGAACGGCATCCTAATAATTAAGTAAAACAATGTAATCGATGTGTCGAATTAGGAATAGAATTAGGAGTGCAGGACTGACACTCGACGGGTGTAAAGTGTGCCCTCCAAAGCCGTCGGTATTTTTTATTATGTTGATATCAGATTACATCAATGCAGTAGTTTTTCCATAATAACGTTAACAAATTATAATGATGAAGGCTAAATTACATACAAGAGTAGCAACAACAAAGTTATTACAAGAAAGCAGGATGCGGATAATAGCATTACAAATTGTTAATGGATTACTTTAACCTTATTTAGTAGAAAAAAATTCCATGTTTGAAAACAGGCAATTTTAAAATTTATATCCAAAGCCATCAGAGAAGTGTGGTGTGCGTCTGATGTGGCACAGTGACAGGCTGGCCACCTGCTGTTGTCATGTGTTATAATCTTATAGAAGTTCACATACATACATTAACTGAATATAATGGAGGAGACTTGCTCCTTAGAAGTAACTTAATTCTTATTGTTGCAGTTAGAAATACAATGCCCCTTTATTGTATTTTTTTTTATTGACCCTACAGGATGCCCGGTGGTAACCAGCCTTCCATGTGGCTGAACAGATGCCAGTGTACCCGAATTCTGAGACACAACTGGATGTTCTTTTCTTCTGTTTTTAAGATTTCCAGTTCAAGGTGATGTGCAGTTCATGTTAGATTTTCTATTTCTACAGGTATGACTACTGAGGCTTCCACTTTCAAAAGTAATGTGTGCACAATTCCTACAAAGCCTCCCCATATTTATTACTTGATCTGTAATATTTTGCTGCCTTGAATACTGCACTGTATGTCTGCTCACTCTGTCCAGTAACTAACATGGCTTTTTAACTTTAGACAGAAAGCCTCAGAGTGTGAATCCTCACAAACACAGAGACTGAGGAGCATCAGTACCAGCAGTCACTAAACAGGGATGTTGTTCTGTTTTGTAAAATAACATTTATGTTCTTAAGTTACTGTGCTTTGTTGTTGGATTTTGAAAGAACTGAGACTGAGATTTTAAATTAATACAAAACTAAGGCAGGAGTGCAAAACAAAGATGTCTTCATGTAAGTAATGAACACCTGAGCACATCACATTAGAAGTTCAGATATACAGAGATTGTAACACAATGTCTACTGTATGTGTGATGTAAAAGGAAAAAAATGATGTTACATACAATGACAGTTAAGTTGGGGTTCTTTCAACATCCTACAAAAAACCAAAGTAATTTAAAAAAATATTATTAGTTAGACTTGACTCTAAGCAGACCTTTTATCTATTGTGATGGTTTACTTTGGTAATAATTGATCTACAGGTGAACCAAGAAAGGAGGCAGAAGAAGAAGTGAGAGTACACTTTATTAATGTTTGAACTCCACGAGTGAATATCTACTGTGTTTATATTTTTAACAGTTACAGTGAAGTAGAAGAGTCCGCTCGTGTTATGGGGCAGCAGTTAAAGAAGAAGAAGAAGGACGGAGAGATGTGTGCCATGTTGAAGTAGCGGCTGGCCCTCCTGACACTTCTAGAATCCTCCATCTCAATCTCTGCTCTGATGTGCTGTGCCTTTGCCAAGTGATCACGAGGTGTTGGCCTTTTTGTCTCCGTCTCATTACACTGGCCGCCTGTCTCACATAGAATTGATGTCAAGGTTCTATTAAATAATTAGAAGGCTTTGAGTATTTTAGACCCTGCCTGTTTTTTCGAGTGTCTTCTCCCAACATCTCTTCTCTGAAACGTTGCTTTGCTTTTTATTCCAAGATCAACCATAAAAACCAGCAGCTTTCTATACTCGTGCAACAAAATCTGGAGTGCTTTGCCAATAGAGAAGTGCCAGGCTACAAATGTCAAGCATCTCGAAAAACTTCAACAAGCCCACTTTTCTAATTTGGCTTTTCTTAGTTACTTGCATTGGTTAGTAATAGATTAGAAATGGCGCTGTGTACACTTTGTAAGCTCTGCACTGGGCACTAACCTCTGCGGTTTTTCTGTTTTTTTCCAGTGTATTGCAGTGGTGCCCCCCTGCGTCTCCACCGTCTGTTAAATCAACTCCAACTGTGTGTGATAGAAGAAAAGTTCACAAGATGTCCTGAAATGGAATTGTGATTGGACTGAGACGGCCACAATCATGTATGGTGGGATGTGCAGAGGGGGCTGTGTGGGCTTTGGCTTGGGACCCCCAGAGGTTTATTATCTCCAGTGTCCTTGAAGGCTGCAAGTTTGTCTTTGTCCCCGGCCATTTCACCAGGCAGTGTATTTATTACAAAGGACAAGGACCCCTCCGTCTGCTTCTCATTTACTTTTATAATGCCTTCAGTTTTCTTTGTAACTGTATATTTTTGTGGAGCAATTTGAGCTACACTTGTAAGCAAAGGTGATGTAGAAATATTATTAGTGAACAAATATTAAAGGACAGATCAGGAAAGATGTCAGTTTAAATAGAACAGAATTTTTATGGAATATTACTGGATAACAACTCTTTGACTCTGAGTAGCATCTTGTTCATAAACCTAAAATAGCATTTTTCCTTTTTTGACAAATTTAATGATTCACTTTTATTGTGTTCAAAACCTTGACTAACATTTTTTAAATACTAAGGTAAAAATCTGTAAATATATTTGTGTTCTCCTTCCCTAATAGTTTTTAACACCTCTCCTTGTACATTTTCATTGTAGTTGTGTTCTAGTTAAATGCATTTCCCATTTATACATCTTTATGATTACTGAATTTTCTACTCATTATATATATATAGTATGTATAGTATATAGTATATATACAGTACATATAAATATGGGTGTGTATATAATTTGTTTTTGAGAAACATTGTTCACAGATCTTTCACTTTTATTTTTAAATGTACCATTTATTCCTTCAATAAAATGTATGATAAGTGTATTGTATTTCCTTTTTTTAAGTTGTAAAAATGAACTGGCTCTGTGTCAATATGGGTGAATAAAATCACTGACATGAGACGAGGAGTCTGCACACCAACAGCGGTGCGTTGTGTTAATTAATCTTGTAAGAATGAGTATCACTGCCCTCCGTCCACATGTTGTTCATCATAAACTGAACTACTTCATGCTGTTTAAATTCTAATCAGTGGAGAATATTTTATTTTACAGCTGTTAAATTCAGTTCAGTTTTATTATATTAATAGGTAAGTTGGTTTCTCAGCAGGTTTTACAGAGACGCCTTGAAATAAAATTAAAAACACATCATTAAGAACAAATGAATTACAAATATGAACTAGAGCAACAAGCACTTACTGTTAAAAAAAATAGATCCAATAGATTGATTCAAATGATAACAGCTCACTTCCTTAATTTAAGTCTGTGGGTATAAAGTTAAACTTCTCTGTAAGATTAATAGCCATTGGAATAAATGAGGATTTGAACCGGTGGGTGGCTTTATACTCTCGACTCCTTCAGCCTCTGACCTGACTGCAGAACTGAGAACGAATTAAAGAATTTAACAAGTGGACTGTCACAGTTAATACTAAGGACAGGGACAGTCAGCACAATGCCCTGCAACACAGTGTTAATTCTTTTCTTTTTTTGAAAAAGGACCATATATTTCTATAAAACTGGTTGGATACATTAGGTTTTGTAAACCTGATGGCTTAAGACAAATGGCAATTTTATTAATAATAATTGATGTCTAAAGATATTTTTAAACAAACACAATTTGCACATAAGAGGGAAATTGCAACAATAGATCAAAACGGAAAGGAAACTTTATATAATTTATTACGTGAGTGGTAAAATAAAAACACTACATGCTTTATATAACATATATATATATATATATATACAATATATATATATATATACTGTATATATATATATATATATATATATATATATTCGTACCTGCCAAATAATACAAACAGTACACAGTGTATAGTTCGCCCTAATTGGGGCTCATCAGGTGTGCACACCTAAGCTTCCTCTTACGGCGATTAAACATTGGACATCAATGTTACGCCACAAAGGCTGCTTCGTTTATTTTGCAGGATAAATATTTTCATTATGGTCAACTAATGTGGAACTAAAATGAATAAACCGTAATGTCAAATTGTGCTGTATGCACAGTTCCGATCGAGTCGTGCCGTAAAGTGATTTTTTTTTGTTTTTAATGTTTTTTTCATTAAGCGCATGCGGTGTGTGTCACTACCTGGTTCCCGTTGCCGACCCGATCTGCATGCGCGTGCGTAGTGAAAGTCTACGTCATCACACACTTTACGGTGCTGCCCAATCTGTTTAACGCATGCGTGAACACTTTACGGCATGTTAGGCTTTCAATACGCCTGCGCGCGCAAATCTGGTAGGCACGCAGATCGGGTAGCGACACCGCGCGTTTTCACACGCTCGGAATGGGCGTGTCCTACAGGCGTGCGCGCACTCCAGGGTGTGCGTGCACGCCGGCCTCCCATGAGCAGTTGATCCACGCGCCCGCGGCCCCGACCCACAGATCGCAGTACGATGGCGGAAGGAGGCGGTACCGAACCGGGCGGTGGGGCCGAGTCCGAACCGGAGCCGGTGCTTGCCGTCGAGGTGTCTATCCCGTCGACAGAGAATCAGAAGCAAACGCTGGTGACGTTGCTGAAGACTCCTCTACGAAAGGGTGACAGATGGTAAGAGACCGCGGAGGCAAAGAGAAAGAGTCCACTCGTGATAAGGCAGGTTGGAGCGCGGCCCGGCTGCTGGAACAGTTGGAAAAGGGCGAAGCCGGACACGGCCGCGTCTTTCCTGGAAAAGGGACAGACGGGGCGAGCGCAGTGCGGTTATGGTTAAGGCCAGGAGCAGAGATAAAATTCGGCGGGGGCCTGCAGTTGCCGGCTAATGAGGCAGCAGGAAAGTTCGAGGATAGACAGGCCTCAGCCGGCGCACAGGGGCGCTGTGTCGGAGCCGAGACCGCAGAAGACCGGAGGCTGTTAAAATCACTTTGCAATGCTTTGTCATGAATGTTGGATATCGTCCAGAAGTTGTAGACAGAGTGCGAGAGATCGCTTGACGGCAACTCACTAAGGTGCACCCGGCAGTATCCACCGGTTTGGGAAGGCCCCCCCTCCCCAAGCCATGCTGATGAAGTTGGAAATTCCAGCCGCAGCGTTCCCTCCTGTCAGGTGTGCTTAAATGGCCGGCTGCCGAACGACTGTTACTCCTTGTTTATCCATTCGCGTCTGTTGAGTTGGTGTGGTTTTTTTTTTTGTTAAGTCAGGCTTCAGTGTAAAAGTTACCGCGGAACTTCCAGTAAATCCTGTCGGCCTGTAGAGCTTTGGCATGTAGCCGGCCGTGAGCCTGCATGACGGAGAAAAAAAGTGAAGAAGAGTTCGAGCAGGAAAAGGTGCGCCCTGTTAGTCAGCCTGCCAAAAACTAGACAGGGTGGCATAACTTAACACGCCATCCATGTTTTACTAACTTTGGTGCTTTTGCTTTATTAGTTGATTCTTGTTTTATATAGCGTCAGCAATGAACATCACATGGCCCATTAAAAAGCAACGACGTCTTCAGTTCGAAATCGATGTGAACCTCCAGGGTGAAATAAACAGGATCCGTTAAAGCTACCTTGTAATCCAATGCCGATATTAACAGCGGTACTGTGCACGTATATTGATGGCGTTTATCATCGTTTTTGTGAGCCTTTTTCGGCCTTAAGACTGCACGATGCGGAATAATAAATATTCCTAAGTAACGTACTACTGTGTGTCCATTGGAGAAATTAATGAAGGCATCTAGAAAATAACTGATACAATTCTTGGTTTCCTAACTATTTTAAAGAGAGTTCAGAGCTGAACCAACGTGTGTAGCCGTGAGAAGGCCCAACAGAACTTTCTGTGAGAGGAGATGGAGTGTCACTCACACAGCCTTCTGGCTAAAATCATTTTTGCCATTTGAAATTTTAACCAGGTGAAAAAAATCATCGGCTTTAGGTAGATGTTTCATTTTATACTAGGGGTATGTGGGGAGAGGATTTAAAAAAAGAACTTAAATGTAGTCATTTTCCACCAGAGAGGCTCAGACATTGTTTTCTGTTCAGCTGTCCCGTGAACGCTCAATTAACGGCTCATCACACGGTTGTGGGGAGTCCACTGTAAACAGCTGCACGTTTGTTGTGCATATTTTAGATTTATTTATTTCATAAAGTAATTCAAATTGTCAGGACACCACCAAGAAACCAAGTGTCGTAGTCTGATGCTTCAGTTTAAACAGTTAAAGTATGGGGTCTGTTCTCATATCCAGTTGAGGTTCACATTCATTCATGGGATGTCATTGATTAAGGCGTCTTTGATTTAAAGTTAATGTTTTGGAAACGTTTGCAAAGCGAACCCTTGGTCTTTCTGTTTTGTGTTGTGTCTGGATATATACAGTCATTTGAAGGCAGTGCTTTCTGTTCTCATGCCAGTGTCTGCAGTGTTTTGTTCCAGATAGTTTTGCAGTCGTTGTTTTCCTTCTAATTGGTCTCCTTGATTAATTAGCTGGTCTTTATTCAGTTGTTAAAGAGAAGTACTGTGAGATTTAAAATTGTAAGAAATTTAGAAAAATTGATGTTTTTTTTCTATAGTTTCACTTTCTTATTCTTGTCCTTTTCCTTCTTAATTCACAATTTTCTAGTGAGTTTCCCTACTTAAATTGTAATAGTAACTATTGACAGTGAACAAAACAGACAGCGTGGCAAATTATCTGTTCTAACTTTTATAATATTTAGAACACAAACAAGTTCTACTTCTTATCTCCCTTTTAAACCTTTTTAATTTAGGGACTGGACTGTGAGAGAAGTATTTACTGTCACTGAAAAGTAACTAAAATTGCGTTGTGTAGCTTGCAGTTGTGAAGACTGTGACATGGCTGCCTGTGTCAAGTACTGAAGAGAAGGGTTAGAGACTTTTGGGAAGCATTCTGTGTTTAGGAAATCCCTGCTTTTGTTAGTCCCTAAATGAGTTTCTCGGCGGTGGATCTGAGCACCCGGTTTACATTGCAGTGCTCTGTTGCTGTCGGCTTCTAGACTGCTAGGAATAAGTCATCGATATCCCTGTGCTCTTCACTGATGTAAGCCAAACATCCTTTCAGTTTCCTTGGGATCTAACCCAGCACCGGTGGTGGTATCTAGGTGAATTAAAAAAAGACAAAGAAATATAGAAATGACTAGTTTTTGTAAATGAATTTTATGTTCAATACAATACGAGCAGTAACTCCATTTCTGAATGTGACAGAGAAAATCCTGAAGTTAAGGAAACGGTAAGGTGCCCAGTTAACTTGATGAACTTTTGAAAACAGGGCTGTAAAATGTATGAAGCCGAGCACTTGGGGGTGCAAACAGCAGTTTTTAGCTTTGCAGACTTTAGTACAGCGAGATTTGTACCCGCTTTCAATAGGTGTACAGTCGCTTCTAGTTTGAAGTCATAAATTGTCGTCTTAAAATTCGGCACAAAGTTTCCAGACACAAGGTTATGCAGTTTACTTTGTAGTCTTCACATTATAATCACACATCGACTTTTGTGTTATGGTATTTGACAAATTGTAACGCAGTTTTATGAATAGTTTATGTGATGGCCAGAGCATTGTCCATTGGAGGGCCTCAAATAAATGGACACCTTTTTGTGAAAGTACACAAGCTCAAAGTATCGCTCTTGCATTACAGAGAATGTTTCTCTCTTCCACCACCAGTGTGTACATACGAGAAGCTAATTTAAATAAAGTGTAATGTGTAACACAAATAATGTCAATATGTAGGATAGAATTACCGAATGGAGGATCTATGAAAATAGAACTAAAAACCCAGTGCTGTTTCTGAAGGTAATTACAGGATTTAATAGGACGTGGGGTTGTGTTGCGCTCCGTGTTTAGTGCAAGTCAAGAGAGGCCATTCTTACATTAAACAGTCCTCTTCTCAGGCCTCATCTGGATCAGTGTGTGCAGTTTTGGTCTTCATCATAACCCAAAAAACAACTTTCAGTACCGGAGAATCTGCTTTTGAGAATGCGTACTTTGAAGGGATTATTGGCAGTGCCATTTAATGATTTACTAATTTTAAATTAAGTCTTCAACAGACATTTTGGAATTTAGCCTAAAGTACAGGCAAGTAGGTGTAATAATGGACTTCAAAGGCACAATCTCCCATCATCAGTGTGTATTTACATTTATTTAGGAAGTGACTTGACGTGATCTGCTGCACTAGATTTGGGAGATGACTGCTCAGTTATGTCATCTCCTTCATTTCTAAAGAAGACAATTTGCCAAGATGGCAGTGCCAATTCTGTGCTCCGCAGTAAACCTGAATGAAGTTTTTTTTCTGCTGGTAATACACAGCATTTCTAAGCTAATTGCCTTTAGTGATTGACTTTGACTGATGTTTGAATTAAAATGAGACCATTAAAGTCCTACTTTCATAAAGTACTCGGCTCCATTTGTCATTGAAATGAGGAAACCACTTCTTTATATTTTCCTTTAAGACCTTTTTTCGCCCTGCACAGGTTTCTGATTGACAGCCGTTGGTTTAAGCAGTGGAAGAAGTATGTGGGGTTTGACAGCTGGGACATGTACAACGTAGGGGAGCATGGATTGTATCCTGGACCCATAGATAACTCGGGACTGTTTTCAGGTAAATATTTTGTTTTTCCTGTTTTCTCAAAATATCGAAGCTTCCTCCTTCAGTCCAGCCAAGGTTGTCAACTATAAAACTGGCCAAGTTTGTGTCTGAAAATGTGCCTCGCAATCTGGACCTAAACCCAGGTTTTAATTAATGCCCTTTGAAGCTGCACGGGAAGGCTCCAACTCCTCAAGACTGTGCAAGGGATGGAGTGCATTTGGTGTTTGGAGCTCAGTCATTGGCAAAGGCCTTTACTATTTTTAAGTTCTGACCTTCCTCAGAAAGCCTCAAGACAATGGCCGTGGCTTAGCGCTGGTTTGTGTGAGGAATGTTTGGAGTTTTTAGTTAGAGCGTGTTTCCTGTGTCTCCTTCCTGACAATCTGCTCTAATGTAGTTCTTGGTTCTGAGTTGGGGCGCAGGTAAGTTTAAATTGACGTTGCGGCAGGGAGATTGCCCTCACCAGAATGTTAGATGTTTTTATTTCCAAGACTTTGTTGTTAGTCTTCCCTTTTCCTGCTGAATACTCTGAATTTCACAAAAGCCTATGAAAAGTTTGGCTTAATTATGCTGAACAGGTGCTGGTGCAGATCAGGCTGTCTTGAAGGCAAAGATCAATTGTCTAAAGAAACACCTTTATAAAAGGCATTTTAGATTTACAAAAAGGCTAAAATCATGCAGATTTATTTTAGTATGTTACTTGGCATGAAAATGTGCAAAATAGGTAAACATTTCCTCCTGTATTGAGTACTGAAAAAAAAAAAAAAAAAAGCTTTTGAAATGTAAATCCTCTCTGATTAAGAAACTGCATGTCATTAAAAGCAGCAGCTTGCCGTCTCTGCTATGCGGTGGTGAATAGTGCAGCAGTGGCCTGGAGAAAAGTCACATGGGAAACCTCAAGGGAGTGAGCGAGCGAGCATGAGAGGGGCACACTGAGAGGGGCACACTGAGAGGGGTAAGCAGGGGCTGCCAGGGCACAGCAGACTGTCAGGCATAGAGCCCAATAAGGAATTGGGCAGATCACCTGACTTCACCAGGCCTCGTCTCCTGGCAGAGGACGCAATTGATGCAGATGTTAGTTTTTGGTGTAGTCAAGTGTATATCGGCTGTTTTCTCCTGGTTCCAGTACACATGAGTGAAGAATCTATAATTATTTTTTAACACTTCTTGATAAGCCATGTTCACAGTATGAAATGTAATCAAGTGTCTGCTTTTTTTTTTTTACCAAAATATATGGCAACATTTACATGGTACTTTTGGGAAGGCCAACGTTGTTTGGTACCAAGAACTGCTTCCCTTTACGGAGGACTAGCGTGGTTTTGCCAGTGGCTGCTTTTTGCTCGATGACCATTTTGTCTGCACTCTTTCATTCATCACCATCCATTCCTGTCTTGGCTGTTGGTTGTTGTCTTGATCTGGCGTAGTGGAGGAGTTGATGATGAACTCCTAAGAAATGTTGAATGATTAGGTAAGGGTTTCTAATTGAGACTGTGGTAAGTTCTAGTGTGCATATGAACACACTGCGTTACTAAATGAAAAAAAACGGGCAGTGATACAAGGTGCTTCATCATCCTGTTGCTGTGAGGCTGGTCAGTTGAGGCAGTGGACGTTTCCTTTTGCTTCCAAAGATGTGTCCGTTAAAGTTGTCAGTGAGGTTACCGAGTATGGGGAGGTGATCGGAGCACAAACACATTAAGGTTTGCACCAAAACACTTGAGCTGGCTTTGGTCCCACCTAAACGTTGCTTGTGCTTGGTCTCCAGAGCAGTTCTTGTCAGTAGTGTGCATCACGTGTACCTGCTCTAGTCACTTTGTGGATGCCATGTGCCTTCAGTAGTACAGACATGATAAAGGTTAGCCTCATAAGTCTCCTGCAATAAGCGATTCGCCAGGTTCAGTAATTTGGCCGTAGGTTTGCAGAGAGTCAGCGGTTTGTCGGACTCTTTAACTGAGCAGTGATGATGAACCCTAAGCCTAACCCTGAAACTTTTTATGTTCTCTCTTTTGTTTCCAGGTTCACACTATTAATGGTCATTTACAAAATATTGATTCTTCTCCTTTTTATATTAAACAGATTTTTCAAAATTGCTTTCTTGTTTACTTTTATGCCCATGAGGTCATTTTACTTTGAAATGAAATCACACAAGCATTGTGGTAGGGCTGTTGCTTGATTCTGTGAGACTGAAAGACAGCAGATGGGTAATAAGTGGGATTTGTGGGAATCTTGTGCCCAATCCAGATGGGCAGCTGCTGTGGACTTTCAGGGTGCCAGTAAATTGGGGACTGGGGGGAGGGGGTGATAAGGAATGTTTTTTTTCTGGTACTTGGGATGTGGGCTTGTGGGAAGTTTTGCCGCCACCTGATAGACAGAGTGAGAGGTGCAGTGGGCAGCTGAGTTTGCTTTTAGGTTTACTTCTTTTGTACGGTGTGTTCTCCCTCTTTATCCTTCCATGTGTGTGCTTGAGCTTATTTTTCTGTTTTCATGCATTTCTAGTATAATTTAAATGACATATTTATGAATTTTAAGGTAGCTTTGCTGTGAAGGTGCACTTTAGGGCCAGATCATTTATACACACCGACACACACATGGTGCCTCAATCATAAAAGCCTAATGTTTTCTAGGATGGTGACTTACCTCCATTTTGTTTTCATGTTACTTACAGACCCTGAAACGCAGACTCTGAAAGAGCACCTTATAGATGAGCTGGATTATGTCCTTGTTCCAACGGAGGCTTGGCAGAATTTAGTGAATTGGTATGGATGTGTGGAGAACCAGCAACCGATCGTCAGAAAGGTAAAATAAACAGCATGCTGAAGTAAGTCTGTGAAACCTGCTGAACGCCATAATAGGGCAGAACAAGGAGGCTTGCGACACGAACATTTAATACACAAGATCACATTGGTACAAGCAAAAGTCATTTCATTTCCTTCTATTGACACCATACAGAGTAAAGCAACATGCTTGAAAATGACAAGTCATTCATTTGTTACAAAATTAACAATTAATTTGTTAGGGGATGTTTAAAATGCAGCACTTTGAAACTTGTAAAGTCTTTCAAGTACTGTATGGATAAACAAAATAGTAATTAAACATGCAAAAAATACTTTACTTTGTAAATATAATTTGGATAGGGATTTATTTGTAAAAAGTGTTTGGAATTATGTATGATTTTCATTCCACTTCTCAAGTGTACACCACTTTGTGTTGGTCTTTCACGTGGAATTCCAATGAAATTGATTCATGTTTGTGGCTGTAATGTGACAAAATGTGGAAAAGTTCAAGGGGGGCGAATACTTTTGCAAGCCACTGTATATACTGGGCAGTCCCTGATGATCTTTGTTTGAATTTATAAAAACATTCAGATATCTCCCTCAAGTCGATTTGTAGACGCAGGACCTGAATTTTGTTTTTTGATTTTACCCCATGTTTATTTATCTGATGCTGCTTCATATTGACGTCTCGGGTTTACTGGCACAGAGTACTGCTTTGATGGTGCATTTTTAATGTTTCTGCCCTGGTGAGCTGGGCAGCAAGTTATACATTTTAAAGGTAAGCTGAATTGTGTAGTCTTTGCTAAATTCACAGATATGTTTCTACAATTCCTTTTGGGAGTGACGCTGTTGACAGATATTTTACTCTGGTGGCAGTGCGTATTAGAGTGCTGCATTGTGATGTAGTTTATACCCAGACACACAAAGAAAATCTCAGAAAGGATATAAACTTCCAACAATTAGGAGGAAGTCATTCATTATGCAGAAAAGCCATTTCATGGGGAATTCCAGGTTATTTTCAAATTATTGGTGCTTATGCGTCTAGTACATTGAAATTCTTCCTTGCATGTCTCCTAATATAACACAATAAATCATATTATGTGATATCATCTACTTTTAAATTCTGCTCCGTACTTATAAAACTTTTATTTTTATACTGTATTGAGGATTTGTTCTGTTCTGTGGATTGTATTGTATTGACCCCCTTCTTTTTGACACCCACTGCACGCCCAACCTACCTGGTAAGGGCTCTCTTTGAACTGCCTTTCCGGAGGTTTCTTCCATTTTTTCCCTACAAGAGTTTTTTTGGGAGTTTTCCTTGTCTTAGAGAGTCAAGGCTGGGGGCTGTCATTTCGGCACTTCTTGTGTGATTTTAAATGGTGTCATCGGGCACTATATAGAAGAACACACGTCAGGTTTACGTATTGGGTTGTCATTATACATAGCTGCTGAGTAGTCAGTGTGTAAAACTGCCCCTGAATCCAGTTGGATGAGTGCTAATAGTCCTGACTGGAGGAGGGAGTCCGGTGACTGTGAGACTTCTTTAACACAACAGTTGGTGGCCTTGATGAGGAGGGAGCAAGCCATATTCTGAGTTGAATTCGCCTCCCTCGGTAGCACCCTGCGTCCCAAGGCTGGCCAGAACTTTATCAGGAAGTTCATCAAATAGTGGCAATAGACGTTAGTGAGCGAAAAGAGCATATCAGGGCTTTCCTCCGATATGTGAGAAAGTAAAGGTGTTGGTGAACTTTCTTGGTACCAACTTCATGTCAGTCATGATAGACAGTTTATTTGTCCCAAGAATTTAGCTTTGTAGAATATCAGGAATTATAGAAATATAACATAATGATCTCCCCTGAAAGAAACACAAGAATTACAGAAAAGACAAGAAAAACTCCCTTCTTAGCTTCTGCATCTCTCTATCTGACTATCCCACTTCTTGTTTGCCATCCTCTTCCTCTGTATGCTCTCCCCATTCCACCATCCGGTTTCCCTTTCCTCCTTCCTCTGTCCCGATGTCACGCCAAGCACTCTTCTTGCTGTCATCTTTACTACTTGTGCTATAGTTTCCCAACAGTCTGGTAAGTCTTCGCTGCCACCCAGTGCCTGTCCCATCTTCACCCTAAACTCAGCCTTGTAGTCTTCCTTTTTCAAACTCCACCGATATTATTGTTTATATTCATAATATTTTTAGGCCCTATTAAGGCATATTGTTCTAGAATTGCCCCAGTTCTGTGTCTTGGCACACTTCTGTTGTTACAAGTACTGAATGGCACAGCATTGTTCTTAATGACCAACGGCTTGGTCTTTAGCCCCACCTCTGCTACTGCCTCCAGCAGGTTCCTGAATGTATCTCTCAATTCGGCCCGCTGTCATAATTGGCTTGTTGATTTGGTTGGACTCTCTGGAATTAATGTTACCAGCCCAGCACACTGAAGAGTTGTAGAATTTATAAAGGATGTCACTTCTTACCTTAAAGGAGCACAGCCTCCTAATAAAAGTCTGATTTGCTGTTTCTTATATAATGTAGTTCCTCACTGCTGCTTAGACAAGTCCAGCTTGTGGGTGATGTGGAACCCCAAGAACTTGTCGCAGTGCATCACCTCCACTTGCGCGCTCTGAATTGTGCCTAGGACAGGAGGCTCTTTGATGCTGAGAGAGTCAAAAAGTAGCTTCTAGATTTTGCTGATGTTTAGCTGCAGACATCGATGGCGAGTCAAAGAAACAGAAAGCTGCTGCCAATCACCACAGCTTCCCCTCTAATCCAGGTGTGAGCGTGGAGCTGAAATCTGCACTGGAAATATTCAAAGAATTGATAGACAGACACTCATTAATTTGCCATGATTGAAACTAGGAGCCTAAGGATTTTGAAAGAAGAGGAAGCTTGATGATGAAAAATAAGGAGAAGATAACTGATTGTTGTAGTTTGAGCTCTTCAGCAAAAGTATAAGCTGAAGTGCTGGAGGAAATGAGGCAGGTTGATGCTGCAAAATGAACAAAGCAGCACTAGAAGAGCAAGAGTCAAGGGTTAGGGTGAGCAGAATATGTGCTGGTGATGGGCCTGCCATGATTTTCAAGAGCAGAGGTAGTAAGAAAAGAAATGGGGGGCCAAGGAGAGAATCCAGTTGGGCCAGGTTTGTCATATACACTGAATAGGAACGAATGAAAAGTGTTGATCCTGCCTTTAAGAGAGGTAAAGGGCAGGTCTGTTAGAAGAGATGAGGGAGCCATCTTGTTTATTCGCACAGTGATGGTAATGAGTAGGATTTGTGTCACTTTTTGCCTTGGTGTACACAATGGAGTAATGCCAGTTCCCTGACAGTTGACTTTGGTTCTTGACATGTGAACGTCCCAAGTTCTCTACATATTCTACTCCGTTTTCTTGGGCCTGTTTTTCCTCTGTTCATTGGTATTTTGAGCAAGGCGTTTTATCCTCATCACCTCGGCTTTATAGAGAGCCAGAGGAGGTCGCATTGGCAAGTGCTTACTTATTAAATTTTGTGTTTTCCCACACTTGGTTGATCTTCATCTTCGCTGATGCATTTACCTTCTGAGTACTGTTTGTTTAAGTGCTTGACTGTGTCTTCTGAAATGTGCTTTATTTGAAATCTGCATAACCATATAGTGTTGCACCAACAATGAGAAGTGCATGACATCTTTGTGTGCTCTTGGGGGTAATCATTTGTATCTTGTTCTGTGTTTGCTCCCTCTCAGGTTGTCGAACATGGGATGTTTGTTAAGCACTGCAAGGTTGAAGTGTACCTTCTGGAACTCAGCCTGTGTGAGAACAGTAACATGGAGTACGTGGTTACAAGACACTTCAGTAAAGCTGACACGATAGGTGAGTAGAGGAGCTTTAGATACGGCGGTCTACGTCATGAAAATCCTTTGTGAGGTGTGGTCTGTTTGTGACGGAGGGGAACCTGAACAGAAAAATACATTTGGTTTGAAATGTGTCAGAATTGCTTTGCTTTGATATTTCATTCATTTACAGATTTGGAGAAAAGGCAAATGTCATTACAAACTGTTACTGAACTGGAATGCTCCTGTTCCACCATTTGATTTTCATCATTTTATAAATTGTTTTAACATTCTGTCAATTTACTATCTCACTATTATTTGGATGTATTTTACTTCTTTTTTGCATTTTCTCTTTATCATGTAAACCACTTTGAATTGCCCAATGGTATGAAATGTGCTATATAAATATATTTTGCTTTGCTACACCAAATGCTCCCACCTGAAAGTGCGAAGCCACATATTATTGTAAGTGTTGGACCTTAAGCTATGCTTTAGTTTAGTGATTTACATCAGTAAATTAGAACTATCATTTTAAAGTAGTCCTATTTGCTTGTCCGGACATTGTTCTAGATCAGGAGTGGGCAAAGTCAGTCCTGGGGGGCCGCAGTGGCTGCAGGTTTTTGTTCCAACCCAGTTGCTTAATTAGAAAATAATCCTTGCCAATAATTTAATTTCATGACTTGTTAATGCTTTAAATCTGCCATGTCAAGTCATTCTCATACCCTAGACTTTTTTTCCTTTCTAAGGATATCGTTCAAATTATTTGTAGTCTAAAATTGAGGAATAATTCTTAGCCCTTTACTTTTTCTCTTCACTTTCCTTCTAAGTATTTCATTAAACCAAATAGTGCACATTAAATACACACAGGTGTAAAATGGAAGCAAGTTAAATGGAGAAATGCTACTTTCTTCTGTCATTTGCATCTTATTGCTAATAAGGAGCAACTAAAAACCAAGAATACAGCTGTTTAAGTCTAAAATAGGCAATAAGGGTTCAAAATCTTATTAAAATGGAGAAGTGTTACTTGAGCAATCAGTGCTTCTGATTAAGTAACAGGGTTGGAACAAAAACCTGCAGCCACTGCGGCCCTCCAGGACTGACTTTGCCCACCCCTGCTCTAGATGCAGAAAAAAAGTCAGTTTACAAAATCTCGTAATATGGAGGATTGTGGAAAGTCTTCCTCTTGCACATGTTTCTTTCCAGCTTTTCTAATTTTCTTAAGTACCAGCAGTTTGAACTGGCACTACAGCTCCAGAGTTCCAGATTCAAAACCCCATACTGGGCACTTGTTGTGTGCCATTTACAAACCCCACCTCTGTATTTGCTGGCGGCTCTGAATCTGCCCACTGTGTATGAATTTGCCCTGAGATTGCCCCGCGGACGACTGATTCATGTTGGGATGGAACCTGATCTGGCCAGTCCTTAACTGGATAAAGAGTTGCAGTAGTCCGCGTTGTTAATTGAGCTTTACTTTGTTTCATTTGGAGTTCTTTGGTTTTCTACCCTAAGAATACAGATGTTAGTTGTTTGCCCCCAGTATGTCTAGGACCTACATTTATGGGATTTTTTTTGACCCAACATTTTTGGTGCTACAAATTACACATTTATGATATTTATTTATTTAATTATGTATATTTTTAGTGTGTTTAAAATCTTGTTTTTTGTTTCATGTCCAGGTACTATTGAAAAGGAGATGAGGACCATCTTCTCAATCCCAGATGAAAAGGAGACCCGACTCTGGAACAAATACATTAGCACCACATATGAACAACTAAACAAGCCTGACAGCACAGTGCAGGATGCTGGACTATTTCAGGGACAGGTGATTGCACATTTTCACCTCCAGTTTTGTTGTTTGTCTTTTTATTGTTCTCTGCATAAGAGAAGATAATTTTGCAGAAGCCCACTCTAACAGAAAGGCAGGTTCATTTAACTTGAACGTAATGCTAGTCCAAAAAAATCCACCTGCTTCGAAAGTGGACAATAGAAGAAAACACTCTCAGATCTTAAAGGAAAGAATGACATTTAACTCTTGATGTTGCTTTAATAGGGAACATGCAGGCAGTTGTAGACAACTAGCATGTTGTAAAAAAAATATTTTATAGAAAAACAATGGGATCAATCAAATGAGAAAAGTGTCAAACAATACCTTGTAAGTGTTGAAGTCCTCAACCCTCCAAATCCACCCCCAAAATTTACGCTGTTGTCTCCTTGCTCCTTAAACCTGGTAAAGAGCTAACATCTTTTTAGTCACAGACCTTTGTTTGATTAACTCCAATGTCAAATTGATAGTCAAAATTGAGGATGCAAATCTTCCAACTGTAATAGACAAGCTTGTTCAGTCTGATCAGGATGGTTTTATTCATACTTTTTTGTTGTGAAAAATGTAATGACTAAAAGTGGTCTAAAGTCTCTCCCTACATTTGCTTTGATGTTCATTTTTGGTGAGAAAGTACGGTGATCCTATTCAGTTAAAGCATTAAAGGCTTGTTTATCAGAGACAATGGTGGCACGAATGACTGTTGGATCAGAGTGCAGCAGCAGTTTCAGGAATTTTACATCAGGCCATGATGGTAAAGCCAAGTCAGTGTAACAGTCAGTCCACCTCTCTATCTTCATCAGGGGTCTTGAGCTCTGGGTAGCCCAGAGAATGAGATTAGAAGTGGAATCTGTGATCGCATTAGCATCTCTAGAATGTTTCAAAGCAAAGCATTATGTTGTGTCTAGAGAGAGAATCTGATGTAGAACAACATTCTGGGTGAGCTGGTTTTCTTCACATGTAATATCTGTGCACTATTATCCATGGTGTCTTCTTGACTTTGTCCCTTTTCTCTTCAGGTGTTGGTAATCGAGCAAAAGAATGATGATGGGACATGGCCTCGGCAAGCAAGCCATGCAAAGTCAGTAGCTGTCATTGAAGTTTTGATATAAATGTTGTGCTTATGTTCTTGGCAGTTAATCCTGATATTTTCCTTGACTGCATATCCTGGAAAAGCTTTAAAAACTAGAACACCTTGAGAGAACCTTTTTTCTTTGTGTGGATTTTATCCCAGACGTGTGACATTTGTGATGCCTGCTTAACTTTAAGCATTTAAACTTTTTTTTGTTTTTTTTTTTTAAGTTCACAGCTTTTCTTTTATTATATTGCATTCCTACATCTGTCTTTTCTTTCTTTAGTATCAATATATTTAGTGGCTGCGCTAAACTATTAATTCATTTCCACTATTTTTCCATTTTAAAGTATTTTGGGTTTTTTTTTTTGAAAGGACAGACGAGTGTTTTGCTGTTCTGCTTATTTTGTCTGTGCTCATAGGTGCAGCACAGCCAGCTCCAGAAATTTTACTACCTCCCCGAAGCTGTCGTCCAACTCCACAGCCACGATTTCATCTACTGTAACAAATGGGGAAAGCAATAATTCGAGCTACACACTGAATAACAGCATCAGTTCCAGTAACAGGTGGGGAGTCTCATGTTATCTGGCACAGCGTATTGAAATTTAATAAGATGTAGCTTTGTTACTTGGTGTTCTAAACGGAGGCTTCTCTCTTATCTTGCGTTATTTTCCTGTATCATTCACTCCATATTTACTACTAAGACATAATTACTTAAAATTCACTCTTAAAACATTTAGAGTTTTATCAAGTGAAGAGTTGAGCTTTCCTACCATTTCTCTCTCTCTCTGTCTGTCTATCTGTCTATCTAATACACACACACACACACACACAGGGTGTCCATAAAGTCCGTGTGCAATTGTATATGTGATAGAAAGAATCTGTAAAAAGGATTAGAAAGAAGAAACGCTTACATTGTTTATTGTTCTTGTTAATTTTCAATATGTCCACCATCATTACTAATACAAAGGGTAATACGAGTCTGGAGTTCTCAGGAAAACATTTTCAAGCTGATTTTCTCTCTCTTTCATGTACAACAGACTCCTATGGATTTCCAGTTCCCCAAATACAGCAAAAATAAAACTTCTAAAGGCAAAAAAAGCTAAATAATCTAGCTTTCTAACCCTTTTTACAAATTCTTTCTATCACATGTACTTACAAAGTTACAAGTATTTTAGATTGCACACAGACTTTATGGACAAGCTGTATATATGTGTGTATATTAATTAATGATTATGATAATGAACTACTCACTGGCCTTGTTCCATTTGTGAGACACACACACACACACACACACACGGGCTTGTAGGGCCATGTTTCAGTGCAGTTGGTTAAATAAGGACCCTCTGTCCTGCCGTGTGTTTTCACCAGGGTTTGTTCAGTTCCCGATTCCTACAATTCTGCAACATTTAGAGACCCATAGGGTTAAGTGTCTCAATCCCCACTGTCCATTTATGGTCCACATAGCAGGAATCTAAAATTCATCTTTTCATTAAGTATCTATCGGCCATCAAGCTCTCCCTTCCCCATATTGTAGACTTTAGAGGTTATTGATCATTGTGCCGCCGGGCTCCTTTGGCTGACCGATGTTGAGTTAAACCTTAATGGTGTCCAGCCAAGCAACTTGAATTTGAAAAGAACAAGGCTGTACTTTCACATTAGACAGAATGCTGTTGATTTCAATGATGATGCTAATAGCCGTTTAGAAATGATGTGCAAATATGAGATGGTTATCAGAAAGTGTTAAATGGTGACATTTGGTCTTACTGTATATTGTACTGCTAAGAAATATTCCACGTTTTATGATTTACTGCAGCATGCACTCTGATATATTTTCAGCTTGGCTGCATACCTGATTAGAACCCGCCGTAAGCACCCCAAAATTATAAGACCACCAATCAGTACATTAAGCCAAATACAAATACTTTTGTCACCGTCCTGCTCCACTGACAGACTGAGGAGACCCCACACTATGCGACTCTTCAGTCCCACCCGGGGGAGGAAATGCTAACATTACTCAGTTATTGTCTGCTTTTACATGCATTTTTATTACTATTTCATTTAATATTGTTTTTTGTATCAGTATACTGCTGCTAGATTATGTGAACTTCCCCTTGGGATCTATCTCTCTATCTCTATCTCTATCTATCTATCTCTCTATCTCTCTGTATAGCATGTACAAGTAGTTTACAACTGGGTCAGGTGCACTAGCATTATGGAAGCCTGGGAGAAAAGGTTAACTCTGTGGACCACAGCTGTTGCAGACCAGTAAATGTCAGCTAAACTAAAGCCAGCTACCACATGCTTTTTATTCTAACAGTTCAAATGCAGTCTCCCTCTCACACAAAGAAGGCTGGACAGGCTTTTGGTCATAACATTCAGAGTTGCCATTTAATCCCTGGGTCAGCACTCTGTAGTGTGCTAAGAAAGAATGGGCTAAGTTGAATTACTGAACTTGAGCTTCAATACCAGTATAGCCCCAGTAAAGGCTCAGGCAGTAGGCAGAAACCCAGCTGTGAAAAAACAATTCCTGCACAGAATGAGAAGATCTGTAATAAGTGGCGAGATAAATGATGGCTGGCAGGTGAAAGACTTATCAAGGTGTAAATTATGTGTAATCTGTTTCTGTGTTTGTAATGCACTTGTTGAAAGTATTTAATCAAATGACTCATTTATGAATCTTTTCAGGTTGGGAGAGTATAGCTGCTATAGTTCTTCCTACAGTTACAGAGAACCCCAGACACAGCCTGGCCTTTGTGGACTCAGCAACCTTGGCAATACTTGCTTCATGAACTCTGCTCTTCAGGTCTGGAGGGAGTCTCTCTTTATAGCTTGATGGTTGTTATTGATTTCTGTTCTTGAATTGAAACAATACTTTTTTTTTTTTTTTAATATATTAATAGTTTACATAATGTATTAGTATATATCTCTCAGCTGGTTAATCAAATTTGCTAAAATTAATTTATTGTTTTGACCCTGGAATGTTAACCATCAGAGTATCTTGCTGCTGGACTTTCTCGTTGCCTTTCTTGGTCTGTCTTTAATTGCAGATATTTTTACACTAAGGTGAACACCTTGAATGATTTGTATTTATTTATTTATTCTGTTGTAGTGCCTAAGTAATGCGCCTCCGCTGACTGAGTACTTTTTGGAAGACAAATATGAGGCAGAAATAAACCGGGAAAACCCTTTAGGCATGCGTGGAGAAATAGCTGAGGCCTATGCAGACCTTGTTAAGCAGATGTGGTCAGGGCGCCACAGTTACGTGGCACCCAAGACCTTCAAGGTATGAAAGAGATTATGAAAAATGCAAGCTTAATTGGGTAAAGACTTTATTAACTAATACAGTTACCTCCAAAGGAGATGAAAATGCAAGCATCGGTGCAATCAATCCGTTTTCTTACTGGATTATTTTAGCCATTTGTAATTTGAGCCAATCTTGAAATGGGCCAAGAAAAAATTGTGCAGTTGTGCATTGTATGCACGGATATTTTTACGGTGACATTGATTGATTATTGTGGGTTTCATTTGCACATTTTTGTAAAAAGTGTGTATAAAGTATGTGTTTAAGAGAACATATGATGAGCTGGAGAGGATTCTGGTGACTTGTAAAACTGATTAGCTGATGAGAGAGGTTAGGAGCATACAGCGCATTGCTGCACCCACCACGTGACAAGTCAACTCGGGATCCCCAGATTAGGACCCAAGGGCAGCCATGCAGTGGGTGACACCTCAGCACCACACCAGTTCAGATGGAATGGAGCAGTGTGAGGTGTTTTATGGTGGCTGGAGTGCCAATTCTAGTTGATGGATATAATATAACTAATTGGTATTTGTATTTTTTATTTAAGTAGACTGCACTAAACTTCAAAGTCCATGGGCCCCATCATGAACCAGAATTCCATTCCCTAACCCATAATGGCCTTCTATGTTATGTACTGTACTTAATACATTGTTCATAGCTTTTAAAGCTAAACGTTTTCAGGATTGTATTTAAAGTCATTTTTTTTTCCCTCCCCATTCTTTTCATCAGACCCAAGTGGGACGCTTTGCTCCTCAATTCTCAGGTTACCAACAGCAGGATTCCCAAGAACTGCTGGCATTCTTATTAGATGGACTTCATGAGGATCTTAACCGGGTTAAAAAGAAACCTTACCTAGCTTTGAAGGATGCAGAGGGTCGGCCAGATGAGGTATTATAATTGTCAATATGCTGCCTCAAGATGCCATTCTGTTGCAGTTTACTGTTATTAGGGTAGAGAAGACTACAGGTTTTCACATTTTTATTGCATTTGCATTACTTTGGGTCTTCTGTGGAGAGAGTGACACTTTCTGTAGGCCGTATTATGAAACATATGTTTAAAATGTGTGTGTTTGGTAAATTATTTACATACATGTGAATGATGAATGGTTTTGTAGATGTAGCATGTACGTGATACTGTCAGATCAGTGGTCTGCTTTGTATGGAGGTTTTCAATGTTAAAATGAACAAATGCTTTTTTCTTTCTTTTGACACACTGGTTTTGTGTATTGGTGATATGTGAATATTTTCTAATATTAAAGTGGGATTTTTAATTTATATTTTGACTGTTGACAGATTGTGGCAAAAGAAGCTTGGACAAACCATCGTCTACGCAACAACTCCATTATTGTTGACATTTTCCATGGGCTTTTCAAGTCTACTCTGGTGTGCCCTGAGTGTTCGAAAGTATCTGTAACTTTTGATCCATTCTGCTACCTCACTCTCCCACTGCCTATGAAGAAGGATCGTACAATGGAGGTGTTCTTGGTTCGTACAGATCCACTGTCAAGGCCTATGCAGGTAAGAATGGAAGACTGTTATTAAATGTCTGTGTAATATAACTTGTTTCCATTGATTTAAATCAACAGTTGAGGGTTGCAGCGATAAAATGGGGGAGACGGAGAGAGCGAGAGAGAGAGGCGTGCTTATTAATAATCCACCGCATATCCATCTATGGGTCAATGGGGCCCATATGTCTCTTTCCCCAGCTACATGTGCCAAGGCATTTCTCAGGATAAATAATCTTCCCAGTGAGCCCTGCGTCTTCTCCCAGCTGGTCATGACTGTATAAACTCTCCAGGCAGGCGTCTAAGATGCCGCTGCCTCAGATACCTGAACCACCTCTTGGCTTCTCTCAATGCAGACAGTCAATGGCTCTATTCCTAGCCTGTCCTAGGTGTCTACACCCCTCTCCCTAAGTCTAAGGGACAGCCCAGCCAAACGGCAAAGAAAGCTCATTTTGGCAGCTTTTACCTATGATCTCGTCCATTCGGTCATAATCCAAAACTTGAGACCGTAGCCAAGGGTAGGGACGTAGATTGCTTGGTAAATCAAGAGATTGCCTTCTGGCTCAGCTACTTCTTCACCACTATGGATCAGTATAGGGACCTCAAACCCGCACTCACTGCTCCAGTACATCTCTCAATCTCACTGTTCCTTTCCCCTCATTCATGAACTAGACTCGAGAGTAAACTGGTAGGTCGTACTCCGATGCCCCCATCCTGGTTTCTTGTTAGGGTAAAGAGCTGGTCCACTGTTCCACAGCCTGAATGGAATCCACATCGCTCCTCCTGGACATGAGATTCTATGAGAGGGCGGAGCCATTTTTCCAGGGAGGCTGAGGAATGTGATCACGTCCTCCAATCCCCCATTTTAAAAAAGGAGACCATCACTGTGATCTGCCACTCCAGAGGCTGTCCTCTCAGCAATCACGCAGCATTGAAAAGGCGCGTCAGCCATGACAGCCCAACAGTGTCCAGAGTCTTCAGCATTTCTAGGTGAATCTCGTCCACCCACAGGGCCTTGACACTGGATTTGCTTAACTACCTCAGGAAAATGAATGTCGTTCCCCCATCAGATTCTGGCCCTGCCTCTTCACAGAGGGCATGTCCGTAGGATTCAGGAGCACCTCGTAGTGTGTGTTTGTTCCACTGCCGGACTACATTCACGGAGTGAGTCAGCATTTCTCGGCCCGTCTGAGAACAGCATGAGAGAGAAGCTGCTTCATCAAACCTGCAAAATATGACAAAAAATGAATGAGAACACAGAAGCAAATTGAATTCGGTATTTTCAATAGAAGAAAATCTTTCCTAGGTGTTAATTTTTTCCCCCGGGTGAGTATGAAAACATCATTGTAACCTTACCATTTATCCAGTAAAATTTACATTTTTCTATAGTAATGCGATGTTTAGGAAAAAGAGGATTGGGTTGAATATTGCGAACCTTAAATGTTGCATCGCTTGTCCATATAAACGCACTTCGAGTGTTCTTGTTTGGTACCTAACAACAGATCAGTGCAGGACAAATCACTTCAGCATTGGCTACTTTAGTTGTCATTGTTGGGTGTAACTTGTGCTGGTCTCTACTGGGAGTTAAGAAGAAAACATTGTAGTGGTTCAGATTTCTTTTTCTAGATGTCTAGTTACTGTTTCATCTTAATTAATTAACAAAGCAATCCATCAGAGCAAAGTGGGGAGCTGGCTAGAAGATGACTGTCATGTCTCAAGAATAAAACTTGTAAGACTTTTGTTTTAATGCCTGGGATGTCATTGTTCTAATATGTAGCAAACTTCAGCCATAACAACTTGCACAATGCATACAAAATGTTGAGTGCAGTTTGGCCTCCGAATGGCTTGGCCTTGGTGGAAGCACATATTTAAGCTGTTTGCCTTGGAGAATGGCACTGGTACGTTCCTGACCACTCTGGAATGGGCATATCATGTAAAGCTCATATTTGTCCTTACTTCCTTTGAATCAGAACTGTGTGTTTTCCTGACATCTTTTCTAATAGTTTCTTGTTTCACTGTTTTTGTTTCAGTACAGAGTTGTAGTCCCCAAGCTGGGCTCTGTGGCCGACCTGTGTTCTGCCTTGGCTAAACTATCTGGTGTTTCAGCTGAAAATGTAAGATCGTTTTTTTGGAATTCATTAAAACTGTTAATGTCAACCATATTTGAAATGTACTAGAATGAATTGTGTGCCATATTTGCAAGTTTCTTGGCTATTTACGCACGTCTCTACATATTTGCGTTTAATGAAGCTGTTGGCCATCTTGTATTTGCACATCACTTCCAGGAGCAGCTCGTTTGGATTTTTGATCGGTCAGCTGCTCCTTTTCAAACGTGAACTGTTTTGTGAAGTCATGTGATGGTTTGCTACTTTCAATTATTGGAGCTCTGTAAAGCTTATGTTAACACAGAGCTACATGGTGGGGCACAAACTGACAGCACTGGTCACCCGCCGCATGCTCACTTAAAGCGTTACGAGCTCTCATTAGTAAAGTTTGTATTGTGTTATTTTACTAGTGGCTGAAGAAATGCGCACAGAGCGCCGTTACGCTTGAAATGTAAAAGTAAAACATGCAATTAATAAACCTAAAAAATGATTCTTTTGTCCTTGGACGGTGCCACTTTTACTTGTGCTGTCTGTCTTAAATCTTCACCCCTTCACACCCTTGAATAATTTCTGTATTATTTATTTATTATATTATGTATCTAGATTACAGATACCATGCATTGCATCAATGTTCATATTGCTAACTACATGTCAAAATTGCTGCTACTTCTTTGTCTTGTTTGTGTTTTAATTTTATATTTTAAATCTATTTTTAATTTATTATTTGCACTTCATGTTACACTGTGGACACTGAGCTACACAATTTCGTCTATCTGTATACTTGTGTATGCTTCAGATGACAATAAAGTTCACTTTGACTTTAAATAATTTAAGCTTTTTGGAAAAGCGGACTTTATTTTTTTAAACTCTAATCTATTTGTTCATTTCAGATGGTTGTGGCAGACGTGTATAACCACAGATGCCATAAGATTTATCGCAGTGATGAGGGATTAAATCACATTATGGACAGGGATGATATCTTTGTGTGAGTATTCCTTTTGGTTTGTTACTACTGATCATCCACAGTGGCTCTAAAGTGTCTTATGATAGAAAGAGGAGTTTTACTATTAGTTGTGCGCAATTCATTCCCTTGGTTTTCTCCACCTTGAATGTGTGCGATGTTCATTTTTGGTTCAGTGGTGGGTTTATGTGGCACTCTTAGTAACTTTTATAACAGTGCAAACCGAGTATGGCTATTACTGCAACCAGTTTATATGGAAAATGTACTTTGATTAGGGTTTATTCAGCAGATGTAGCAAAGTCTAAAAGTGACTCGGGAGTGGAGATGGTGGAGGAGTCATTAGATCCATTTTTAAAGCTTTATTGCAAAGTGCAGAAGCTGTGCCACATCTGTCAGTTTGTCAATGGATGAGTAACACGTTAAAAAATTAAATTGCCAAAGGAAAAGCAGCTGTAAAACATGATCAGACGTGCACACTTGCCTCATGGCACACGTTTTTCTCCTCAACTCTACAGAGCCTCCATTTCAGTTAAGGAACAACAGACTCCCCTCTGCTTGGTGGCTTATTGGCATCTCACGTGAAAAGCTGAAGTGATCAAAGATCACGGTGTGTTTGTATGTGTAGACACATTTACTGTGTGTTAATGACACGAGACGTACAGAACGCTCAGACGAGAACTCCCAGGAGCCGTCCGTTCGTCTCTTTTGAGGATAGGCTGCACAGATGTTTTTTGGAGTGTATTTTAAACACTTTGTTTTGTGGATATTTCATATATTCTTGTAATTTCTCTAGCTATGAACTTGAGGAGACTGAAGGAGAACGGATCATCTTGCCCATTTACTTTAGAGAAAGGCGCCTGAAACACACGGGATCTTCAACTGGAACAGTCTTGTATGGACAGCCACTTATCATCTCTGTCAACAGGCAGAACCTGGATGTTGATATTCTCTATGACAGAGTTTTGGAAAGGATTAGGTAAGGTGGGAAACTGGGCAGACCTTGCATCTGTTTGCTCTGAATGGGCAGTCGTGATCACTTTCTGGTAGTCCATGTCAGCTCTTCAGCATTACAGCACTTGGAAGGAGTTTTCATTTGCTGATAAATAATAACAAGGCTGTGCATGAGGTGACTTGAGTTTGTGTGTTTGTTAGAGCATTGTGAGTGAAAGGTACGCACAAGAACTGTTTTCTTAGTTTACATTTTTGGTTTTGTTTCTCCATTTAACATTTATTCTGTTATGTAATTCAAGTCAGTTTCCCTTCTTGCTTGAAGTTTTGTACTCTTTATTCAGATTCTCTACATTCCACCTCCGCCTATTCCTCTTCCACTTGGCTTATTTCTTCATTCTTTCATTACCTGTACTCTCACCATCCCACCCTACTTTACGATGTGGAGTTCATCCAAGTTGGAGGGAATTCCTCTGCAGATGAGTAAATCTTCTTTAAAATAAAATAGGCGTTCTATCAAACACAGCCACACTGCACATGAAACCTGCATTATTAACGCTTTATTGATGAACACTATAAGGCAACACAATTCTACAACTGAGTGAAATGTTTCCACACACTTGACAGATGAGACACATTCTCACTTTGAGTGGCCATGGTGGATCGTAAGCCACATGTTGCGAGAGCGAGTATACACAGATTGTTAATAGTGGCCCATTTGGGTGTAGCTACAGAGAAACGAGCCTTGGCCGACTGCACACTCCTTTCCAAACATGAATGTCACCCTGGCACGTCCAAGCATAGTACATTTCAAAAGAGACTCTGCTGTGGTGTTCTTGTTTTTTTCCTTCAAATTTCTGTTAGGTTTATGGTTTGGCTGCCATGGATTATTGCTTTATCTATAATTTAACAAGATCACTTGTCATCCTAGTTTGACACACACAGTGACTTGCTGGTAACACATTAATACAAACTTCACACCAACAGAAAGGATTTAACAATAAAAAAATCAGACAATAAAAGGAGCACAAAAGGCCGTGCAGTGTCCAGCGCTTGAGATCTTGACTTGCCTTTCTCTTGTCAGTGATCTTTTTTGTCTTAATTGCATTTCCAAACAGAAGCATAATGGTTTTGGTTTTATTTGTAAAATTCTCATAAATGTGCAAGATTTTTAATCATGATTTCCTTATTGAAAGTAAACGTTAAAAAAAAAAAAACAACATTAAGGGTTACACTATATTTACAATGAAAAATGCAAATGATTTGAATGAATTATTTTCATGTGGCATTTCATCTAAATTAATAGTTCATGTTTACTTACACTAGGCTGCCCAGTCTAACGTACTGATTGATTATCTTAAAATTGTGCAGCCGTTAGGTGCTTTTGTCTTAAAACTTGTATTTATACCAAATAATGGCCGAATACTCAACTTTTGTGTCATTTTCAGGCGCTATGTGAAAAGACCACCATTTATGGGCTGTGATGTAAAAGCCTCTGCCTTCAACCCGGGGAGTAGCAGCAGTCGGAGCAGCTCGAGTCAGACGGCAGAGTCGGCTGCAGGACCCAGCCAGGCAACGGAACTGGCAGCGTCGAAATTCCAGCCAGCGGAGTCCGTGCCCTGCAGACGGGGCCCTGTTGAGACGGCCACCTGCAACAGTAGTCAGCATAGCCAGACAGCAGCCTGTAATGGCCCCAATGGTTTATGTGACGGTAAGACCACTTTTGATAGTCACTTAGACCATGAGGAGAAAGCTTTTGTTTATTAACCTTTGAAACTCCCCGAGCGCGTAAGTAAATCCACATTATGCAGAGAGACGACCCTACAGACGTAGCAGCAGTTCCAGTCATTAAAACCTTGCAAAGGTAGGTGAGCAGCTGAACAACTGAACTGTAATTTAATGTTCTTTTTCTGTCCCGTGAATTGACTAGAATTTTCAGACTGTGCATGTGTGGCAGTAGTTTCCTAACCCTAGAGCCGTTTCCTACAAAAGCAGAAAAGATGTGTTCAGTGGGTGGTTTTACGTTGGGACTCCTCACACCCACCGCCTATGAAGTCTTATATACACATCACTTGGCCATCCCTAGTCGTAAAATATTGACTTGCTTTAGGTCTTTGCCTTTGTGTTTAGGATCAGTGTTGCTTTAAGTTTCAGATGATGATGGATTGAAAATTTTCTCATTATTTGCCAGGGGTGGTTGCAAAGAAATTACTAAATGCTGTTGTTATTCGTGGCATCTGCTTTGAATTCTAAGTGTAAAACTGTAAGCCAGTACCCCTTAACCAGGCAAAGCGTTGAAAGGATGCCACCTGAGGCCCAGCACAACTGGCTATACATCCTGGCATTCAAGTTATACTTGTTGTTTAGCACATGTAAGAATTTCACTGTTGTTGGTACGTGTCAATAATAGCCCTTAAACTTTCACATATTCTCTTGTTACTGGAGGTGAGGTGAATGAATATATTTTTGTTGCTTGTTAGGAATGTTATTAAATTAAAAACTTAACACTGAAAACAACCCCCGGTGTCTGTATTTACAATAGATAGCATTTGCAATGGGCCGAGTGTCATCCACTTGAGCTCTTACTGTCAGCTTGCGCTGCAATGCCCTTTCCATCCACAAGGTGGCGTAGAGCGGCATGGCAGAGTCCTGCGACGACAGTAGTATTGCCACCTGCTCAAAGGGTCTTAGCTTCCAGTGTTTGGTTTTCCTCAAATCTTCATTGTAAATTTTTATTTAAAGCATCATAACCTTCAGTGAGACAGTAAGCACTGCTTTGAAGTCAGGAATGGAGCATTTTGGAAAAGCAATTGGTACGTTAGTGATTGAGGAGTAGTGGTTCTCTGCTCATTTATTAATGAGTACTTTAATAAAATGGGACTGCGTAGTAATAAACTGATTTTTATAGCCATTTTCTTTCTTACAGGGCCATGAGAGCTGAACCGCAGGAGTCTTTCCTGGCTGATAGCACTTGTGAGGAGCACAATATAAATTAGTAATTTGATTAAAGTCAACTGTGACGTTTGGCACTTTGACCTTTCCTGCAGTATTTCCACATTTTGACCACTAATGATAATGCCATGTAACTTTAATGTCAAAGGTGTCCTTGGCGCCTGTCACAGGTAGTAGAAGCTCTCTTGGTTTTAAGGGAAGGATTTTACTTGACGGAGTTGTATGTTTAGAGCGCTGTGCACACCTGCACTTCATAGAGCTGCTCATTCCCATTGTGCCACCTGGAACATTCACACATGAATTGCATCCTGGTAATTCGTTTTTCAACTTAGTACTGCATGTTGTCAACAGGCCTTTAGTTCTGATTTTTATATATGCATTTCCATTTTAACTTGTTTTTTGCTTCAGTTGTCCCCTTAAAGTTAAGTCGCACTTTATTTTATTTTGTTTTTTGTTGATGCGGACTGCTGTGATGCAGAATTTCTCCATCCTGCTCATTGTATTTTACAATTGTTTGCTTTCTGTTGTCTCAGTTTGATGTGAAGGGCCTTTTGTGAATCATTTTCATGTAATCCTGTAAATAAAATGGACTTTCAAAATTCAGAAGTTTCTAGAAGTCGTCATCTTCGTTAAAAATGAGTTCAGTTTATAGACCTATGAGGCCTGAACTCTGGCTAGATGTATTGTTGGACTCCATCATTAGACACCAAACAACAAGAATATGCCCCTTGCTTTTTCTTAGTGTTCTCGAGTTCAGCTTTAATGTCATTAATCAAGTATTTCATAATGCAAATTCTTTTGTGATCTGATTAGCATTTGTAGAATTCTTTTCTTGTCTGAAATGGTGATTGTTGCCAGTTTCTACTTTTGTTCATTCCAAAAAGTGTACAGTAACATCAACTACTGACCAGCAGTAATTAGCCGTCATCATATTATGTTTCATTCAACTTTACAATGTGCTTCACAGGAGAAGATGAAGAAATGGATCATCAGGAAGACTCTAGGACAGACCAGGAGATTTCTTTGGAGCCAGAAAACAGCTATTCAGAAGGGTCTGTTGGGGAGGATGAAAATGAAGACCTGGAGAATGGGCTGACGGAAAATGCGTCCAAGCAGCAGGCCAAATCTGGGAACTGTGGAACAAAACTCTTCTCGTTCAGTGTGGTCAATTCGTATGGTACTTCTGAAATTAGTCCTCTGTCCAATGATGGTACTGTTCTCAAACTGAACGGTAGGTATCTGTGGGGAAGACTGGGTGATCAGTACCAAAGTGGTTTGAAATGACATTTAAGATGACAAGGACTCTTAAGTGTCTGCTTTCTAGCATTCGTTTTAGTTTGTATTCCTTGGAAGGATTATTTTACTAATTTCAGATTTTTGTCACACTCCCCCTGCTTCGTAAAATATGAGTCATAAGAACAGAAACTATTTGACAAATGAAAGGAGACAATTCAGTCCATCAGGCTTGTTTGTTTAGCTAATAGCTAAGCTGTCTCCATGTCTCATCCAGATACCTTCCTACATTCTTGCCAAGGCTGCTGACTATCTGTAAAGCGATGCCGTTTGTTTCCTTCTGCTGCTTTACTACTACAGTCTGGCTCTGGAAGGGGACTCGCTGAATGGAGGCTTTAATTCTCTCTTGCACAGTATGTTGCAAGTTATGCTCAATATGTTTTCTTCAGAAGGAAGTAATTGTTTACATATAAAAATCCCTGAACTTGAGAATTACGAAGCTGGGCAGAAGTCTCAACTGACAATTGTCTAATGGCTGTGTTTCTTGACTTCTCATTAACTGCCATGTCACATTGATAATGGAGGAGTGCCCACTGTTTCACATTGTGTGTAGCTGTACGTTTAGCTTTGATATCTTCTGCCTCATTGTTGTCTCTCAACAGCACATTCCACAGTTGCAATTGATTGGGATTCTGAGACTAAACGGTTGTGTTATGATGACCACGAAGCGGAAGTAAGTCAATACTTGAATGCGTAGATCATTAGCTTTATTGAGTTTGGGTTTATGACATTGACTCAAAACAAGTTTCAGTACAAGCGTGCCACCTGAGGAGAGCAGTAATTGGGGTTTCCTGGCAACCCACATGCCACCTTCCCAAGACTGTTAGTGTGAAGTGAATGCAGGCAAGTATTTTAATGAAAGGTGATAGTCCTGGTCTTGGTTGATCGAATATGTCCTTATAGATTGTGTGGCTGCTGTGTTTTGTAGATATCTGTAATTTATTTAGATCTGTTTTCACTTTGACATCAGTGAGTCTTTCTCTAGTCGTCAGTGTGATTCAAAGTTGTATTGTAATAAAATTTAAAATATTACATCAATATCAATATTAGGGGTAAATATTTCTTTTGGCACGGTAGATACACTATGTCTAGTGTGCATAAATGTTATGTCAGTCAGTCTGCGGTACGCTTTGTTTTGTGTAGTGTCCCTTGTGTTAAGCTTACTGGTTTTATGTTGTGCTTCTTGTAGGCATATGAGAAGCATGAAAGCATGTTACAGAATCAAAAAAAGAAGGCCACGGTAGCTCTAAGAGATTGCATAGAGTTGTTCACAACCATGGAGACACTGGGAGAGCATGATCCGTGGTAAGTTGGATTTTAAAACGTAAAACCTCGATTATCTGTCAGGGGTCAGGACCGAGGCTGTGGCAGATAAGAGAACAGCTGCTTTTCAAATGATATACAGTAGATTAGTTTAGCAAATAGTCTTATTTATGTACAAAATACAGTTTTAACAAAATTAATTCATTTATATAATATTGTAATGCCCATCATAATAATCAAATAAAACTCATGGAGTTTATTCATTCCATATCAAACAGTGCCATGTCTTATACGGCATCATCTGGGTTACAGAGGACACCTCTAAACCAATAACAGAACGCTTTCCCTATTAATAATCATCTCCTGCCACTCGCATTCTGTGTGTTTGTGTACCACAAACACTCCTGAGTGTCTACTCAACACCTCCTTCCACCGCACCTTCCTAACAATTCCTGTCCCTCTCTGCCCCTTAACCCAGTCCTATCACGTACACTGCATTCTGTCCTTTCTGCTCCCTCACTGCACATCTCTAGCTGCCCGCACGTCACAGTATGTTAAAAAAACATAATATAACAGAATTTAAAAAGAAAACTGCAATGCAGAACATAAACGTTAATGCAGTCAGTGGTCTCCCTTTTCAATACGGTTTTCAATTTTGTCGGCATCACTGTTGTTCTTCCTACTCTGTAAATTGAATCAATACTCGAAGCTCTTTTGCCGTTTCGTAAATGTTTAATAATTTCAATTTTTTGTGACAATTCCAACACCACATGCTTGTGTTTATTGGCTGTAACAATGCAAGTAGTTTAATTCTAACAAAAGGGAAAAGCGACGAAACACCGTTAAAGCTGAAGGTACTGTATGTAACGGACTCTGTGATTTCAAAATGCTGCATGATGTGTGGTGCTGGCAGAAGGGAGAGTTGTTCCAATGTGCAGAGCTCCCAGCGTGTTGTACGGCTGTAGGAAGGGCGCGACGCTGGTGTGCAAAATGTGGCCTTGTTTTTGTTTTTTGCCCTGACAGTTAATGGAGTGACACGTAATCAAGGTCATGAAATAATAACACAAACAAGTTTCATTTCTATTTACTAGCCTTGTGCTGAAAGCTGCTGCTTGTAGATTTGACATGTGAAGTCGTGTCTGAGGTAGTCGGAGTTTGGAACGTCCAGTCATTTTGTGATCGCAGTAATAACGCTCTGATTGGTATGCAGTTCACTTATGGATTATTAGATCTGTTTTACTTTGCATCTGTTCAGCAGATCTCCTAATGAATCTTGAAAATTTGTGAGCTATTTCTTTTACAAAGGATTTGTGTACAACTTAATGTCGAGCAGTAAACCTATTTATAAATAAAAAAGTGACCTAAACTGCTCTAATGTAAAACCCCCTGCCATGTTAAACACTCCTTGAACTTGCAGATACACACAACCTAACGTTTTATCCATGCAGTGAAAGTACTTGCAATGTACAGTCCTGCTGTATTTTGTATTAAAAATATTTGATACAACTCACGTAATAGAGCACCTTATAAACATCATTTATTTCTTAGTTCAAAGTGGGATAAGGTTGCTTTCTTTAACTGCTAGTAACATGATACTTGCTACTCTGCTTTTGAAAGCAAATTTCTGACATGTATCAGCCAGAGGTAGAGCCATTATGTAACTTTTAACTTCCTAAAAAGCTTACATGCTCTTGTTTAATTGCTTGTTTAATTTGTTGATTACTGAATATTGGATTTTTAAATACCTTTTTGGATTCACAAATAATCAATTCCTCAATAACCGATTTGAATTTCTTTTTCTTTAGAGTTTAGACAGCATTTCACAGTAGTTGAACCTTAAGTGAGTGCACAAGTGATTTGGAACATTCGTCTTGCATCCTCCTCTCACACTTTATTAGCTCTCTGCTCCTTTCTTGGCCCGTTATGAGAAATCTTAAGGTGGCCACAGCACAGTTGCTTCTTATAGTTTCTGCTGTTATAATATGGACTGCTGCTCATGCCAGACCACAGAAACTCCATCTGTGGAAAGGTCACTTATTTGTGTACCTGCTGCTGTCTGACAAAACCCCACTAGGCACGTGTGAACCCCAATAGCTTGGTACCTGCACAGGACTTTGCTCCTTTATATTATTTAAGGGATCAGCGGAGATCAAAGACGTGTAACTGTTACACAAGCTTTGTCAAAACCGGCAACTGAGTAAACCTTCCTGCATACTGCACCTGCATTTATTACATATGCTCTTAATACTTTCTTGTTTTCAGGTATTGTCCTAACTGCAAAAAGCACCAGCAGGCCACAAAGAAGTTTGATCTTTGGTCTCTTCCACGAATTTTAGTAGTTCATCTAAAACGCTTCTCATACAACCGCTGCTGGAGAGACAAGCTGGATACAGTTGTTGATTTCCCTATCAGGTAAGACCACCACAACTTATAAAATTGATTTCTAGTCTGTCTTCAATTACTTGAGCACATGAACAGTTTTGGAGTCATGATTGGTCTTTCCAAGCCTGCAATCTCACAGACTTTCTCAAAAAAAATGACGTCAACGCAAACAACAGCAAGCCAATTAATTGCTACGTAACTCGCCAGGCAGAATTTCTGTCCTGCCCGACATTGGGACTCCTTTTGCCATTGTCGGAATCTGGCCAGAATCTGGGCATTCGTCCTGTTTACTTCTGTCATTAGAGAATTGTTGCTTGTGTACTTATTTATATGTTGAAAGAGGGGTCAATTATCAAACTGTTTAACACGTTGGTTCTTTGAGTAGTCCGTTATGTGTACAGTTTAGAACAGGAGACTTGTTGGTCAGTTAGATTTTTTTTTTCTTTCCATTAGCACTTGTTAAAATGAAGTTCCTCCTAAATCTTAAGTATGGATGTTTTGTTGATAAGGATTCTGAATTGAATCCATCGGAGTGTCTGAGGACGAGCGTGTGTGTGTGTGTGTGTGTGTGTGTGTGTGTGTGTGTTTGTGACCGCGAGCGTGGCCTGTGATAGACTGGCAGTCTGTCCAGGGCTTGTTCCTGTTTTGCACCCAGTAGGCTCGATCTGTCTAGGAGTTTGGATTATTTGTGTACATTTATTCATATTCTTTATTTTTTACAGGTGCCGGTCATAAAATTAGAATATCATGACAAAGTTGATTTATTTCAGTAATTCCATTCAAAAAGTGAAACTTGTGTATTACATTCATTCATTACACACAGACTGATGTATTTCAAATGATGATTATAACTGACAACTAATGAAAGTCCCAAATTCAGTATCTCGGAAATAAATTTCTACATCTGTACATGTAGAAATGATTTTGAAAAGTGTTAAATTCTTCATTTACGAAATACGGCAGTATGAGACAAGTAGTTTTTGCCCATTGCAGAAATCACAAAGTGAGATTATCATAATTAGGACAGTAAAGAGAAGGGCCCTGTAGCCAAAGTACAAGACTGAGCACAAAGAAACGGCCATTCAGAGCAGTGTACAGCCACAGAGTTACCAGCTGCCAACACATGTGCCATCTTCACTCAGCTTTTTTTGAACTAGTTTTACGATATAGTGGTTTAGCACTGCCAAGAGTGCTGCTATCACAGTATTTGGGTTGTGTGTTTCTTTGTAAAGTTGTATCCACTTTTGACCTTCTCAGACCCCAGCAGCTAACTTCTGTGACCAGAGCAGTGGTTCGACATGTATGACAGAAATCTTGTGCCAAGTCAGCAGCTGTACAGAAATGACCAGGGGACAGACAGACAGACAGACAGACAGGGTGAGAAATGTCCCAAATAAAATGGAAATTCACAATTAAAGGAATCAGTTTTCACCATTCTTTAATGGTTTGACTGCATTTTGATTAAATCTTTTAACTGCTGAGCTTGCTGTCATTCAAATCAGAAATAAAAATAAATGTAAAGCATGAGTAGATAGCTCAAAGTTTTGTTTGTGTTCCCCACTAGCTGATACTTCCACCACTCATAGCAGTCGATGCTGGCTCGTTTCAGCTGTGTACATCTGCTGCTGGCCCAATGACGTAGTACTTCACTGCTGCTGCTTACATCTCCAAGGACTTGGCTTCCTTGCCAATGTCAGAAGTTCCCAGGATCAGCTTCCTATAAAGTTTGTTCAGAAAGGAAGTACGGCCAGGAATATTTCAAGATTTATTCATTGTCTGTGTTCAGATCACACCTTAGTATTTACACATTTAGTACACATTTCGTATTTTCACCATCTGTGCTTAAAGTGTTGAAAAGCCTCTGTGACCGTAAAGGATTTCATAGCCGTGCCTTTGATCCACGCTATGCTCCTCATATGAGGAATTTTGGGTAACTCGGTTGCAAGCCATGGATTTATTACAGTCTGACTCTTTATTAAAGAGTTTGTGATTGTCAGTGCTCAAGAGAAGTAGTCTGAGGCCACTTACAAGGCTCTTGAAGAAATCTGCACTCCAGAACGTTTTGCTTAATTAAAATGGATTCTTTTTTGGTCTTTCAATGTCACACCCAAGTTACGGACCACTCATCGGTATCTGCTACATGGTGGTATTGCCATTAGTTTATCTTGGTGTCCACACTGGCAAATGAATGCATCTGTTTTCAGCCTTACCAAAGCTGGCAGTTGCTTCATGATTTGCAGTAGTCTTCATTTCTTTTGGTTGGCACTTCGACATGCATTGAAGAAGAACAATTTGAGCAACTTAAATTTGTGTTGGCACATTTTGGATTGTTATCTCACTGCCCCTTTATTGTGTATCTTCACTCCTCTCTTTATGACTTCTTTAATTTGGCTCTTAAATCAGTTTAGTCACCAGGACTCGAACCGTAAGGTCCTGTGATTAAATGCAGCACTACAACACGAGGTGAGCACGTCTTTAGTTTGCGTATTGAAGAGTCTAATGAATAATACATTGAAAAATGAACGGTGTTGGATTTCAGCCGCATGTGTTTGGAGGACAAGTAGTATTACAAATGTAAAAGTATTATTACTGAAGTGTATTTCACTATCACCTTTTCATTTGTTCCACTGCTAAAGCCAATAAATGTAATTACGCCAAAGGAGTAAAGAGATCCAAGGTGGCCAAAGTCCTCTTAATGTGCCCTGTTGGTGTATGATGGACTTTGCCCTTTTCTAAATAACACATAAAAGATTCATTTATTTAACTGTCCAGTTGGATGTGTTAATAATTAAGTGATGTGGCCTGGTCATTTTTCTTGTGCCCAAGGCAATAATATTTATGAAAGTTACTTTTTTGATCGACTGTTGGCCTACGGTTAAGTCTGAACAAGTTTTCTCACTAGCTTATCACCAGACTCCATGATGAACAGTTGGCTTATTTAGCACTTTTATAAAATAGTACACTGCATTACTTAATATCGGACTGTAGAAAGTGACCTGGTAATTTACATGTATTTACGTTTTTGTGTCTCTGTGAAGGGCAATGTTCCGCCAATAGATGGGAGTTTATCAAGCAAAAAGACACGGTAAAAATAATGAAGAGATGATCCTCTGGAAAGAGAAAATGAGCCGAGGTGAAAACCAGAAAGGCAAAATGACTGCATGGCCAAAGCCAATATGTCAGGAACAGAGCACGAAGTCCCCAGTCAAATTTACAGGCAGAAGGACGCTCTTTTTCTTTCTAGGTTATATCCACAATCTTGGCTAATCGGGCAGTGCCAGCTTATAAAGCGTCACATTAATGACGTTGTGACAATCGATGCCACTTCTCTCGCAGCAACTTACCATGTCATGGTATCAAATCACAAAATGGTGGCACTGGCAGGAAAAACGAGATGCAGCTGTGGTAAATTAAATATAAGCTTGACTTTAAAACACAAAACGAGTAACACATACATACATGTTGTCTGGCCTTAGAAACAATCTGGCAAAAATACTGATGGAAAAAATGAATTTACTGTGGAGGGGAAAATCAATTGTCTATGATCTTCTGTGGGGGCATTCAGTGATCCTGCTTAGGACCTTCTGCCTTATCTGCTCCTGAAGTGAATGGAAATGTGCAGCGTCTCGTGAGAGTTAAGATGCTCAGACCCAGTTTTGTGATCCTTGTTCTGGGTGATCCCTGTGAGCGCTGCACTGGTTTTCTTTATTGTACTATTTACTTATTAACCTGCAGATTCTTCTCATATCTGAAGCAAACATTTATTCTGACAAAAATGATTAGGGTTGAAGAATAAACCTTTTGGTTTTTGTCCAATTATACCGCAGTGTATGTACTATGGTGTATTGAGCTGCCATTCTCTACTCCTGAATCACAACACACTTTGTCTCCAAATGCTTTTCAGTTTAGTGTAGTTAAATTAGTTTAGAGTACATTTCAGTTTTAAAGAACAAATTATGACTAAAATAATCATCCATCCATTTTCCAACCCACTGAATCCGAACACAGGGTCACGGGGGTCTGCTGGAGCCAATCCCAGCCAACACAGGGCACAAGGAAGGAACCAACCCACCGCAGGACACACACGCACACACCAAGCCAGCAGACACTAGGGCCAATTTAGAATCGCCAATCCACCTAACGTGCATGTCTTTGGACTGTAATACTCAGATAACATGAAACACAAAAACAACACATAACCTCCGTGTGCGCGCGGGTGTCGCTGCGCATTAAATTCAGTCCAGCTCCCGACACCCCTAGTGGAGACACACAGCACTGCATCATGGGTGATGCTCCGTGACCGTGAATCCAGCAGAATACCTCAGGCGGTGGGCCAGCCCATCAGTAGCGAATTGTCCGCTGCAAATCACTTCAGGGTGTGTTTTAAATTTGCCACTCCCAGTTGTGCCAAGTAGGGGGCACAAATGGGTGCCAACAATATTCCTAGTGATGGAATGTTGCTTTGAATCAAAAAGCTTCTAGCATTTGACAGTGCTACTGAGTGTGCCAAAGTGATTAGTTTGTGTTGTCTGATCCACAGACTCGGTCCGGACACACAGAAAGGATCTTCTGGGATTCATGAAGTGTTCAGGTCTGTTGAAAGGTTAACTTTGCCCCCATACATGCCCATGGATGGCATATATCGAGAAAGTAAGACGGAGTTCTTAGCCTTTTCAGACCTAAGGAATATCTGCAGATAGTTTGTGGTGTGACACTTTAGAGGAGGAAAGCATCGCTGAGATGTGTGCAAGGAGAAAGTAAGATCTTGAGGATCTCCGTGTCATCTTGGGCAGTAAAGATTTATTAATATGTTGGCCGTAAAACTAAAGATCAGAGGTTCGAAGCTTTGACAGGGTCACTTGAGAGGCCATTGCTTATATTGTAGGATCTGTTGTTAACTTAAGAGCAATTTATAAAGTGTATTGAATTAGACTCAGTGATACCAACAGCGAACCAATGTTACTGTGCACTTGCAGTTTTTAAATTACTGATAGAAACGGCTGCTGAATATATCCATTTAAATAAACTTGGATTGAATGTTGTACAGTCCTCCCAGTGTTGCTTTGTTAGAACAGAAACAGCCCACTTAATATGTTTGCCTAAATGCTGAACGTAAAGACGAAACAATTCACTGGATTATTGTTAACTGACCAGTTTCTAGTGATGATTGCGGGTTTTACTCTTGACTTAAGTGAATATCAGATGATTGGCATGTGCGTGTGACCCACCATTGACACTTACTGCTCCTCTGTGGGACTCCCTTGTACTGCAGTGCTCCCTCGTGTCTTTCCTCACCCCCTTTCAGGTGACATTCACTTGTTGCTCAGAGCACATATCTGCTGGCGGACATTTTTGTTTTCTTTGCCCCGGGAGCCTTTACCTTCATTTTCAACCACAGCAGCTGCATAGCCAAAAGAAATGATGGATCTTTTTTTTTATTTTTATATATATATCTATACTAATAAAAGGCAAAGCCCTCACTCACTCACTCACTCACTCACTCATCACTAATTCTCCAACTTCCCGTGTAGGTAGAAGGCTGAAATTTGGCAGGCTCATTCCTTACAGCTTACTTACAAAAGTTGGGCAGGTTTCATTTCGAAATTCTACGCCTAATGGTCATAACTGGAAGGTATTTTTCTCCATTAACTGTAATGGAGTTGAGCTGGCAATGACGTGGGGGGGCGGAGTTTCGTGTGACATCATCACGCCTCTGACTGACTGACTGACTGTCAACGCAGTGCGTAGAAAACCAGGAAGACCACCAAAAAAGCCCTTAAGAAAACATGCATTATATAATTGAGAAGGCAGCGAAACAATAAGAAGCGAGCGAGTGACATATACTACCATATTCATGAGTTCTGCTACTTCGGAAACAAAGCACGATGTAAACCTAAACTTTAAATTAAGTTCATAGACAGGCTACCGCTGGCGTTTCACATGCCCACAGGTAATGCGGGATACAAGTTTAATGAGAGGACGAGGATATAAACGAGTTTTGATCACTTTGTAACTAAGTTAAAATTGTAGGTGAAGGGGTGTGCTTATGCAAATTCCGAGACTGTGTTTGTGGGGGATTGACAGTTAAGGGGTGGGGAGTCACGTCATCATCTCCCCTCCCATTCATCTCATTTCGCTCTGAGCTGAGCTCTGCAGCTAACGCCGTCTTCCGAAGCAACTTGGTCAGACTGCCACCAAATACTCACAGAAAAATCCACAAGTTAATACACACGCTGTCTCTATAGAGTTTGAACACACTGAATCCTCCAGGCACTACTTACAAAAGGTCACATTGACAATCGTGTTACGTTATTTTTAAAATCTTTCCTTTTCTTAGCACAAGCACAGCTGAGAAGCTTCGATGCATGTGCTCCATAACGCGTTAAAAATAATGCATTTAATCACACTTTGCATTACAAGCACAGGGAGCTTTTGTCAATGCATGATTTCCTGGTACACCGATTACACTGATCAGCGCATCCCGATTCATTTTACCCTCGCACCACCTTAGTTTGAGAAGAAGTATGAAAAAATATGAGGTTAACACAGAAAAACATCACCAATTCAAGCTTTATGAATAATCGATTCGCCATCAATAATTGTTTTGGTAAAGCCATCCTCCTTCCATTTTATAATTTTTCCGCCACTAGCCGTGATTAAATGAACGGTAAATAAAGTAAGAGCAAAGCGAGGGTGACTTATTTAGGCAGGCATATATATGACAGCAACACTCATGACAATGTCAATCATGTTACGTTATTATTAAAATGTTTCCTTTTCTTTTCATTACTTCTTTAACACACTACTTCTCCGCTGCAAGGGGCGGGTATTTTGATATACAGTGGTGTGCAAAACTATTTGCCCCTTCCTGATTTCTTAGTCTTTTGCATTTTGTCACACAAAATGTTTCTGATCATCAAACACATTTAACCATTAGTCAAATATAACACAAGTAAACACAAAATGCAGTTTTTAAATGATGGTTTTTATTATTTAGGGAGAAAAAAAATCCAAACCTACATGGCCCTGTGTGAAAAAGTAATTGCCCCCTTGTTAAAAAATAACCTAACTGTGGTGTATCACACCTGAGTTAAATTTCCATAGCCACCCCCAGGCCTGATTACTGCCACACCTGTTTCAATCAAGAAATCACTTCAATAGGAGCTGCCTGACACAGAGAAGTAGACCAAAAGCACCTCAAAAGCTAGACATCATGCCAAGATCCAAAGAAATTCAGGAACAAATGAGAACAGAAGTAATTGAGATCTATCAGTCTGGTAAAGGTTATAAAGCCATTTCTAAAGCTTTGGGACTCCAGTGAACCACAGTGAGAGCCATTATCCACAAATGGCAAAAACATGGAACAGTGGTGAACCTTCCCAGGAGTGGCTTGCCGACCAAAATTACCCCAAGAGCGCAGAGACGACTCATCCGAGAGGTCACAAAGACCCCAGGACAACGTCTAAAGAACTGCAGGCCTCACTTGC